>NC_092733.1:43679288-43979288 GCF_047496885.1 Scyliorhinus torazame | reverse complement strand
TTTAAGATGCTGAGGGGTATTGACAGGGTGGATGAGGAGAGAGTTTTGTTCTGCTCTTGACGTAGTATAAGCTGCTTCCTTGATGTGCACTCTGACAAAGGAAGGTTCAGACTTGGAGATAGCTTTAACACGTTTATTAAACTATTAACAATTCTCCTACTTGGATTCGACGCTACTGTTAATCCTTCTATAGCTACTCAGACTGACGAACCAGTCTGCTACAATCCACGTGGTGGGTGTGATGTTCAATCAACCCTGTGTCTGTACTCACTGAGTGTCTCCACTGGAAAGAGACTGAGCATGTGAGCTGTGTCCTTTTTATATGGGTTGGTGTAATGCCCTACAGTGATAGTGTCACCTCTGTGTATCGTGACTGCCCATTGGTTGTGTCCTATCTTACTGACCTATTGGTTGACTGTCTCTGTGTCATGTCTCTGGTGCTGCCTCTAGTGTCTATCTGGGTGCAGTGTATGTACATTAACCCCTTGTGTATTTACAGTGATGCCTATCACCACATCCCCCCCCCCTTTTATTGTGTTACATATTTTCTATTCTAAAGAAAATTGAACAAAATCTGTAGATAAGTGATGCTATGTACAAGTGATGACTGTACAATAATATACACAACAGTTTTGTCTCTCTCTTCATGTTTCATTGCCAGACTTTGACCTTTTAAAAGTTACTTTCGAGCTGTCTGCCTAAGCAAAGAAAGATAATGTCTGTAATTCTCTGAAAGCTTCGAATTGTCTACGAATTGCCTTTTAAATGACTTTCAAATTGTAATCAAGCGACTACAAATAAAACAATTCTTTTTGGCACCTGAGGAGTTTATACTGCAAATTTCTGCTGAGTTCCAGTATTCGCAAAGTGCTACTGATAACCGAATAGCAGAAATAATATAAATTCCTTCAACTATACACAGTCGAATAATACAAGGAATCGAACAACTTGGCATAGTCCAGAAATAGTACAAATCTTACAACTTGTCGTATTGCGCCAGGACTTGATTCATCAACTAAGTTTCCCCCAAACTTGGCGTAGTTCGACAGGTTAACATCCCATCAATTAAAGATTCTTTCATTTTGGCGAGCCAGCCAGGAGTCAAACCTAGAATCCTCTGATTACAAACCATTTATAATTGGCGTAGTCTGCAGCTGGGAGGGGGAGTACTGAACGACCTTCGGAAGCCCAGGTGACGACGGAATGCTTCGAAGATAATCGGAGGATGTCCGGAACCTACGGGAAGCTTCGGAGATAATCGGAGGAGGCCCAGAAGACAGCCGGAATCCACAGCTAGACTAGGGTAAGAAATATCTTTTTCATCCATTAAAAGTCTTAAAGCCGCTTCAATCAGTACTTCGACTCTTGAAAAGAATATTTTTTATAGACTGTGTTAAATAAATCAAGTGCCAGTCGTTCAGACTATCATAGACGTGACTGGAAGATTAGTCACTGCAGTAACTAAAATAAAACGGCAGTCAGCGATCAAGAAAAGTTATGGCTGATCCAAATCAAAGTGTAGATTCAGAGCCTTTAGCAGACAGAAAATTACTCCCCACTATATCCAAGGGGGGTACTGGAATATCAGATGTTTCTGTTGAAGATATGTTGGGGGATTGTAGATCTTTCACTCGTAGACATTTTAACCTATGTGAAACCTCAAAAAAAATTGAATCAAAGTATGATATCCCCAGAGGACAGTGGTCCTTCAATAATATCAAGAGAGCATGGGGAAAATACATTGTATTCCATCTGTGGCCATTACTGAAACATGGTTAAAGGATGGTCACGACTGGGATTTAAATATCCGAGGGTATTTTATTTATCCGAGGGATTATTATTTAAATGATAAAATATTACAACATGCTGCTGTGCTGAGAGACCTGGGTGTGCTAGTGCATGAGTCGCAAAAAGTTGGTTTTCAGGTGCAACAGGTGATGAAGAAGGCAAATGGAATTCTGTCTTTCATTACGAGAGGGATGGAGTTTAAGACGAGGGAGGTTCTGCTGCAGACAAAACTGACTAAACTAACAGAAAGACAAACTGACAGAATCAAAGATAGAATTAAGGACAGACAACACCAAAAGACAACACAGCACAACACACGAGACAACACAACAACACTAAAATGGCGGGCGGAAACTTTTCAGTTATACACTTTCATATCTGTCTTAAGTCATCTAATTACACCCCAATATAATCCAAATTGGTTTGGGTTAGACTCAAACACATTTGATTTGATGGCAAGCCGTCCATCTTCAATGTGCAACATTAGCTTTTCGGACCCAGCTGTTATCTGCATTGAGAACAATGGTGCCTTCATGTTGCTATGGTATTCAGTCCTTGTCCTTGACAATTAGCACACGCAGTGTCAAATTGTCTTGCAACTGTGCTGTTTTAATGTCACACTGACTCTGAAAATATGCATTTGCCAGAACAACGGACCTCAGTAAAAGTGAATTATGCTGTATAAATGGGTATTTAAATCTGGGGCTCAACATTTATGCTTAAACAGCTATCTTTTACCTATACTAGTTGTATTCGAAATACCTGGCTTCTTCAACAGTGCGCTAGATACACTGTCCTTTCCCACTCTGGGACTGGGTGTCACAGTGTGTTAGATACACTGTCCTTTCCCACTCTGGGACTGGGTGTCACAGTGTGTTAGATACACTGACCTTTCCCTCTCTGGGACTGGGTGTCACAGTGTGTTAGATACACTGTCCTTTCCCTCTCTGGGACTGGGTGTCACAGTGTGTTAGATACACTGTCCTTTCCCTCTCTATGACTGGGTGTCACAGTGTGTTAGATACACTGTCTTTTCCCTCTCTGGGACTGGGTGTCACAGTGACTTAGATACACTGTCCTTTCCCACTCTGGGACTGGGTGTCACAGTGTGTTAGATACACTGACCTTTCCCTCTCTGGGACTTGGTGTCACAGTGTGTTAGATACACTGTCCTTTCCCTCTCTGGGACTAGGTGTCACAGTGTGTTAGATACACTGTCCTTTCCCTCTCTGGGACTAGGTGTCACAGTGTGTTAGATACACTGTCCTTTCCCTGTCTGGGACTGGGTGTCACAGTGTGTTAGATACATTGTCCTTTCCCCCTCTGGGACTGGGTGTCACAGTGTGTTAGATACATTGTCCTTTCCCTCTCTGGGACAGGGTGTCACAGTGTGTTAGATACACTGTCCTTTCCCTGTCTGGGACTGGGTGTCACAGTGTGTTAGATACACTGTCCTTTCCCTCTCTGGGACTAGGTGTCACAGTGTGTTAGATACACTGTCCTTTCCCTGTCTGGGACTGGGTGTCACAGTGTGTTAGATACACTGTCCTTTCCCTCTCTGGGACTAGGTGTCACAGTGTGTTAGGTACACTGTCCTTTCCCTCTCTGGGACTGGGTGTCACAGTGTGTTAGATACAGTGTCCATTCCCTCTCTGGGACTGGGTGTCATAGTGTGTTAGATACCCTGTCCTTTCCCCCTCTGGGACTGGGTGTCACAGTGTGTTAGATACACTGTCCTTTCCCTCTCTGGGACTGGGTGTGAGTGTGTTAGATACACTGTCCTTTCCCCCTATGGAACTGTGTGTCACAGTGTGTTCAATACACTGTCCTTTCCCTTTCTGGGACTGGGTGTCACAGTGTGTTAGATACAGTGTCCATTCCCTCTCTGGGACTGGGTGTCATAGTGTGTTAGATACCCTGTCCTTTCCCCCTCTGGGACTGGGTGTCACAGTGTGTTAGATACACTGTCCTTTCCCTCTCTGGGACTGGGTGTGAGTGTGTTAGATACACTGTCCTTTCCCCCTCTGGGACTGGGTGTCACAGTGTGTTAGTTACACTGTCCTTTCCCACTCTGGCACTGGGTGTCACAGTGTTTTAGATACACTGTCCTTTCCCTCTCTGGGACTGGGTGTCACAGTGTGTTAGATACACTGTCCTTTCCCTCTCTGGGACTGGGTGTCTGTGGTAATATGTATTGGGGGTCATGTTGGACTGGAAGCCCTAATGTCATTGGCTGACAGATCCCGGGTCCTGGTTGGCCGTTGACCTCTAGCTCCGCCCTGAAGGCGGAGTATAAGAAGCCGGAGTCCTCCCCCGCAGGCCATTCTACTATCGAGCTGCGGGGGAACAGACACGCTTAATAAAGCCTCATCGACTTCACTCTATTCGTCTCACCGAGTCTTTGTGCACTACAATTTATTAAGCGTGCCTAAAAAGGACTATGGAGCTCAGGATCATTCCGGAATGCCTGAGGATCAGCCCCCACGCAGTGAACGCGGCAGCAGCCTTCAAGCACTGGCAGACTTGCTTCGAGGCCTACCTCAGAACGGCCACCGGCCGGGTCACAGAAGACCAAAAACTACAGGTCCTGCACTCGAGGGTAAGCATGGAGATCTTCTCCCTCATCGAAGACTCGGAGGATTTCCAGACGGCGTTCGCAGCACTGAAAAGTCTCTCTGTCCGCCCAGTTAACCAAATCTACGCTCGCTACCAGCTCGCAACGAGACGGCAAAGTCCCGGAGAATCGATGGACGAATTCTACGCCGCGCTGCTGATTTTGGGACGAGCCTGCAGCTGCCCTTCGGTGAACGCAAATGAACACACGGACATGTTAATGCGCGATGCTTTTGTGGCAGGTATGAATTCCTCCCAAATCCGCCAAAGACTTCTAGAAAGAGAGTCGCTAGGACTCTCAGAGGCCCGGGCCCTAGCAGCCTCCCTAGACGTGGCCGCGCGTAATACCCGTGCTTACTGCCCCGACCGCGTGGCAGCCCATTGGGCTCCGTACGTACCCGTCGCGACAAACCCACCACCACCCCCGGACACCCCACAGGCTTGCGCGGTCCAAACGCCAAGTCGCACCGGGGGTGCCCGCTGCTATTTCTGCGGCCAGGCGAAACAACCCCGGCAGCGCTGCCCGGCCCGCGCAGCGATCTGCAAGAGCTGCGGGAAAAAGGGCCATTTCGCGGTTGTGTGCCGGTCCCGCGAGGTCGCCGCTGTCCCGGGAGACCAGGGAGCCCTGCAAGCCGTTTACGCTCCCCAACCCCCCCCAGCGCATCATGTACGACCCGCAGGCGCAGCCGCTCTGGGTCCCGACCACCGCGGTCCTGGGAGAACAGGGAGACCTGCACGCCGCTTACGCTCCCCAACCCCCCCCGCACCCCATGTATGACCCGCCGGCACTACCACTTTGGGTCCCGACCACCACTCCCCACGGAGAAGAGGGAGTTCTGGCCGTCTCTAACGCCCCCCTCCCCCGCGCCCCACGTCTGACCCGCCGGCGCTACAACTTGGGTCCCGACCACCGCTGTCCCCGGAGATGAGGGAGCCCCGCGCGGTCCTAACACTCCCCAACCCCCCCAGCGCCCCATGTGCGACCTGCAGACGCCGCCATTTTAGGTCCCGGCCACCACGAGGGGAGGAAGGGCTCCGCCATCTTGGACCACCCCAAACCTCTACGACGCGTGGGGGTGGCCATTTTGTCCACCACCGCCGCCATCTTGTGACCCCCCAGCCATTTGCGATGCATGGGGGCGGCCATTTTGTTCATCCCCGACTCCATCTTGGACGGCAACAACGGACCCCACCCCGCTACTACAACCATGTCTCGCTTCAATTACGCTCGATCAAGCTCAGCCCCGGACACTCCAGACGACGACGACAACGGTGCTAATAAACGGCCACGAGACACCATGCCTAGTCGACTCCGGGAGCACGGAGAGCTTTATCCACCCCGACACGGTAAGACGCTGTTCCTTGACCACCTATCCCAGCGCACAAAAGATTTCCCTAGCTGCAGGATCCCACTCTGTACAGATCCAAGGATTCTGCATAGTTACCCTAACGGTGCAGGGGAGGGAGTTCAAAAACTACAAACTAAACGTCCTTCGCCAACTCTGCGCCCCCACCTTACTGGGATTAGATTTCCAATGCAATCTACAGAGCCTTACGTTCAAATTCGGCGGCCCAATACCCCCACTCACTATCTGCGGCCTCGCAACCCTCAAGGTGCAACCCCCGTCCTTGTTTGCGAACCTCACCCCGGATTGCAAACCCGTCGCCACTAGGAGCAGACGGTACAGCGCCCAGGACCGGACCTTCATTCGGTCCGAAGTCCAGCGGCTACTAAAGGAGGGCATAATCCAGGCCAGCAATAGTCCCTGGAGAGCGCAGGTGGTAGTAGTGAAGACAGGGGAGAAACAAAGGATGGTCATTGACTATAGCCAGACCATCAACAGGTACACACAACTAGACGCGTACCCTCTCCCCCGCATATCCGACATGGTCAATCAGATTGCCCAATATAAAGTCTTCTCCACCGTAGACCTCAAATCCGCCTACCATCAGCTCCCCATCCGCCCAAGTGACCGCAAGTACACAGCCTTCGAGGCAGACGGGCGATTATACCATTTCCTAAGGGTCCCATTTGGCGTCACAAACGGGGTCTCGGTCTTCCAACGGGAGATGGACCGAATGGTTGATCAACATGGGTTGCGGGCCACGTTCCCGTATCTCGACAATGTAACCATCTGCGGCCACGACCAGCAGGACCACGACGCCAACCTCCAAAAATTCCTCCAGACCGCCAAAGCCTTGAACCTCACGTACAACGAGGACAAGTGCGTTTTTAGCACCAATCGGCTAGCAATTCTGGGCTACGTAGTGCGCAATGGGATAATAGGCCCCGACCCCGAACTTATGCGCGCCCTCGTGGAATTCCCCCTCCCGCACTGCCCAAAAGCCCTGAAACGCTGCCTGGGGTTTTTTTCAGACTACACCCAGTGGGTCCCCCAGTACGCAGACAAGGCCCGCCCCCTAATACAGACCACGACCTTTCCTCTGTCGACAGAGGCTTGCCAGGCCTTCAGCCGCATCAAAGCGGATATCGCAAAGGCCACGATGCGCGCTATCGACGAGTCCCTCCCCTTCCAGGTCGAGAGCGACGCCTCCGACGTAGCTCTAGCGGCCACCCTTAACCAAGCGGGCAGACCCGTGGCCTTTTTCTCCCGGACCCTCCACGCCTCAGAAATCCGCCACTCCTCAGTGGAAAAGGAAGCCCAAGCCATAGTGGAAGCTGTGCGACATTGGAGGCATTACCTGGCCGGCAGGAGATTCACTCTCCTCATTGACCAACGGTCGGTAGCTTTCATGTTCGATAATGCACTGCGGGGCAAAATCAAAAACGACAAGATCTTAAGGTGGAGGATCGAGCTCTCCACCTTCAACTACGAGATTTTGTATTGTCCCGGAAAGCTGAACGAGCCGTCCGATGCCCTATCCCGCGGCACATGTGCCAACGCACAAATTAACCGCCTCCAAACCCTCCACGAGGACCTCTGCCACCCGGGGGTCACTCGGCTTTTCCACTTTATCAAGTCCCGCAACCTCCCATACTCCTTAGAGGAGGTCCGTACAGTCACAAGGGACTGCCACATCTGCGCGGAATGCAAACCGCATTTTTTCAGGCCGGTTGGTGCGCACCTGATTAAGGCTTCCCGCCCCTTTGAACGCCTTAGTCTCGATTTCAAAGGGCCCCTCCCCTCCACCGACCGCAACGCATATTTTTTTAATGTGGTGGACGAATACTCCCGCTTCCCATTCGCCATTCCCTGCTCTGACATGACCGTGGCCACAGTCATTAAAGCCCTGAACAGCATCTTCACGCTGTTCGGTTACCCCGCATACGTCCACAGCGACAGGGGGTCCTCTTTCACGAGTGACGAGCTGCGCCAGTTCCTGCTCAGTAAGGGCATAGCCTCAAGCAGGACGACCAGCTACAACCCCCGGGGGAACGGGCAAGTAGAGAGGGAGAACGGCACGGTCTGGAAGGCCGTCCTACTGGCCCTACGGTCCAGGGACCTCCCAGTTTCACGGTGGCAGGAGGTCCTCCCGGACGCTCTCCACTCCATCCGGTCGTTATTATGTACGAGCACTAATCTAACGCCTCATGAGCGTCTCCTTGTCTTCCCTAGGAGGTCCTCCTCTGGAACGTCGCTGCCGACCTGGCTGGCGGCCCCAGGACCCATCCTGCTCCGAAAGCATGTGCGGGCACATAAGGCGGACCCGTTGGTCGAAAGGGTTCACCTCCTCCACGCGAACCCGCAGTACACTTACGTGGAGTACCCCGACGGCCGACAGGACACGGTCTCCCTGCGGGATCTGGCGCCCGCCGGCAACACACACACACCCCCGGCACCATCAACCCAACCGCCCCCCTTCCTGCCACCGCCGCACCCCGTGACCGCCCCCTTCCCAGGAGGATCGGTTCCCCTCCCCTCAGGCCCGACCAAGAATAAAGCCCAAGCTGAAACCGTAAGGCTCCCGGAGACGACAACACCGGTACAAGCACCACCACCACCACCGGGGCCAAGGCGATCGACACGGACGACCAGACCGCCCGACCGACTCGTGGCGTCGATCTAAATCAATATATGGACTTTTCACAAGAACATTTTGCTTTTCTCCCGATACCTTCTGTAAATAGTTGAAACAGGACAAAATTGTACAATACTGTATTGCCATGTGAATGTTTTCCACCCAGGACCAGCCCTGTAAACCCTTACCACCATACGAAGCATCACCCCGCCGGGTTCATTTTTGACAAGGGGTGAATGTGGTAGTATGTATTGGGGGTCATGTGGGACTGGAAGCCCTAATGTCATTGGCTGACCGATCCCGGGTCCTGGTTGGCCGTTGACCTCTAGCTCCGCCCTGAAGGCGGAGTCCTCCCCCGCAGGCCATTCTACTATCGAGCTGCGGGGGAACAGACACGCTTAATAAATCCTCATCGACTTCACTCTATTCGTCTCACGGAGTCTTTGTGCGCTACAGTGTCACAGTGTGTCCGATACACTGTCCTTTCCCTCTCTGGGACTGGGTGTGAGTGTGTTAGATATGCTGTCCTTTCCCTCTCTGGGACTGGGTGTCACAGTGTGTTAGATACACTGTCCTTTCCCTCTCTGGCACTGGGTGTCACTGTGTGTTAGATACACTGCCCTTTCCCCCTCTGGGACTGGGTGTCACAGTGTGTTAGATACACTGTCCTTTCCCCCTCTGGGACTGGTTTCAGTGTGTTAGATACAGTGTCCGTTCCCTCTCTGGGACTGGGTGTCACAGTGTGTTAGATACACTGTCCTTTCCCCCTCTGGGACTGGTTTCAGTGTGTTAGATACAGTGTCCGTTCCCTCTCTGGGACTGGGTGTCACAGTGTGTTAGATACACTGTCCTTTCCCTCTCTGGGACTGAGTGTCAGTGTGTTAGATACACTGTCCTTTCCCCCCTCTGGGACTGGATGTCACAGTGTGTTAGATACACTGTCCTTTCCCTCTCTGGGACTGGGTGTCACAGTGTGTTAGATACACTGTCCTTTCCCTCTCTGGGACTGGGTGTCACAGTGTGTTAGATACACTGTCCTTTCCCTCTCTGGGACTGGGTGTCACACTGTGTTAGATACACTGTCCTTTCCCTCTCTGGAACTGGGTGTCACAGTGTGTTAGATACACTGTCCTTTCCCTCTCTGGGACTGTTGTCACAGTGTGTTAGATATACTGTCCTTTCCCCCTCTGGGACTGGGTGTCAGTGTGTTAGATACGGTGTCCGTTCCCTCTCTGGGACTGGGTGTCACAGTGTGTTAGATACACTGTCCTTTCCCTCTCTGGGACTGTTGTCACAGTGTGTTAGATATACTGTCCTTTCCCCCTCTGGGACTGGGTGTCAGTGTGTTAGATACGGTGTCCGTTCCCTCTCTGGGACTGGGTGTCACAGTGTGTTGAATACACTGTCCTTTCCCTCTCTGGGACTGGGTGTCACAGTGTGTTAGATTCACTGTCCTTTCCCTCTCTGGGACTGGGTGTCATAGAGTTTTAGATAAACTGAGATTATTTCTCTGCTGTCTCCAATTCTCACATAGAGCAATGAACAATACAGGCCCTTCGGCCCTCCAAGTCTGCGCTGATCACGTGATCCTATCTGGACCAAGCGCCTGTATCCTTCTATACCCAGTCTGTTCATGTGCCTATCCAGTTAAGTCTTAAAGGTGGCTAATCTGTCTGCCTCAACCCCCTCACTGGGCAGTGCATTCCAGGCCACCAACACCCTCTGTGTAAAAACTTTCCCCGCACATCTCCACTGAACCTTTTCCCCCCTCACCTTGAGCCTGTGCCCTCTTGTAATTGTCATTTCCGCCCTGGGAAAAAGCCTCCAACTGTTACCCCATCTGTACCCCTCATAATTTTATAAACTTCTATCAGGTCGCCCCTCAGTCTCCGTCTCTCTCGGGAGAACAATCCCAGTTTATTCAACCTCTCCTCATAGCTAATACCCTCCATACCAGGCAACATCCTGGTAAACGTTTCCTGCTCCCTCTGCAAAGCCTCCCCATCCTTCTGGCAATGCGATGACCAGAATTGGACACAGTTTTCCAAATGTGGCCTAACCAACGTTCTACATAATTGTAACATAATTTTTGAGCTTTTGTCCTATGAAAGCAAGCAGTCCGTATGCTTTCTCCATCACCATTTCACCTGTGCTGCCACTTTGAAGGATTTGTGGACCTGCACGCCCAGATCTCTCTGTGTCTCTATGCTCCTGATGGTGCTGCCATGTATTTTTTTTCAATAAATAGAGTATCCAATTCATTTCTTCCGATTAAGGGGCAATTTAACGTGGCCAATCCACCTACTCTGCACATCACGGACAGTGACCCAGAGCCGGGATGGAACCTGGGACCTCGGCGTCGTGAGACAACCGTGCTAATCACTTGCGCCACCGTGGAACTCATACTGCCATGTATTCTGCAGCTCCCACCTGAATTGGACCTGCCAAAAACCCAAACCTTTCATTTGTCCGGGTTAAATTCCATCTGCCATTTCGCTGCCCAATTTTGCAGCCGGTCTATATCCTGCTGTATTCTCTGACTATCCGCAACTCCTGCAATCTTAATATCATCGCAAACTTGCTAATCGGACCCGCTACATTTTCTTCCAAGTCGTTTATATATATTACAAAGAACAGAGGTCCCAGAACTGATCCCTGTGGAATTCCATTAGTTACAGATCTCCATTCGGAAAAACACCCTTCCACTGCTACCCTCGGTCTTCTGTGGCCAAGCCCGTTCTGGATCCATCCAGCTAGTTCCCCCATGACCCCATGTGATCTAATCTTTTGCACCAGCCAGCCATGAGGGACCTTATCAAATGCTTTGCTGAAGTCCATGTAGACAACATCCACAGCCCTTCCCTCGTCAATTATTTTTGTCACCGCTTCAAAACGTTCAATCAAATTAGTGAGACATGACCTCCCTCGTACTAAACAATACTGTCTGTCGCTAATCAGACCATTTACTCCCAAATGTGCAGCGATGCTGGGCGGGATTGTCAGAGCAGAAATCGCGCTCGGCGCGGGGGCGGAGAATGGAACATCAGATCCGCGATCGGGTCGGAAGCCTTGCCACGATTCTCCACGGTCCGGTGAGTTGCCGCCAGTCGGGCGGCCCAAGTTGATTTGGCGGCGATCGGGGGCCATTGAAAGAGGCCCTCGCAGCGATTCTCCGCTGGCAACTGGCCGAGTTCCCGCTGGCGTGGTTCCCTCGTGGCTCCACCTGGCGGGAGCTCGGAGTGGCCACTGCGGGCAGAGTCCGCAGCCGCCCTGGTAGGGGGCGGGGGGATCGGTCACTGGGGGGGGGGGCCTCCAGGGCGACCAGGCTCACCATCAGGGGCCACCGTCGGCGGGCACACTCGATCTTGGGGGTGGGGGGGGAGGGAGGGAGGGAGGGGGCCTCTATTGTGGGGGCCGGCCCGCTGTATGGGTCCGCCATGTTACGCGGACCCGTGACCGGTCGAGCAGGGATCCGTATCGGCAGCTGTGTGGACTACTCCGGGGCCCTGCGAGCCCACTTCAAAACGCAGAATCCCTCTGGACTGTCACAGAGCGATTGGCGCCCGTTTTCCCGTGGGCGGGTGGTCATTGCCCTATTATCAGTGAATTCCGTCCCCTATCTCTGAGAACCTTTTCCAACATTTTCACTGTCACTGACGTCAAGCTCACTGGCCTATAATTTCCCGGATTATCCTTGCAACCCTTCTTCAATAACGGTACAACATTGGCGACCCTCCAATCGTCGGGGATCTCACCTGTGGCAATCAGGACACAAAGATTTGTGTCAGAGGCCCAGCAATTTCATCTCTTGGCAGACAGGCTGCTTGCATCCTATCGACTTTACAACTGGTTTTCCGTGTTCCAACTTGACTTGTGTCCATTCCTCTGACGTGTTTCGAACACATTCTCCACAATTATCATAAATGAGTGATTAGGAACAGGAAGTGGAATGTTCGGAATTGGGCGTCACGGTGGTTAGCACTGTTGCCTCACAGCGGCAGGACCCGGGTTTGATTCCGACCTCGAGTGACTGTCTGTGTGGAGTTTGTACCTTCTCCCTGTGTCAGCGTGGGTTCCCGCCGGGAGCTCCGGTTTGCTCCCACTGTCCATAGATATGGATTGGCTTTGCCATATTGGCCATAGGTGGCGTTACGGAGCTGGGGTGTGCTGTGGGCCGAGGGAGGGTGCTCTTTCAATGGGTCGGTGCAGATTTGATGGGCCAAATGGCGTCATTCTGCACGGCAGGGATTCTATTGTATTCTTATTGAAATAGCAACACTCCTGGTTCATGAACCGCTCCGTCCCTTTTAACCAGAATCAGTCCGCTCAGAGAGTAGTGGTGGGAGGGAGTGTCTCAAAATGGAGAAAGGTGACTAGTGGTGTTCCACAGGGATCCGTGCTGGGACCACTGTTGTTTGTGATATACATAAATGATCTGGACGAAGGTATAGGTGGCCTGATTAGCAAGTTTGCAGATGATACGAAGATTGGTGGAGTTGCAGATAGCGAGGAGGACTGTCAGAGAATACAGCAAAATATAGATAGATTGGAGAGTTAGAACATAGAACATAGAAAATACAGCACAGAACAGGCCCTTCGGCCCACGATGTTGTGCCGAAGCTTTGTCCTAGATTAATCATAGATTATCATTGAATTTACAGTGCAGAAGGAGGCCATTCGGCCCTTTGAGTCTGCACCGGCTCTTGGAAAGAGCACCCTACCCAAACTCAACACCTCCACCCAACACCAAGGGCAATTTTGGACATAAAGGGCAATTTATCATTGGCCAATTCACCTAACCTGCACATCTTTGGACTGAGGGAGGAAACCGGAGCACCCGGAGGAAACCCACGCAGACACGGGGAGGACGTGCAGACTCCGCACAGACAGTGACCCAAGCCGGAATCGAACCTGGGACCCTGGAGCTGTGAAGCAATTGTGCTATCCACAATGCTACCGTGCTGCCCTTAAGAACAAATAAATCTACACTATATCATTTTACCGTAATCCATGTACCTATCCAATAGCTGCTTGAAGGTCCCTAATGTTTCCGACTCAACTACTTCCACAGGCAGTGCATTCCATGCCCCCACTACTCTCTGGGTAAAGAACCTACCTCTGATATCCCTCCTATATCTTCCACCTTTCACCTTAAATTTATGTCCCCTTGTAATGGTTTGTTCCACCCGGGGAAAAGTCTCTGACTGTCTACTCTTATCTATTCCCCTGATCATCTTATAAACCTCTATCAAGTCGCCCCTCATCCTTCTCCGTTCTAATGAGAAAAGGCCTAGCACCCGCAACCTTTCCTCGTAAGACCTACTCTCCATTCCAGGCAACATCCTGGTAAATCTTCTTTGCATCTTTTCCAAAGCTTCCACATCCTTCCTAAAATGAGGCGACCAGAACTGTACACAGTACTCCAAATGTGGCCTTACCAAAGTTTTGTACAGCTGCATCATCACCTCACGGCTCTTAAATTCAATCCCTCTGTTAATGAACGCGAGCACACCATAGGCCTTCTTCACAGCTCTATCCACTTGAGTGGCAACTTTCAAAGATGTATGAACATAGACCCCAAGATCTCTCTGCTCCTCCACATTGCCAAGAACTCTACCGTTATCCCTGTATTCCGCATTCATATTTGTCCTTCCAAAATGGACAACCTCACACTTTTCAGGGTTAAACTCCATCTGCCACTTCTCAGCCCAGCTCTGCATCCTATCTATGTCTCTTTGCAGCCGACAACAGCCCGCCTTACTATCCACAACTCCACCAATCTTCGTATCGTCTGCAAATTTACTGACCCACCCTTCAACTCCCTCATCCAAGTCATTAATGAAAATCACAAACAGCAGAGGACCCAGAACTGATATCTGCGGTACGCCACTGGTAACTGGGATCCAGGCTGAATATTTACCATCCACCACCACTCTCTGACTTCTATCGGTTAGCCAGTTCGTTATCCAACTGGCCAAATTTCCCACTATCCCATGCCTCCTTACTTTCTGCAGAAGCCTACCATGGGGAACCTTATCAAATGCCTTACTAAAATCCATGTACACTACATCCACTGCTTTACCTTCATCCACATGCTTGGTCACCTCCTCAAAGAATTCAATAAGACTTGTAAGGCAAGACCTACCCCTCACAAATCCGTGCTGACTATCCCTAATCAAGCAGTGTCTTTCCAGATGCTCAGAAATCCTATCCTTCAGTACCCTTTCCATTACTTTGCTTAGCACCGAAGACAGACTAACTGGCCTGTAATTCCCAGGTTTATCCCTATTCCCTTTTTTGAACAGGGGCACGACATTCGCCACTCTCCAATCCCCTGGTACCACCCCTGTTGACAGTGAGGACGAAAAGATCATTGCCAACGGCTCTGCAATTTCATCTCTTGCTTCCCATAGAATCCTTGGATATATCCGGTCAGGCCCGGGGGACTTGTCTATCCTCAAGTTTTTCAAAATGCCCAACACATCTTCCTTCCTAACAAGTATTTCCTCGAGCTTACCAATCTGTTTCACACTGTCCTCTCCAACAATATCGCCCCTCTCATTTGTAAATACAGAACAAAAGTACTCGTTCAAGACCTCTCCTATCTACAGGCAGCACGGTAGCATTGTGGATAGCACAAATGCTTCACAGCTCCAGGGTCCCAGGTTCGATTCCGGCTTGGGTCACTGTCTGTGCGGAGTCTGCACATCCTCCCCGTGTGTGCGTGGGTTTCCTCCGGGTGCTCCGGTTTCCTCCCACGGTCCAAAGATGTGCAGGTTAGGTGGATTGGCCATGCTAAAATTGCCCATAGTGGGGTTACTGGGTTATGGGGATAGGGTGGAGGTGTGGACCTTGGGTGGGGTGCTCTTTCCAAGAGCCGGTGCAGACTCGATGGGCCGAATGGCCTCCTTCTGCACTGTAAATTCTATGAAATTCTATGATCTCTTCAGACTCAATACACAATCTCCCGCTACTGTCCTTGATCGGACCTACCCTCGCTCTAGTCATTCTCATATTTCTCACATATGTGTAAAAGGCCTTGGGGTTTTCCTTGATCCTACCCGCCAAAGATTGTTCATGCCCTCTCTTAGCTCTCCTAATCCCTTTCTTCAGTTCCCTCCTGGCTATCTTGTATCCCTCCAATGCCCTGTCTGAACCTTGTTTCCTCAGCCTTACATAAGTCTCCTTTTTCCTCATAACCAGACATTCAACCTCTCTTGTCAACCATGGTTCCCTCACTCGTTCGTCTCTTCCCTGCCTGACAGGGACATACATATCAAGGACACGTAGCACCTGTTTCTTGAACAAGTTCCACATTTCACTTGTGTCCTTCCCTGCCAGCCCATGTTCCCAACTTATGCACTTCAATTCTTGTCTGACAACATCGTATTTACCCTTCCCCCAATTGTAAACCTTGCCCTGTTGCACGCACCTATCCCTCTCCATCACTAAAGTGAAAGTCACAGAATTGTGGTCACTATCTCCAAAATGCTCCCCCACTAACAAATCTATCACTTGCCCTGGTTCATTACCCAGTACTAAATCCAATATTGCCCCTCCTCTGGTCGGACAATCTACATACTGTGTTAGAAAAGCTTCCTGGACACACTGCACAAACACCACCCCATCCAAACTATTTGATCTAAAGAGTTTCCACTCAATATTTGGGAAGTTAAAGTCGCCCATGACTACCACCCTATGACTTCTGCACCTTTCCAAAATCTGTTTCCCAATCTGTTCCTCCACATCTCTGCTACTATTGGGGGGCCTATAGAAAACTCCTAACAAGGTGACTGCTCCTTTCCTATTTCTGACTTCAACCCATACTACCTCAATAGGGTGATACTCCTCGAACTGCCTTTCTGCAGCTGTTATACTATCTCTAATTAATAATGCCACCCCCCCCACCTCTTTTACCACCCTCCCTAATCTTATTGAAACATCTATAACCAGGGACCTCCAACAACCATTTCTGCCCCTCTTCTATCCAAGTTTCCGTGATGGCCACCACATCGTAGTCCCAAGTACCGATCCATGCCTTAAGTTCACCCACCTTATTCCTGATGCTTCTTGCATTGAAGTATACACACTTCAACCCATCTCCGTGCCTGCAAGTACTCTCCTTTGTCAGTGTTCCCTTCCCCACTGCCTCATTACACGCTTTGGCGTCCTGAATATCGGCTACCTTAGTTGGGCAGAGAAATGGCAGGTGGAGTTCAATCCAGGCAAATGAGAGGTGATGCATTTTGGAAGATCTAATTCAAGAGCGGACTATATGGGCAATGGAAGATTCCTGGGGAAAAATGATGTACAGAGAGATCTGGGAGTTCAGGTCCATTGTACCCTGAAGGTGGCAACGCAGGTCAATAGAGTGGTCAAGAAGGCATACAGCATGCTTGCTTTCATCGGACGGGGTATTGAGTGCAAGAGTCGGCAGGTCATGTTACAGTTGTATAGGACTTTAGTTCGGCCACATTTGGAATACTGCGTGCAGTTCTGGTCGCCACATCACCAGAAGGATGTGGATACTTTAGATAGGGTGCAGAGGAGGTTCACCAGGATGTTGCCTGGTATGGAGGGTGCTAGCTATGAAGAAAGGTTTAGTAGATTAGGATTGTTTTCGTTGGAAAGTCTGAGGTTGAGGGGGGACCTGATTGAGGTCTACAAAATTATGAGAGGGCAGCACGGTAGCACTGTGGATAGCACAATTGCTTCACAGCTCCAGGGTCCCAGGTTCGATTCCGGCTTGGGTCACTGTCTGTGCGGAGTCTGCACGTCTTCCCCGTGTCTGCGTGGGTTTCCTCCGGGTGCTCCGGTTTCCTCCCACAGTCCAAAGATGTGCAGGTTAGGTGGATTGGCCATGATAAATTGCCCTTAGTGTCCAAAGTTGCCCTTCGTGTTGGGTGGGGTTCCGGGGATAGGGTGGAGATATTGACCGTGCGTAGGGTGCTCTTTCCAAGAGCCGGTACAGACCCGATGGGCTGAATGGCCTCCTTCTGCACTGTAAATTCTATGAAATCTATGAAATCTATGTATGGACAGGGTGGATAGCAACAAGCTTTTTCCAAGAGTGGGGGTGTCAATTACAAGGGGTCACGATTTCAAGGTGAGAGGGGGAAAGTTTAAGGGAGATGTGCGTGGAAAGTTTTTTACGCAGAGGGTGGTGGGTGCCTGGAACGCTTTGCCAGCGGAGGTGGTAGAGGCGGGCACGATAGCATCATTTAAGATGCATCTAGACAGATATATGAATGGGCGGGGAACAGAGGGAAGTAGATCCTTGGAAAATAGGTGACACTTTTGATAAAGGATCTGGATCGGCGCAGGCTGGGAGGGCCGAAGGGCCTGTTCCTGTGCTGTACTTTTCTTTGTTCTCACTTCCTCCATGTTCACTGCACAATATTGCTGATGTAAATCTTTTTTATTCTTTCCCAGGTTGCTGGGATCCCTGGCTGGGCTCATTTACTGCCCATCACTAACTGCCCCTTGCGAAGGTGGCGATGATCTGCTCTCTCCAGCCCCTGTGCTCCATGTGGTGTAGGTACAGCCACCGTGCTATTAGGGAACGAGCTCCGGGATTTTGACCAAGTGGCAGTGAAGGAACGGCGATGTAATTCCAAGTCAGGATGGTGAGTGACGTGGAGGGGAATTTGCAGGTGGTGGTGTTCCCATGTGTCTGCTGTCCTTGTCCCCCTCGGTGTTCAGCGGCCGTGTGTTCGGAAGGTGCTGTCTGTGAAATCTGATGGAAGGCTCTCACTATCTGCTGCATTTTACACTGAACCTGGGATTCTGTTTCAGATATCGTCACTCCAATTTCTGTAAAGACTCAGGCTGCTCAATGACACACACAGGTGTAAAAAAATAAACTCTCTCCACATTGTTATATCGACCTTTCCAGGTAAATCTGAGGAGAGGTATTGAGAATGTCGCCCTTAACACTGTCTCCATCTATCACTCCCAGGACACATACAGCATTGGGTTAGATAGAGAGCAAATCTCCCTTCACACTGTCCCAACCATTCACTCCCAGCGCAGCGACAGTATGAAGTTAGGAACACAGTAAAGCTCCCATTACACTGGATGTCAAAGTTGAAGTTACCCTATTCTTTCCTTCTCTGGGACTGGGTGTCACACTGTGTTAGATACACTGTCCTTTCCCTCTCTGGCACTGGGTGTCACAGTGTGTTAGATACACTGTCCTTTCCCACTCAGGCACTGGGTGTCACAGTGTGTTAGATACACTGTCCTTTCCCCCTCTGGGACTGGGTGACACAGTGTGTTAGATACACTGTCCTTTCCCACTCAGGCACTGGGTGTCACAGTGTGTTAGATACACTGTCTTTTCCCCCTCTGGGACTGGGTGTCACAGTGTGTTAGATATACTGTCCTTTCCCACTCAGGCACTGGGTGTCACAGTGTGTTAGATACACTGTCCTTTCCCCGTCTGGGACTGGGTGTAATAGTGTGTTAGATACACTGTCCTTTCCCTCTCTGGGACTGGGTGTCACACTGTGTTAGATACACTGTCCTTTCCCTCTCTGGGACTGGGTGTCACAGTGTGTTAGATACACTGTCCGTTCCATCTCTGGGACTGGGTGTCACAGTGTGTTAGATTCACTGTCCTTTCCCTCTCTGGGACTGGGTGTCACAGTGTGTTAGATACACTGTCCTTTCCCTCTCTGGGACTGGGTGTCACAGTGTGTTAGATACACGGTCCTTTCCCTCTCTGGGACTGGGTGTCACAGTGTTAGATACACTATCCTTTCCCTCTCGGGGACTGGGTGTCACACTGTGTTAGATACACTGTCCTTTCCCTCTCGGGGACTGGGTGTCACACTGTGTTAGATATACTGTCCTTTCCCACTCAGGCACTGGGTGTCACAGTGTGTTAGATACACTGTCCTTTCCCTCTCTGGGACTGGGTGTCACAGTGTGTTAGATACACTGTCCTTTCCCTCTCGGGGACTGGGTGTCACACTGTGTTAGATATACTGTCCTTTCCCACTCAGGCACTGGGTGTCACAGTGTGTTAGTTACACTGTCCTTTCCCTCTCTGGGACTGCATGTGAATGTGTTAGATACACTGTCCTTTCCCTCTCTGGGACTGAAGTGAGTGTGTTAGATACACTGTCCTTTCCCTCTCTGGGACTGGGTGACACAGTGTGTTAGATACACTGTCCTTTCCCTCTCTGGGGCTGGGTGTCACAGTGTGTTAGATACACTGTCCTTTCCCTCTCTGGGACTGGGTGTCACAGTGTGTTAGATACACTGTCCTTTCCCTCTCTGGGACTGCATGTGAGTGTGTTAGATACACTGTCCTTTCCCTCTCTGGGATTGGGTGTCACAGTGTGTTAGATACACTGTCCGTTCCATCTCTGGGACTGGGTGTCACTGTGTTAGATACACTGTCCATTCCCTCTCTGGGACTGGGTGTGAGGATGTTAAATACACTGTCCTTTCCCTCTCTGGGACTGGGTGTCACACTGTGTTAGATACACTGTCCGTTCCATCTCTGGGACTGGGTGTCACAGTGTGTTAGATACACTGTCCTTTCCCTTTCTGGGACTTTGATTTACCTACTACTGATGTGAGGCTCACCGGCCAATAGTTCCCGGGAATTTCCCTGCTACCTTTCTTAAACATCGGTATAACATTATGTTTTGTCCCGTCCTCTGGGACCTCACCAGTAGCCAATTAGAAGACAAAGATATCAGTCGAGACCCCAGCAATTTCTTCCCTTGCTTCCCTCAGTATTCTGGGGTAAATCCCATCCGGCCCAGGAGACTTATCTCCCTTCCATTTTTTTAAAGACCCAATAACTCCTCCTTTTTGATGTCAACATGACCCAGAATGTCCACACACTCTACCCAAGAATCATCTTCCACAAAGTCCTTTTCTTTGGTGAACACTGATGCAAAGTGCTCATTTAGTACCTCGCCCATTTCCTCTGGCTCAGCACATAGATTCCCCCCACTTTCCTTAAGGGTCCAATCCTTTCTCTGGCTACCCTCTTGCTTTTTACATATGAATAAAACGCTTTGGGATGCACATTAACATTGCAAAAGCCTCTTTTTTCTTTTTCTTTTTCACAAGGTTCACAATATCACTCGTTATCCAAGGCTCCCTAAACTTCCCATATATATCCTGCGTTCTCTCAGGAATTTCCTGAATCCTAATCAACTGTCGCTTGAAAGACTCCCACATGTCCAATGCTGATTTACACTCCAACAGCACCCAATCCAAATTCTTCAATTCCTGCCTCATGTTATCGTAATTTGCCTTTCCCCAGTTTCGCTCCCTAACCCGAGGGTTACCCTCATCCCTGTCCAAATGTGCCCTAAAATTACGGAATTGTGGTCACTGTTCCTGAAAGGTACATCTGCTGAGCCTCAACCACCTGTCCAGGCTCAATCCCCAATTCCAAGTCCAGTACCGGCCCTTCCCCAGTTGGACCATCTACATATTGCATCAAGAAGGCTTCCTGGGTACACCTTACAAACTCTGCCCCATCCAAACCCCGAGCACTAAGAGTCCCAGTCAATATCGGGGAAATTAAAATCCCCCACCGTAACAACCCTGTTACTTTTGCACCTGTCCAAAATCTCTGCTCCTCTATCTCTCGCTGGAAGTTGGGGGGCCTGTAATAAACCCCCAACATTGTGATTGCCCCCTGCCTGTTCCTCAGCTCTACCCAAATTGCCTCATTGTATGAGCCCTCCAAGGTGTCCTCCCACAGTATGGCTGTAATCTCCTTAACCAGTAATGCTACTCCCCCACCCCTATTACATCCCCCCCATCTCTCCTGAAGCATCTGTATCCTCCAACGTTCAGCTGCCAATGCTGCCCTTCCTCTAACCACGTTTCTGTGATAGCCACAACATCATAGTTGCCAGTACTAATCAGTGCTCGAAGTCCATCTGCCTTCCCTGCTGCACTTCTGGCATTGAAACAAAAACACTTCAGACCACTGGGCAGTACGGTAGCACAGTGCTTAGCACAGATGCTTCACAGCTCCAGGGTCCCAGGTTCGATTCCGGCTTGGGTCACTGTCTGTGCGGAGTCCACTGTCCAAGGGCCAGTGCAGACTCGATGGGCCGAATGGCCTCCTTCTGCATTGTCAATTCTATGATTCTATGATTTGAGCAGACGGTGATATTGTTCTTCTCTATTTTTGTTCTCGATTTGACAAGTTCATCAGATATTGGAGCGGAATTAGGTCATTCGGCCCATCGAGCTGCTGCACCATTCTATAATGGCTGATATCTTCCTCATCTGCTCCCTGCAATGTTACAGACCACGAGCTGGATTGTGAAATCAGCCAGAGCATCTCCTCCCGAGATCACATGACCTCGGAACAGGAATAGACAACTTACCCTCCCTCGCCGAAACACCCTCAACCCTCCCTCGCCGAAACACCCTCAACCCTCCCTCGCCGAAACACCCTCAACCCTCCCTCGCCGAAACACCCTCAACCCTCCCTCGCCGAAACACCCTCAACCCTCCCTCGCCGAAACACCCTCAACCCTCCCTCGCCGAAACACCCTCAACCCTCCCTCGCCGAAACACCCTCAACCCTCCCCTTGCCGAAACACCCTCAACCCTCCCTCGCCGAAACACCCTCAACCCTCCCTCGCCGAAACACCCTCAACCCTCCCTCGCCGAAACACCCTCAATGTGATCATGGCTGATCCCATCCTGGCCTCAAGTCCACCGTCCTGTCCGTTCTCCATAACCCTTCAACCCGATTAAAAACCTGTCTAACTCCTCCTTAACTTTACTCACTGTCCCTGTATCCACCCCACTCTGGGATAGCGAGTTCCACAGGTTCACAACCCTTTGGCAGAAGTACATTTTCCTCAAATCTGTTTGAACTTTGCTACCTCCTATTCTCAGATTATGACCTCTTGTTCAGAATGCCCCAGAAGAGGAAGCACCAGCTCCACGTCTACTTTATCCAGACCTTTTAGCATCTTGTATACTTCAATTTAATCTCCCCTCATTCTTCCAAACTCGAGAGAGTATCGACCTAAACTGTACAATCTCTCCTCATACGACAAACCCCTCAACTCTGGAATCTAGTGAACCTTCTCTGAACTGCCTCCAATGCCGCTACATCTTTCCTCAAATAAGGGACCAATACTGTGCACAATACTCCAGGTGCGGTCTTCCCAATGCCTTGTATAGTTGCAACAACACTCCCTTCATACTCAATTCCTTTTGCTATAAATGCCAACATTCCATTTGCTTTCCTTATTATCTGCTGTACCTGCATGTTTGTTTTCTGTGACTGATGTACGAGGATACCCAGAACCCTCTGCATCGAAGCTCCCCGAAAGTTCTCTCCAATTAGACAAGAAGCTGCCTTTCCACATCTCCGACCAAAATCCATGACCTCACACTTATCCACGATAAACTCCATCTGCCACATTTTGGCCCACTCTCCATTAGTAAGGTTCTTATTTCCTCATTGCAACTTACTGTCCCACCTATTTTGTGTGATCTGTGGATTTGGCTACAGAACCTTCTATTCCTGTATCCATGTCGTTAATATAGATTGTAAATAGCTGGGGCCCAAGGACCGAACCCTGTGGCCCCCCCACTGGTTACATCTTGCCATCCAGAGAAAGAGCCATTTATCCCAAATCTGTCTGCTGTCCATCAGCCAGTCTTCTATACAAGCTAATAAATTACCCCTAATCCCACGTGATCTCACCTCGTTAATTAAACCTTTGGTGTGGCACCGTTTAAACGCTTTGCGGAACTCCAGATGTACAACATTTACAGGATCCCCATTTGCATGTGATATAGAATCATAGAATCACAGAATTTACAGTGTTGAAGGAGGCCATTCGGCCCATCGAGTATGCACCGGCCCTTGGAAAGAGCAACCCACCGAAGCCCACCCTTCCACCCTGTCCCCGTAACCCGCTAACTCCAGCTAACCTTTCTTTTGGGACACTAAGGGTAATTTAGAATGGTCCATCCAACTGCACATCTTTGGACTGTGGGAGCAAACCGGAACACCCGGAGGAAACGCAATCAGTCACGGGGAGAACGTGCCGACTCCGCAGTCAGTGACCCAAGTCGGGAATTGAACCTGGGACCCTGGAGCTGTGAAGCAACAGTACGAACCACTGTGCTACCATGTCGCCCTTCAAAGAACTCACGCAAATGAGTCAAACATGATTTGCCCTTCACAAAACCATGCTGACTCTGAGGGATAGAGCTTTCGCTTTCCAAATGTCCTGATATTACATCCTTGATCATTGATTCCAATAATTATCCAACAACAGATGTTGAACCATCTGCTCTGTGATTTCCCACATTCTGCCTCCCTCCGTTTTTGAATAAGGGGGTTACGTTCGCATTTTTCCAATCCACTGGAACTTTTCCCATGTCCATGGAATTTTGGAATGTCATAACCAATGGATCCACTATCTCCACTGCCACTTCCTTTAACATAGAACATAGAACATAGAACAATACAGCGCAGTACAGGCCCTTCGGCCCACGATGTTGCACCGAAACAAAAGCCATCTAACCTACACTATACCATTATCATCCATATGTTTATCCAATAAACTTTTAAATGCCCTCAATGTTGGCGAGTTCACTACTGGAGCAGGTAGGGCATTCCACGGCCTCACTACTCTTTGCGTAAAGAACCTACCTCTGACCTCTGTCCTATACCTATTACCCCTCAGTTTAAAGTTATGTCCCCTCGTGCCAGCCATTTCCATCCGCGGGAGAATGCTCTCTGTCCACCCTACCCAACCCCCTGATCATTTTGTATGCCTCTATTAAGTCTCCTCTTAACCTTCTTCTCTCCAACGAAAACAACCTCAAGTCCATCAGCCTTTCCTCATAAGATTTTCCCTCCATACCAGGCAACATCCTGGTAAATCTCCTCTGCACCCGCTCCAAAGCCTCCACGTCCTTCCTATAATGCGGTGACCAGAACTGTACGCAATACTCCAAATGCGGCCGTACCAGAGTTCTGTACAGCTGCAACATGACCTCCTGACTCCGGAACTCAATCCCTCTACCAATAAAGGCCAACACTCCATAGGCCTTCTTCACCACCCTATCAACCTGGGTGGCAACTTTCAGGGATCTATGTACATGGACACCTAGATCCCACTGCTCATCCACACTTCCAAGAACTTTACCATTAGCCAAATATTCCGCATTCCTGTTATTCCTTCCAAAGTGAATCACCTCACACTTCTCTACATTAAACTCCATTTGCCACCTCTCAGCCCAGCACTGCAGCTTATCTATATCCCTCTGTAACCTGCTACTTCCTTCCACACTATCGACAACACCACCGACTTTAGTATCGTCTGCAAATTTACTCACCCACCCTTCTGCGCCTTCCTCTAGGTCATTGATAAAAATGACAAACAGCAACGGCCCCAGAACAGATCCTTGTGGTACTCCACTTGTGACTGAACTCCATTCTGAACATTTCCCATCAACCACCATCCTCGGTCTTCTTTCAGCTAGCCAATTTCTGATCCACATTTCTAAATCACCCTCAATCCCCAGCCTCCGTATTTTCTGCAATAGCCTACCATGGGGAACCTTATCAAACGCTTTGCTGAAATCCATATACACCACATCAACTGCTCTACCCTCGTCTACCTGTTCAGTCACCTTCTCAAAGAACTCGATAAGGTTTGTGAGGCATGACCTACCCTTCACAAAGCCATGCTGACTATCAGTGATCATATTATTCCTATCTAGATGATTATAAATCTTGTCTCTTATAATCCCCTCCAAGACTTTACCCACTACAGACGTGAGGCTCACCGGTCTATAGTTGCCGGGGTTGTCTCTGCTCCCCTTTTTGAACAAAGGGACCACATTTGCTATCCTCCAGTCCTCTGGCACTATTCCTGTAGCCAATGATGACATAAAAATCAAAGCCAATGGTCCAGCAATCTCTTCCCTGGCCTCCCAGAGAATCCTAGGATAAATCCCATCAGGTCCCGGGGACTTATCTATTTTCAGCCTGTCCAGTATTGCCAACACCTCTTCCCTACATACCTCAATGCCATCTAATCTATTTACCTGGAGCTCAGCATTCTCCTCCACAACATTATCTTTTTCCTGAGTGAATACTGACGAAAAATATTCATTTAGTATCTCGCCTATCTCTTCAGACTCTACACACAACTTCCCATCCCTGTCCTTGACTGGTCCTACTCTTTCCCTAGTCATTCGCTTATTCCTGACATACTTATAGAAAGCTTTTGGGTTTTCCTTGATCCTTCCTGCCAAATACTTCTCATGTCCCCTCCTTGCTCGTCTTAGCTCTCTCTTTAGATCCTTCCTCGCTACCTTGTAACTATCCATCGCCCCAACTGAAACTTCACACCTCATCTTCACATAGGCCTCCTTCTTCCTCTTAACAAGAGATTCCACTTCTTTGGTAAACCACGGTTCCCTCGCTCAGCACCTTCCTCCCTGCCTGACCGGTACATACTTATCAAGAACACGCAGTAGCTGATCCTTGAACAAGCTCCACTTATCCAGTGTGTCCAACACTTGCAGCCTACTTCTCCACCTTATCCCCCCAAGTCACGTCTAATGGCATCATAATTTCCCTTCCCCCAGCTATAACTCTTGCCCTGCGGTGTATACTTATCCCTTTCCATCCTTAACGTAAACGTTACCGAATTGTGGTCACTGTCCCCAAAGTGCTCACCTACCTCCAAATCCAACACCTGGCCTGGTTCATTACCCAAAACCAAATCCAATGTGGCCTCGCCTCTTGTTGGCCTGTCAACAAACTGTGTCAGGAAACCCTCCTGCACACACTGTACAAAAAACGACCCATCTAATGTACTCGAACTATATCTTTTCCAGTCAATATTTGGAAAGTTAAAGTCTCCCATAATAACTACCCTGTTACTTTCGCTCTTATCCAGGATCATCCTCGCCATCCTTTCCTCTACATCCCTAGAACTATTTGGAGGCCTATAGAAAACTCCCAACAGGATGACCTCTCCTTTCCTGTTTCTAACCTCAGCCCATACTACCTCGGAAGATGAGTCCCCATCTAGCATCCTCTCCGCCACCGTAATACTGCTCTTGACTAGCAGCGCCACACCTCCCCCTCTTTTGCCTCCTTCTCTGAGCTTACTAAAACACCTAAACCCCGGAACCTGCAACATCCATTCCTGTCCCTGCTCTATCCATGGGCGTCATTCTCCGACCCCCCGCCGGGTCGGAGAATGGCCATTGGCCGCCGTGAATCCCGCCCCTGCCCCCGCCGAAGTCTCCGCTCCCGGAGATTGGGCGGGGGCGGGAATCCGGCCGCGCCGTTTGGCGGGACCCCCCGCTGGATTCTCCGGCCCGCATGGGCCGAAGTTCCGCCCAGGAATTGCCTGTCCCGCCGGCGTAAATCAAACCTGGTATTTACCGGCGGGACCAGGCGGCGTGGGCGGGCTCCGGGGTCCGGGGGGGGGGGGGGGGCGCGGGGCGATCTGACCCCGGGGGGTGCCCCCCACGGTTGCCTGGCCCGTGATCGGGGCCCACCGATCCGCGGGGGGGCCTGTGCCGTGGGGGCACTCTTTCCCTTCCGCCTCCGCCACGGCCTCCACCATGGCGGAGGCGGAAGAGACTTTCCCCACTGCGCATGCGCGGGAAACTGACAGCGGCCGCTGACGCTCCCGCGCATGCGCTGGGAAACTGACAGCAGCCGCTGACGCTCCCGCGCATGCGCTGGGGAACTGACAGCGGCCACTGACGCTCCCGTACATGCGCCGCATTTCCGCGCCAGCTGGAGGGGCAACAAACGCCATTTCCGCCAGCTGGCGGGGCGGAAATCCCTCCGGCGTCGGCCTAGCCCCTCAATGTTGGGGCTAGGCCTCCAAAGATGCAGAGCATTCCGCACCTTTGGGCCGGCGCGATGCCCGTCTGATTGGCGCCGGCTTTAGCGCCAGTCGGCGGGCATCCCGCCGTTGGGGGAGAATTTCGCCCCATGTCTCCGAAATGGCCACAACATCGAAGTCCCAGGTACCAACCCATGCTGCCAGTTCCCCTACCTTATTTCGTATATTCCTGGCATTGAAGTAGACACACTTCAAACCACCTACCTGAACACTGGCCCCCTCCTGCGACGTCAAATCTGAGCTCCTGACCTCTATACTCTCATTCTCCCTTACCCTAAAACTACAATCCAGGTTCCCATGCCCCTGCTGCATTAGTTTAAACCCCCCCAAAGAGCACTAACAAATCTCCCCCCCCATCACGTACCCTTGCACCTGGGAGGCAACATACCAAACGTGAGTCTCTCACGCTCCCACAAAATCTCCTATCTGTGCCCCTGACTATAGAGTCCCCAATTACTAATGCTCTGCTCCTCTCCCCCCTTCCCTTCTGAGCAACAGGGACAGACTCCGTGCCAGAGGCCCGTACCCCATGGCTTACCCCTGGTAAGTCGTCCCCCCCACAAGTATCCAAAGCGGTATACTTGTTTCTCAGGGGAACGACCACAGGGGATCCCTGCACTGACTGCTTCTTCCCAGTCCCTCTGACAGTTACCCATCTATCTCCAATCTTTGGTGTAACTAATTCCCTGAAACTGCTATCTATGACCCCCTCTGCCTCCCGAATGATCCGAAGTTCTTCCAACTCCAGCTCCAGTTCCCTAACTCGGTCTTGGAGGAGCTGGAGATGGCAGCACTTCCTGCAGGTAAAATCAGCAGGGACACTAACGGCATCCCTCACCTCAAACATCCTGCAGGAGGAACATTGCACTCCCTTCCCTGCCATCCCTCTAACTTTCTACCAAGATCTGGCTAACAACTAAATTAAATTTTTTATATAAAAAAAAATATTAATAACAATAATAAAATATGGTACTTACCTCACACCAAAGGGTTTTATTATTAGGTTAGAGGAGGAGGGCGGGTGGGAGACACTACACGTGTATTGTCTCGGGTTTCCTCTCCACCAGAATTTATTGGTGAGGGTCTTCCCAGAAGTCCGCGGGTCGACTTCCTGTTCCCACCTTAAACACTAAAATTTAAAAAAAAAAATTTAAAGGAGAGACTTACCTCCCAGAAATCACTTCCGCACTGCCCCCGCTGAAATGGACTAGCCTGCTCCGCTCCTGCTGAAATCGACTTGGCCTGCAAGGTAAGTAAGTTGTTAATCAGTACTTACCTCACCCAGGCAGCGACCTTTTAAACGGTCCCCTCTGCCTCGCAGCTCCCGCGCTTTTTCAAATTCCCGCGCTGTTTCTCAGGTCCCGGCTCTCACTCCCGAACTAAACAGCTGACCTGCAAGGTAAGTAAGTTAACACCCTAGGATGTCGGCCATCAGGCCCTGGGGACTTGTCTGCCCTCAATCCCAAGAGTTTGTTGAGCACTGTTTCCCTGTTGATGTTGATTGTTCCAAGTTCCACTCTTTCTATTCCCTCTGAAATGCCCGTTCCTATAGGAATGGTACTAGTGTCCTCCACTGTGAAAACTGAGGCAAAGTATTGATTCAGCATCTCTGTCATTTCTGTGTTCCCCACAATTAACTCACCAGTTTCATCTTCCAAGGGACCAACATTAACCTTAGCGACTCTCTTCCCTTTTATGTACCTGTGGAAGCTTCTGCTGTCCTTTTTGATATTTTGAGGTAGTTTTGTTTTGTAAATTACCTTAGATTCTTTTATTCCTTTTTAGTATCCATTGTTTATGTTTGAAAGTTTCCCAATCTTCCAGCCTGCTACTGGCCTGTGCAATATGATAGAACTTAGTTTTGTCTTTATAATCTCCTTGACCGCCTTGTTCAGACATGGATGTTTTTTCCCCTCTTCCCATCTTTCATCCTCACTGGGATATATTTTAGTTGAGGAATTGACTATCTCCTTAAACAACTGCCACTGCTCCATGGAGCATACCAGAATGACAGGGAGTGGGATAGCTTGATCTTGGTTTCGGACAATGCTCGGCACAACATCGAGGGCCGAAGGGTCTGTTCTGTGCTGTACTGTTCTATGTTCTCTGATCATTCACTGTCCTACCTTTTAGCCATCCTGCCCAGTCTATACGGCCCAAATCTGTCTTCAAGCCTAGGTCATATCTTTTGTTTAATTCCAGAACACTAGTGTGGGACTCCACTTTCTCTCTCAAACTGAATCTTGAACTCTACCAGACTATGGTCACTACTTCCCAGTGGATCCTTAACTATGAGCTCATTATGGGTGACATGGTAGCACAGTGGTTAGCACTGTTGCTTCTCAGCTCCAGGGTCCCAGGTTCGATTCCCGGCTTGGGTCACTGTCTGTGCGGAGTCTGCACGTTCTCCCTGTGTCTGTGTGGGTTTCCTCCGGGTGCTCCGGTTTCCTCCCACAAGTCCCGAAAGACGTGTTGTTAAGAAATTTGGACATTCTGAATTCGCCCTCTGTGTACCCGAACAGGTGCCGGAATGTGGCGACTAGGGGCCTTTTACTGTAACTTCATTTCGGTGTTAGTGTGAGCTACTTGTGACAATAAAGATTATTCATTAATTAATCCCTCCTCATTACAAAATATCAAATTGCCAGTAGCCTCCTCCCTGGTTGGTTCCCAACGTACTGTTCCAGGAAACAATCTCGGATTCATTCAATGAACTCTATTCAGTTTCCAAATATTTGTCCCTGTTCCAACTTCCTTGTTACATTTCTGAGATGATCATTGAACACATTCTGCACAATTACCACAAATTAATGAATAGTAGAAGAGGAATGGTTGGAATTGGGCGGCACGGCGACAGTGGTTAGCACTGTTGCCACACAGCACCAGGTCCCGGGTTTGATTCCGACCTCGGCTGACTGACTGTGTGCAGTCTGTACGTTCTCATGTCGGCGTGGGTTTCCTCCGGGTGCTCCGGTTTCCTCCCACAGTCCACAGAGGTGCTGGTTAGGTGGCTGGAGAATCTGAGGAGAGATATTGAGAAAATCTCCCTGAAGACTGTCTCCATCTTTTTTTAAGTGCGGGATTCTCTGATCCTAGGGCTGTGTTGACGCCGTCGTAAATGCCGTCGCGTTTCTCGATGACGTCAACATGGCCTCAGGAGCAGCAATTCTGACCCCGACAGGGGGCCAGCACGGCACTGGAACGACCCACTACCGATCCCGGCGTCAGATGGGCGCCGCTGGTCTGTGCATGCGCAGTGGGGCCGGCGCGATTGCCGCGCATGCGCAGTGGGGTCGGTGCGATTGCCGCGCATGCGCAGTGGGGCCGGCGCGATTGCCGCGCATGCGCAGTGGGGCCGGCGCGATTGCCGCGCATGCGCCGTGGGGTTGGTGCGATTGCCGCGCATGCGCAGTGGGGCCGGCGCGATTGCCGCGCATGCGCAGTGGGGTCGGTGCGATTGCCGCGCATGCGCAGTGGGGCCGGTGCGATTGCCGCGCATGTGCAGTGGGGCCGGTGTGATTGCCGCGCATGCGCAGTGGGGCCGGTGTGATTGCCGCGCATGTGCAGTGGTTCCCTTCTCCTTGCCGGCCCCGACGCAACATGGCGTAGGGCTACAGGGGCTGCCACGGAACAATAGAGGCCCCCAGCCCGAGAGGCTGGCCTGCCGATCGGTAGGCCCCGATTGTGGGCCAGGCCACAGCGGAGGCCCCCACCCCGGTGTCGGACACCCCCCCCCCCCCCCCCAAGGTCGTCCCTGGATCCATTCACGCCGAGGTACCGGCGGGTAAGACCAGGTTAGAACGGCGGCAGCGGGACTCAGGTTTTTTTGTGCGGCCGCTCGGCCCATCCCGGGCTGAGAATTGCCAGGAGGGCCCCGTAAAGCGTCCCCCGACCGGCACCGCGCCGACCGCGCCGACACCAATGGTAGAGATTGTCCGCTCTCTAGAGAATCAGCGGACCGGCGGCGGGGCAACATGGCACGATTCGCGCCCGTCCCGGCGATACCCGTTCCGGCGCTGGGCTAAGAGAATCCCGCACAGAGTACCCAATTCTTTTTATTTTCCTGTTAAGGGGCAATTCAGCGTGGCCAATCACCTATCCTGCACATAATAATAATAATCTTTATTGTCACAAGTAGGCTCACATTAACACTGCAATGAAGTTACTGTGAAAAGCCCCTAGTCGCCACATTCCAGCGCCTGTTCGGGTACACGGAGGGAGAATTCAGAATGTCCAAATTGCATAACAGCGCGTCTTTCGGGACTTGTGGGAGGAAACCGGAGCATCCGGAGGAAACACCGTGGGTTGTGGGGGTGAGACCCACGCAGACACGGGGAGAATGTGCAAACGCCACACGGAGAGTGACCCGGGACCGGGATTAAACCCGGGCCCTCCATGTTAGACATTTTAGTGGCTGTGAAATGAAGAGTCTAAAGTTCTTTTCCTTTTCACCAAACACCATTTATTTCACTTCCACAGCCTCTGCACAAAACTCTAACAACGCACCACCTGGCAGAGGCCACCTGAAGCCCCTTTACATATCAGTGTCAATTAATGGATACGTAACATAAATGAGACAACTAATTGCAATGTCTCTTAACCCATTACTTAACAGTCTCCCCTTCCTTGGAGAAAAAAAAAAAATTAGGTGAAAACAAAATTTCAAGAAACTCAAAAACACACACATATGGGGAGTCATTCTCCGACCCCCCGCCGGGTCGGAGAATGGCCGGTGGCCGCCGTGAATCCCGCCCCCGCCCCCGCCGAAGGCTCCGAAGGGAGAAAAGTCGGCGGGGCGTTAATGGCGCCGCTGCCGCGGAGAATGTCACGGGTCTGCGCAAGGCAGCCGATTTTCGGCCTGCCGATATTCTCCCTTCCGGATGGGCCGAAGTCCCGTCGACGTGATGACCGTTCACGTCGACGTCAATCAAACCTCCTTTTCATCGGCGTGACCCGGTGCTCCAGGCTCACGCCGACCAGCGAGGAGGTGAGTGACGGCCTGGGGGGTTGGCTCTGGGCAGGAAATGGCGTGGCCGCAGACTGATTGCGTGAGGAGAGGTGTGTCTCGGCTTGTGTGTGTGTGCGGCGGGGGGGGGGGGGGGGGGGGGGGGTTAGAGTAGGCTGGGCTCCGGGGGAGTGCCGGGAGGGGGTCCGTGCCGGGGTGGAGGTTGGGGGTTGGGGAGTGGGTCCGTGCCGGGGTGGAAGTTGGGGGGGGGGTCCGTGCTGGGGTGGAGGTTGGGGGGGGGGGGGGGGTTCTGTGCCAGGGTGGAGGTTGGGAGTGGGGGTCCGTGTTGGGGGTTAGGGGGGTTCCGTGCTGGGGTGGAGGTTGGGGAGGGGGTCCGTGCCGGGGTGGAGGTTGGGGGTTGGGGGGGGTCCGTGCCGGGGTGGAGGTTGGGGGTTGGTGGTCCGTGCCGGGGTGGAGGTTGGGGGTGGGGGGGGGGGTCCGTGCCGGGGTGGAGGTTGGGGGTGGGGGGGGGGGGGTCCGTGCCGGGGTGGAGGTTGGGGGTGGGGGGGGGGGGTCCGTGCCGGGGTGGAGGTTGGGGGTGGGGGGGGGGGGGGGTCCGTGCCGGGGTGGAGGTTGGGGGTGGGGGGGGGGGGTCCGTGCCGGGGTGGAGATTGGGGGTTGGGGGGGGGTCCGTGCCGGGGGTTGGGGGGGGGGGTCCGTGCTGGGGTGGAGGTTGGGGGTTGGGGAGGGGGTCCGTGCCGGGGTGGGTGATGGGAGGGCAAATGAGTTGGTCCACCTGGCCAGGTGCCAACCTCCAACAGTTGGACCCATGCGGTCCATGCCACCTGGCTGGGGGGAGGAGTGGATATGGGCAATGATGACATGTCGTCGTTCCCCTCCCCCCCACCAGGCCGTCATGTTTTCAGACCATCCAGCGATGTTGGCCGCCGTGGTGGCAGCCGCTCATGTCTATGTTGCCCTGGATGAGGAGGAGGAGGAGGAGGAGCGTGCCAGAGAGGCGGCGCAGGCTGCCGCAGAGGGGCAGGCGGCAGCCGCCCAGGCTGGAGGGACACCTGACCGACAGGACGAGGAGGGGGAGGAGGACGTCGCGGCCCCACGGCAACGGAGGCACCCGAGGGCGCCCCGTGTGTACCGGCCCCGGCAGTCATACCAGGACCTCACGGACCGGGAATGCAGGAGGAGACTCCGGATGAGCCGGGAAACCGTGGCACACATCTGCCACCTGCTGGCACACCTGTCACCGCGTGGCACTGGCGGGGGACACCCTCTCCCTGTGTCCGTCAAGGTTACGGTGGCCCTGAACATATGCAACGGGGTCATTCCAGGCACCGAGTGGGGACCTGTCCGGCATATCGCAGACATCGGTGCATCGGTGCATCCGGGCAGTGACAGATGCCCTTTATGCCATGGCGCACCGCTACATCCGCTTCCCCGTGGACCGGGCCAGCCAAGATGCCCGGGCCGTGGGCTTCTCTGCCGTGGCCGGGTTCCCCATGGTCCAGGGCGCGATCGATGGGATGCACGTCGCCGTGCGGCCACCTGCAGAGAACAGGGCCGTGTTCACTAATAGGAAGGGGACCTATTCAATGAACGTACAGGTGGTCTGCGACCACCGCATGATGATCCTGCACGTCTGCGCCCGTCACCCAGGCAGTGTACACGACTCATTCATGTTGTCGCGGTCACCCATCCCCGGCATGTACGAGGGACACCATCCCCGGCTGAGGGGCTGGTTGCTGGGCGACAGGGGCTACCCATTGCGATCGTGGCTGATGACGCCTATACGGAGGCCATGCAATGAGGCGGAGAACCGCTACAATAATGCCCATGTAGCGACAAGGGGAGTGATCGAGAGGTGCTTTGGCGTGCTGAAGATGCGTTTCAGGTGCCTGGACCTCTCTGGGGGCGCCCTCCAGTATCGGTCAGATAGGGTCGGCCGCATCATTGTGGTGTGCTGCGTCCTGCACAACATAGCCCAGCAGAGGGGCGATGTGCCGCAGGCAGAGGAGGGCGGAGTGGAGGAGCAGCAGGAAGAGGCCCAGTCCTCCCCAGATGAGGGGGATGGGGGCAATGGTCAGGGCTGACGGGGTAGACACAGGCGGGTGGCTGTCCACCGTTACTGGCTGGCCCAGCGGGCACGGGACAGACTGATAGACGCCCGCTTCACTGACTAGATGGGCGTGGGAATCGGCTAGTATGTCCACAGACCGCACACCATGACAACAGCCGACCACCCACACCCCCCACCCATCCACCCACCCAGCACCCTCACCCCCCTCCCCAACCCCACACACCCCACCCGCATACACACCACCCCCCCACCCCCAATTGCCGATCCACCGGCGGCACAACGGGCCGGGCTCACCCAGTTGCGGGTGGACGCCTGTCTATCGCAGGCCATGGAGGATGATGACAACCCGCCTCCGATGAGCTCCTGGCTCTACATCGTTGGACTATGTCTGACCCATGGCCACAGTACCACCATCCACCCGGACCATCCCTGCATGCGGCTGTGACACTGCAGCGCACGGTCCCGTCCTCTACCCGGGGGATGTTGATGGCGGCCCAGGGGGAAGGGGGCAGACTCACCTGGGGCTGAGGTAAGACCACCCATCACACACACACTTGTGCTCAACGGACATGACACGCCCGCACACTTTGGACAGAGCACAAAGGCAGCTTCGGTAGGTGTAACATTGACTTTAATAACCAAAGGAGTTCATGCACGTGCCCTAGCCCCTAAAACTCATCTGTGCCCTGCACCCGTGCCAACTTACTCAGTGTCTAATTGTTTGGCCTTACGGGCCCTTTGACTACGTCTACGTGGTTCCCCAGACGGTACAGCAGAACTGGAGGTGGACTCCTGTGATTCCTGCCCTCTGACACTGGATCCCTTTGGCGGCCGTTTCCTGGGGCGTCCTGGCCTAGATGGGCCAGGCTGCGGCCCGGGCGACTGGGATGGCGATCTGCCAGCCTGTCCTGCCCGTTGCCCACCCGCTGCACCTGGGACGGAAGGGGGGGGGGGGGGGGGGGGGAGTCCGAGGTGTCGCGGTGTACCGGGACCTCCCCTACAGAGGGAGCCGGGACGGACCACACCACCTCCTCCTCCCTCGGGGTGCCCGATGGCCCCCAGGCCTCTACATGGGTGGGGGATGCGAACGGACTGGCCCCCGACAACTGCCGCTGCCAGTCCTGGAGGCCCGTGCTGGTATCGACAGGGGTCTGCAGGTTTGCAGCCATGGAGCCCAGGGGGTTGTCGAACCCTGTCTGCAACAGTGCGACGCCAGCTCGCACATGGCCACTGGCGCCGATGCCCTCAGCGATGGCCTGCAGAGACTGGGCCATGGCCTGCAGAGACTGGGCCATGGCCGGCAGAGACTGGGCCATGGCCGGCAGAGACTGGGCCATGGCCGGCAGAGACTGGGCCATGGCCGGCAGAGACTGGGCCATGGCCGGCAGAGACTGGGCCATGGCCGGCAGAGACTGGGCCATGGCCGGCAGAGACTGGGCCATGGCCGGCAGAGACTGGGCCATGGCCGGCAGAGACTGGGCCATGGCCGGCAGAGACTGGGCCATGGCCGGCAGAGACTGGGCCATGGCCGGCAGAGACTGGGCCATGGCCGGCAGAGACTGGGCCATGGCCGGCAGAGACTGGGCCATGGCCGGCAGAGACTGGGCCATGGCCGGCAGAGACTGGGCCATGGCCGGCAGAGACTGGGCCATGGCCGGCAGAGACTGGGCCATGGCCGGCAGAGACTGGGCCATGGCCGGCAGAGACTGGGCCATGGCCGGCAGAGACTGGGCCATGGCCGGCAGAGACTGGGCCATGGCCGGCAGAGACTGGGCCATGGCCGGCAGAGACTGGGCCATGGCCGGCAGAGACTGGGCCATGGCCGGCAGAGACTGGGCCATGGCCGGCAGAGACTGGGCCATGGCCGGCAGAGACTGGGCCATGGCCGGCAGAGACTGGGCCATGGCCGGCAGAGACTGGGCCATGGCCGGCAGAGACTGGGCCATGGCCGGCAGAGACTGGGCCATGGCCGGCAGAGACTGGGCCATGGCCGGCAGAGACTGGGCCATGGCCGGCAGAGACTGGGCCATGGCCGGCAGAGACTGGGCCATGGCCGGCAGAGACTGGGCCATGGCCGGCAGAGACTGGGCCATGGCCGGCAGAGACTGGGCCATGGCCGGCAGAGACTGGGCCATGGCCGGCAGAGACTGGGCCATGGCCGGCAGAGACTGGGCCATGGCCGGCAGAGACTGGGCCATGGCCGGCAGAGACTGGGCCATGGCCGGCAGAGACTGGGCCATGGCCGGCAGAGACTGGGCCATGGCCGGCAGAGACTGGGCCATGGCCGGCAGAGACTGGGCCATGGCCGGCAGAGACTGGGCCATGGCCGGCAGAGACTGGGCCATGGCCGGCAGAGACTGGGCCATGGCCGGCAGAGACTGGGCCATGGCCGGCAGAGACTGGGCCATGGCCGGCAGAGACTGGGCCATGGCCGGCAGAGACTGGGCCATGGCCGGCAGAGACTGGGCCATGGCCGGCAGAGACTGGGCCATGGCCGGCAGAGACTGGGCCATGGCCGGCAGAGACTGGGCCATGGCCGGCAGAGACTGGGCCATGGCCGGCAGAGACTGGGCCATGGCCGGCAGAGACTGGGCCATGGCCGGCAGAGACTGGGCCATGGCCGGCAGAGACTGGGCCATGGCCGGCAGAGACTGGGCCATGGCCGGCAGAGACTGGGCCATGGCCGGCAGAGACTGGGCCATGGCCGGCAGAGACTGGGCCATGGCCGGCAGAGACTGGGCCATGGCCGGCAGAGACTGGGCCATGGCCGGCAGAGACTGGGCCATGGCCGGCAGAGACTGGGCCATGGCCGGCAGAGACTGGGCCATGGCCGGCAGAGACTGGGCCATGGCCGGCAGAGACTGGGCCATGGCCGGCAGAGACTGGGCCATGGCCGGCAGAGACTGGGCCATGGCCGGCAGAGACTGGGCCATGGCCGGCAGAGACTGGGCCATGGCCGGCAGAGACTGGGCCATGGCCGGCAGAGACTGGGCCATGGCCGGCAGAGACTGGGCCATGGCCGGCAGAGACTGGGCCATGGCCGGCAGAGACTGGGCCATGGCCGGCAGAGACTGGGCCATGGCCGGCAGAGACTGGGCCATGGCCGGCAGAGACTGGGCCATGGCCGGCAGAGACTGGGCCATGGCCGGCAGAGACTGGGCCATGGCCGGCAGAGACTGGGCCATGGCCGGCAGAGACTGGGCCATGGCCGGCAGAGACTGGGCCATGGCCGGCAGAGACTGGGCCATGGCCGGCAGAGACTGGGCCATGGCCGGCAGAGACTGGGCCATGGCCGGCAGAGACTGGGCCATGGCCGGCAGAGACTGGGCCATGGCCGGCAGAGACTGGGCCATGGCCGGCAGAGACTGGGCCATGGCCGGCAGAGACTGGGCCATGGCCGGCAGAGACTGGGCCATGGCCGGCAGAGACTGGGCCATGGCCGGCAGAGACTGGGCCATGGCCGGCAGAGACTGGGCCATGGCCGGCAGAGACTGGGCCATGGCCGGCAGAGACTGGGCCATGGCCGGCAGAGACTGGGCCATGGCCGGCAGAGACTGGGCCATGGCCGGCAGAGACTGGGCCATGGCCGGCAGAGACTGGGCCATGGCCGGCAGAGACTGGGCCATGGCCGGCAGAGACTGGGCCATGGCCGGCAGAGACTGGGCCATGGCCGGCAGAGACTGGGCCATGGCCGGCAGAGACTGGGCCATGGCCGGCAGAGACTGGGCCATGGCCGGCAGAGACTGGGCCATGGCCGGCAGAGACTGGGCCATGGCCGGCAGAGACTGGGCCATGGCCGGCAGAGACTGGGCCATGGCCGGCAGAGACTGGGCCATGGCCGGCAGAGACTGGGCCATGGCCGGCAGAGACTGGGCCATGGCCGGCAGAGACTGGGCCATGGCCGGCAGAGACTGGGCCATGGCCGGCAGAGACTGGGCCATGGCCGGCAGAGACTGGGCCATGGCCGGCAGAGACTGGGCCATGGCCGGCAGAGACTGGGCCATGGCCGGCAGAGACTGGGCCATGGCCGGCAGAGACTGGGCCATGGCCGGCAGAGACTGGGCCATGGCCGGCAGAGACTGGGCCATGGCCGGCAGAGACTGGGCCATGGCCGGCAGAGACTGGGCCATGGCCGGCAGAGACTGGGCCATGGCCGGCAGAGACTGGGCCATGGCCGGCAGAGACTGGGCCATGGCCGGCAGAGACTGGGCCATGGCCGGCAGAGACTGGGCCATGGCCGGCAGAGACTGGGCCATGGCCGGCAGAGACTGGGCCATGGCCGGCAGAGACTGGGCCATGGCCGGCAGAGACTGGGCCATGGCCGGCAGAGACTGGGCCATGGCCGGCAGAGACTGGGCCATGGCCGGCAGAGACTGGGCCATGGCCGGCAGAGACTGGGCCATGGCCGGCAGAGACTGGGCCATGGCCGGCAGAGACTGGGCCATGGCCGGCAGAGACTGGGCCATGACCTGCAGAGACTGGGCCATGACCTGCAGAGACTGGGCCATGACCTGCAGAGACTGGGCCATGACCTGCTGAGACTGGGCCATGACCTGCTGAGACTGGGCCATGACCTGCTGAGACTGGGCCATGACCTGCTGAGACTGGGCCATGACCTGCTGAGACTGGGCTATGGCGTTGAGCGCCTCTGCCATCTGGCGCTGGCACTGGCTCATGGCCTCCTGTGAGAGGGCAGCCATTTCCTGGGCCACAGACGCCGCCTGCACGGAAAGCCCCAGGCCTCGCAAACCGTTCCCCATGTCTGACACCGTCGCACCCATTGCCTCCACCGCGGACGCCACCCGTGCGGTGTCAGCCTGGGTGGCACGCATGACCGGGACCACTCCCAGCTCCTGGACGCGGGTGGACTCCTCCACCTGCGACCGCAGCTGCCGCAAGCCACCCGTAACCCTATTCGCTCGTCTCCGTGTCGGTGGTTGCATCGGATCTATGTGTGGATGTGGAAACTCCAGGAACCCGGGATCCATCTGGGCGGCAGATGTTCGCTTGGCCTGGGCTGCCCTCCGACCGCCCGGTCCCTCTGCTGCTCCTACCTCCACCTGCTGTACCGGGACGGCTGTGTTGTGCGCACCAGTGAGTGTACCAGACGCCTCATCACTAAAGTGCCCAACCGTGGTGAGTGTTTCTGCGATGGTGGAGGGTGTTGGTGACAGCAGTGGCGTTGTGTCGTGCTCTTCGTCCCACTCTGAGTCCATGGCACTTTGGGGTGGGGGTTCGTCTCCACCCATCCACTCTGAGTCACTGTCCGGTATTTTGTCTTCCCGGGTAGGGGTGTCCCGGGTAGGGGTGTCCCGGCTCGGATGTGACGGGGGCCTGTGGCTGCCCCCCTCATCGCTGGGTGGTCGCTCCCGCACGTGACGGGGGTGTTGTCTCCCTGTTGCTCCAGGTCTCTCCGTCTCCCGTGGTGTGCGAGGGGCATCCTGCGGGCGTCGCATGCTGGAGGGTCCGGGTCTCTCTGTCTCCCGTGGTCTCCGAGGGGCATCCTGCGGGCGGTGTGCATCTGCGGGGATGGGTGCCTGGACGTTTGGTCCTGCGATACACAATGAAGCATGCATGGTTAGACATCAGGCAGTGATCAGGTGATACGGGGGAGGGGGATATAGGGGAGGGGGGATATGGGGACGGGCTGTCGGTGGCTCACTTGCTCGTGGGGCCCCGACCTCTGCATCAGCAACCTCCCGGTCCTCAGGTCCGCCAGCCAGTTCCAGGGCCCTTTCCTCGTGTACGGTCAGTGGCCTCTCATCAGCGGGCCCTCCTCCAGTCCTCACATGCTCCCTATTGTTGTGTGCGCGCCTCTCCTGTGGGGGGGGGGGGGGGTTGGTGGCAGGGGTAAAAGGCAACAGTGTAAGGCAGGTATATGAATGCACGCCATCGGTTGCGCGTGCATTGCAGAGGTTAAGGTTAGGGCTGGATTCACTTGGGGATATGGGGGAGGGGGGGGGGAGATGTGGGGTGGGGGGGGGGGAGATGTGGGGGAGGGGGGGGGGAGATGTGGGGGAGGGGGGGGGGGGAGATGTGGGGGAGGGGGGGGGGGAGATGTGGGGAGGGGGAGGGGGGGGAGATGTGGGGGGGGGGGGGGAGATGGGGGAGGGGGGGGAGATGTGGGAGGGGGGGGAGATGTGGGGGAGGGGGGGGAGATGTGGGGGAGGGGGGGGAGATGTGGGGGAGGGGGGGGAGATGTGGGGGAGGGGGGGGAGATGTGGGGGAGGGGGGGGAGATGTGGGGGAGGGGGGGGAGATGTGGGGGAGGGGGGGGAGATGTGGGGGAGGGGGGGGAGATGTGGGGGAGGGGGGGGAGATGTGGGGGAGGGGGGGGAGATGTGGGGGAGGGGGGGGAGATGTGGGGGAGGGGGGGGAGATGTGGGGGAGGGGGGGGAGATGTGGGGGAGGGGGGGGAGATGTGGGGGAGGGGGGGGAGATGTGGGGGAGGGGGGGGAGATGTGGGGGAGGGGGGGGAGATGTGGGGGAGGGGGGGGAGATGTGGGGGAGGGGGGGGAGATGTGGGGGAGGGGGGGGAGATGTGGGGGAGGGGGGGGAGATGTGGGGGAGGGGGGGGAGATGTGGGGGAGGGGGGGGAGATGTGGGGGAGGGGGGGGAGATGTGGGGGAGGGGGGGGAGATGTGGGGGAGGGGGGGGAGATGTGGGGGAGGGGGGGGAGATGTGGGGGAGGGGGGGGAGATGTGGGGGAGGGGGGGGAGATGTGGGGGAGGGGGGGGAGATGTGGGGGAGGGGGGGGAGATGTGGGGGAGGGGGGGGAGATGTGGGGGAGGGGGGGGAGATGTGGGGGAGGGGGGGGAGATGTGGGGGGGGGGGGGAGATGTGGGGGAGGGGGGGAGATGTGGGGGAGGGGGGGGAGATGTGGGGGAGGGGGGGGAGATGTGGGGGAGGGGGGGAGATGTGGGGGAGGGGGGGGAGATGTGGGGGAGGGGGGGGAGATGTGGGGGAGGGGGGGGAGATGTGGGGGAGGGGGGGGAGATGTGGGGGAGGGGGGGGAGATGTGGGGGAGGGGGGGGAGATGTGGGGGAGGGGGGGGAGATGTGGGGGAGGGGGGGGAGATGTGGGGGAGGGGGGGGAGATGTGGGGGAGGGGGGGGAGATGTGGGGGAGGGGGGGGAGATGTGGGGGAGGGGGGGAGATGTGGGGGAGGGGGGGGAGATGTGGGGGGGGGGGGGAGATGTGGGGGAGGGGGGGGTGTGGGGGGAGGGGGGGGGTTGTGGGGGGGGGGGGGGTGTGGGGGGGGGGAGGGGGGAGGGGGTGGGGGGAGTGTGGGGGAGGGGGGGGAGATGTGGGGGGGGGGGGATGGGGGGGGGGGAGTGTGGGGGAGGGGGGGGAGATGTGGGGGAGGGGGGGGATATGTGGGGGAGGGGGGGATTGTGGGGAGGGGGGGGATTGGGGGAGGGGGGGATATGGGGGAGGGGGGGATATGGGGGAGGGGGGATATGGGGGAGGGGGGGATATGGGGGAGGGGGGGATATGGGGGAGGGGGGGATATGGGGGAGGGGGGGATATGGGGGAGGGGGGATATGGGGAGGGGGGGATATGGGGGGAGGGGGGGGATATGGGGGAGGGGGGGATATGGGGGAGGGGGGGATATGGGGGGGGGGGATATGGGGAGGGGGGATATGGGGGAGGGGGGGATATGGGGGAGGGGGGATATGGGGGAGGGGGGATATGGGGGAGGGGGGATATGGGGGAGGGGGGATACGGAGGATATGGGGGAGGGGGGATACGGAGGATATGGGGGAGGGGGGATATGGGGAGGGGGGATATGGGGGATATGGGGGAGGCTCACCCTGCCTGCTCTGACGAGGTCGTTCACCTTCTTGTGGCACTGGGTGCCTGTCCGTGGTGTTAGGGCCACAGCGGTGACGGCCTCTGCCACCTCCCTCCACAGACGCAGGCTGTGGCGTCGGGCAACTCTGCGGCCGTGCCCGGGATACAGGGCGTCCCCTCCTCTGCTCCACCGCGTCCAGGAGTGCAACCACATCGCGTGACTCGAACCTCGGGGCTGAGCGACGGCCAGCCATCAAGTCGGGTGTTGCGGTCGGCTGTTCCGGTCAGGTGGGGGGGGAGCTGCGCGGCCTTATGAGCTGTCACGCCGTGCAGCGCGTATGACGCTGCACGGCGTGAACCACTGCGCAAGCGCGGATCCCGTTACTTCGCTGCTATCCCATTTCGGGCCGCAGACTATCGGCCCATTTTTATGACGTGACGCAAGTGGGATTTGCGCCGTTTTTTGCGCCGATCGGCGGACTTTCCGCCGATAATGGAGAATTTCGCCCATGATGTCCCCCTTTTTTTTTTTTTAGACGAGAAAGAGAAAAAAAAAACAAGTCACAGAAACAAGCGCCCTTCATTAACAATATCCAAAAGTTTCTGTGAACTCGCCCCTCTTTTCGTAAAACAGTCTGACAGTTGATAGCTCCTGTCGACCCATTTAATTTTTGTTATTTCCCCTCTGTCCAACATCTGCTTCAAACTTGCGATGTCTATCCGTAACCTCTTTTCATTGACACTTTTTGTAGAGTGCACATTTTCCCACAGGGATTTATTGTCAATGTGACAGTCAATAGGTATATTACCCAAATCGCCGAATCCCAAAATTTCTGTCAATATCATACTTATATAAAAAGCCATATCCACCGCCGTAGAGGTGCTGGCTGTTTGGCTGCTGAGAAGGCTTAACTTCTCAGCAGCCAAAATGCTTTTTACCACTCTCCTTATTTTCTTTGTTTCCCACACAAGTGGGCAACATTTACCATTGTTCCCCAAAAGGAAAATTATAAAACCTGCTGCGCTTGAAACCCCATCACATAAATTTGCTTAGGACGCATCACTATAAACTGAGTTTCAAGTGCTTAAGGTCACCTAAAACCGGGAACTTCAAAACACAGTCCTGCATTTTTAGTTTGGCCAACGCTTTATTTGCTCTTATTATGTCTTCCACTTTGGGATCATTGATTTTTGTACTCAACTCTTAAGACATCAAAACTCACGTCCGGTCTAGTCTGTCTACCTAACCAGTTCAGTTGCCCAATTAAACTTCGCAGTTGCTCTTTTCCTATCTTTGAAACCATTGCGTCTTTTTGTGAAACTCGGCCACGACTAATTGCTATTGGGGTGATGCTTTCCAAATAAGATTGCTGACATAAAGTTGCCCCTAATTTACTCTGTCCAATTTCCAGTCCAATATATTTAAATGCACCGGAAGCCTGACTTCCAACCCGGAATTCTTTCCTCAAACCAGAGAGTACAATAGCTTCAAAATCACTAGTCCCACCCCACAAAAAATCATCGGCATCCATCATATAAATGCCAGAAAGATTTCCTTTATAGTGCCAGTAAAACATTGCAGGATCTGCTTTCATAAGAACATAAGAACTAGGAGCAGGAGTAGGCCATCTGGCCCCTCGAGCCTGCTCCGCCATTCAATGAGATCATGGCTGATCTTTTGTGGACTCAGCTCCACATTCCGGCCCGAACACCATGACCCTTAATCCCTTTGTTCTTCAAAAAACTATCTATCTTTATCTTAAAAACATTTAATGAAGGAGCCTCTACTGCTTCACTGGGCAAGGAATTCCATACATTCACAACCCTTTGGGTGAAGAAGTTCCTCCTAAACTCAGTCCTAAATCTACTTCCCCTTATTTTGAGGCTATGCCCCCTAGTTCTGCTTTCACCCGCCAGTGGAAACAACCTGCCCGCATCTATCCTATCGATTCCCTTCATAATTTTATATGTTTCTATAAGGTCCCCCCTCATCCTTCTAAATTCCAACGAGTACAGTCCCAGTCTACTCAACGTCTCCTCGTAATCCAACCCCTTCAGCTCTGGGATTAACCTAGTGAATCTCCTCTGCACACCCTCCAGTGCCAGTACGTCCTTTCTCAAGTAAGGAGACCAAAACTGAACACAATACTCCAGGTGTGGCCTCGCTAACACCTTATACAATTGCAGCATAACCTCCCTAGTCTTAAACTCCATCCCTCTAGCAATGAAGGACAAAATTCCATTTGCCTTCTTAATCACCTGTTGCACCTGAAAACCAACTTTCTGCGACTCATGCACGAGCACACCCAGGTCTCTCTGCACAGCAGCATGTTTTAATATTTTATCATTTAAATAATAATCCCTTTTGCCGTTATTCTTACCAAAATGGATAACCTCACATTTGTCAACATTGTATTCCATCTGCCAGACCCTAGCCCATTCACTTAGCCTGTCCAAATCCCTCTGCAGGCTTCCAGTATCCTCTGCACTTTTTGCTTTACCACTTATCTTAGTGTCGTCTGCAAACTTGGACACATTGCCCTTGGTCCCCAACTCCAAATCATCTATGTAAATTGTGAACAGTTGTGGGCCCAACACTGATCCCTGAGGGACACCACTAGCTACTGATTGTCAACCAGAGAAACACCCATTAATCCCCACTCTTTGCTTTCTATTAATTAACCAATCCTCTATCCATGCTCCTACTTTCCCCTTAATGCCATGCATCTTTATCTTATGCAACAACCTTGTGTGGCATCTTGTCAAAGGCTTTCTGGAAATCCAGATATACCACATCCATTGGCTCCCCGTTATCTACCGCACTGTTAATGTCCTCAAAAAATTCCACTAAATTAGTTAGGCACGACCTGCCCTTTGCTGCGTCTGTCCAATGGGACAATTTCCATCCAGATGCCTCGCTATTTCTTCCTTGAGGATAGATTCCAGCATCTTCCCTACTACCGAAGTTAAGCTCACTGGCCTATAATTACCCACTTTCTGCCTACCTCCTTTTTTAAACAGTGGTGTCACGTTTGCTAATTTCCAATCCGCCGGGACCACCCCAGAGTCTAGTGAATTTTGGTAAATTATCACTAGTGCATTTGCAATTTCCCTAGCCATCTCTTTTAGCACTCTGGGATGCATTCCATCAGGGCCAGGAGACTTGTCTACCTTTAGCCCCATTAGCTTGCCCATCACTACCACCTTGGTGATATCAATCATCTCAAGGTCCTCACCTGTCATAGCCTCATTTCCATCAGTCACTGGCATGTTATTTGTGTCTTCCACTGTGAAGACCGACCCAAAAAACCTGTTCAGTTCCTCAGCCATTTCCTCATCTCCCATTATTAAATCTCCCTTCTCATCCTCTGAAGGACCAATATTTACCTTAGCCACTCTTTTTTGTTTTATGTATTTGTAGAAACTTTTACTATCTGTTTTTATATTCTGAGCAAGTTTACTCTCATAATCTATCTTACTCTTCTTTATAGCTTTTTTGAGTAGCTTTCTGTTGCCCCCTAAAGATTTCCCAGTCCTCTAGTCTCCCACTGATCTTTGCTACTTTGTATGTTTTTTCCTTCAATTTGATACTCACCCTTATTTCCTTAGATATCCATGGTCGATTGTCCCTCTTTTTACCGTCATTCCTTTTTGTTGGTATAAACCTTTGCTGGGCACTGTGAAAAATCACTTGGAAGGTTCTCCACTGTTCCTCAACTGTTTCACCATAAAGTCTTTGCTCCCAGTCTACCTTAGCTAGTTCTTCTCTCATCCCATTGTAATCTCCTTTGTTTAAGCACAAATCACTAGTGCTTGATTTTACCTTCTCACCCTCCATCTGTATTTTAAATTCCACCATATTGTGATCGCTCCTTCCGAGAGGATCCCTAACTATGAGATCCTGAATCAATCCTGTCTCATTACACAGGACCAGATCTAGGACCGCTTGTTCCCTCGTAGGTTCCATTACATACTGTTCGAGGAAACTATCGCGGATACATTCTATAAACTCCTCCTCAAGGCTGCCTTGACCGACCTGGTTAAACCAATCAACATGTAGATTAAAATCCCCCATGATAACTGCTGTACCATTTCTACATGCATCTGTTATTTCTTTGTTTATAGCCTGCCCCACCATAATGTTACTATTTGGTGGCCTATAGATTACTCCTATCAGTGACTTTTTCGCCTTACTATTCCTGATTTCCACCCAAATTCAACCTTATCCTCCAGAGCACCGATGTCATCCCTTACTGTTGCCCGGATGTCATCCTTAAATAACAGAGCTACACCACCTCCCTTACCATCCACTCTGTCCTTCCGAATAGTTTGACACCCTGGGATATTTAACTCCCAGTCGTGACCATCCTTTAACCATGTTTCAGTAATGGCCACTAAATCATAGTCATTCACGATGATTTGCGCCATCAACTCATTTACCTTATTCCGAATACTACGAGCATTCAGGTAAAGTACAGTTATGTTGGCTTTTTTACCTCTGTTCTGAATCTTAACACCTCCATCAGTAACCTCTCCTAAGTTATATTTCCTCTTAACCTTTCTCCTAATTTTCCTTGTCGCGAACCCACATCTTCCTGTAACAACCTGCCGCATCGCTTACCATTAATGTTTTCACTTCCCGTTTTATTTCTTTTAGTATTCCTGGTCCTATTCACTGAGCTCCCCTCAGTCACTGTACCTTGTACTGTCGCCCTTTTTGATTTTTGACTATGGCTCCTCTGCCTTACACTTTCCCCCTTACTGCCTTTTATTTCTGTCCCTGTTTTACTACCGTCCAACTTCCTGCATCGGTTCCCATCCCCCTGCCACATTAGTTTAAACTCTCCCCAACAGCTCTAGCAAACACCCCCCCAGGACATTGGTTCCAGTCCTGCCCAGGTGCAGACCGTCCGGTTTGTACTGGTCCCACCTCCCCCAGAATCGGTTCCAATGTCCCAGGAATTTGAATCCCTCCCTCTTGCACCATCTCTCGAGCCACGTATTCATCCTCTCTATCCAGACATTCCTACTCTGACTAGCTCGTGGCACTGGTAGCAATCCTGAGATTACTACCTTTGAGGTCCTACTTTTTAGTTTAACTCCTAGCTCCCTAAATTCAGCTTGTAGGACCTGGTCCCTTTTTTTAAACCTATATCGTTGGTGCCTACGTGCACCACGACAGCTGGCTGTTCACCCTCCCCCCCCCCCCCTCCAGAATGTCCTGCAGCCCCTCCGAGATATCCTTGACCCTTGCACCAGGGAAGCAACATACCATCCTGGAGTCTCGATTTCGTCCGCAGAACCGCCTGTCTATTCCCCTTACAATTGAGTCCCCTATCACTATAGCCCTGCCATTCTTCTTCCTGCCCAGCTGCGTAGCAGAGCCAGCCACGGTGCCATGAACCTGGCTGCTGCTGCCTTCCCCTGGTGAGCCATCTCCCTCAACAGTATCCAAAGCGGTATATCTGTTTTGCAGGGAGATGACCGCAGAGGACACCTGCACTGCCTTCCTACTCTTGCTCTGTCTTTTGGTCACCCATTTACTATCTCCCTCAGTACGTTTCACCTGCGGTGTGACCAACTCGCTAAACTTGCTATCCACGACGTCCTCAGCATCGCGGATGCTCCAAAGTGAGTCCATCCACAGCTCCAGAGCCGTCAAGCGGTCTAACAGGAGCTGCAACTGGACACACTTCTTGCACGTGAAGGAGCCAGGGACAGTGGACGTGTCCCTGAGCTCCCACATCGCACACGAGGAGCATGACACGGGTCTGAGATCTCCTGCCATGTCTTAAACCTTCGGTTAACTTGAACAATTTCAATTTCCCCCCCCAAAATTTAACTAAATAAATAAACAATGAAGAAAAAAAAAAATATATATATATATATATATACCAATGAAAAGAAACAGAAAAACAGAAACACTACTTACCAGTCACTTACCAGGGATAAAAAAAAAACACTTCCTCCCCATCTTTGCTGTCTCACTCTGGCTGTCTTCTCTGTCTCACTGGGAGAACTCAATGGGAGTGAGTTACAAGTTGCTCTTTTTAAACTGTCCTGAATTGACTCCCCTCCCCCACCTGCTTTCAGATCAAAGTAGATTCAAGTGACTGACACTTAGCTGCTAACCAGTTATGTGAGTGGGTGGGACAGCCCTTGTTAACCTACCCTGCCCAATGCCCAATACTAGCTTAATATAAATTAACTTAAACTCCTGAAATTTAAAAGGAAATTTCAACTGACCTTACCGGAAAATACCAGACTCTAGATGCATCACTTAATCCATACACACATTTGTTCAACTTCCAGAGTGCCCTTCTGTGTTAGCTGCTTCTTTAGGAGGACGGAGAAAAATGTCTCTCTGGAGCTGATGTCCCTGCAAAAAGGCAGCTTTTATATCTATAGATTTGCATTCCCATGCCTTTGTGGCTAATAGAGCCAAGAAGATCTTTAAAATAACCTTTCCTGCTGTCGGTGAATCTACCCTTAAATCCTAATCTTCTAAGTTTTCTTCAAATCCCCTTGCCACGAGCCTGGCCTTTGCCTTAGAAGTTCCATCCGGAAGAACCTTTTCTGTGCAAATCCATCTGTTGGATAGAGCTTTTTGTCCCCTATCCGGTACTTCCGTGTATACCCCAAATTCACTCCAACTATGCAATTCTTGCTGTTTAGCTTCTTTAATAACTTTTCCATCTAATTTATTTGAAGCCACAAAAATCTCACGTGCATGTGGGCTTCTACTCCTAGTAGTATTCGTAGTCTTACTCATGTTCCGAGATCTTGACAAACTACGTCCCCTCTCCCGCCTGGTATCTCGTTCTGTACTGCTACTGCTTGATCTTTCCCTTCTGCTGTGGGATGTCCTTTCAATAGTTCTCGACCTTTGCCTGCGGAGCTGTTCACTATCCAATGTACTATCTGAACTGGCACTGCGTTTCTGTGCCCTCCATTTTTGAACTTGGTTTTCCCAATCCATTGTCTTGACTCCTTACCCTGAATGCTGTACACTCAACCAATGTTTATACTTTCCAGTGGCCTTCCCTGCTCTACTAATAACAGTTGCATCCTTCTATTGACTAGACCCTTCAGGCAAGCATATCACTTTTGTACCAACTTTTGGCAGTTGCCCTTTCGGAAAAATGGCCTGTTTTAATTCATCAGAAGTGTTGTGTTCCTCCACAGGAACCCTGTCTATATCAGTTAATTGGTCCTCATCGTTCTGTAACACATGCGTACCAGATGACTCTGGTTCCTCGTCATGTTTGTCTGCTCTGTCTAAATTTGAAAATTTGTAATCTGTACCCATTATCCTTGATGAATGGACCCTAACAGTTTGATTACCATGTTGCAAAATAATTGTTTTGCCATCTATGCATATGGTCTTCCCTGGGCCTTTCCATTCATTAGAATTGTCTCTCTTATAGTATACCATGCCTCCTTGCTGAAAAACGGCATCTGATGGCCGTACGTTATGTCTTAAAGTGCTGCGAATTCTTTCAGAGACTTCTGCTTCCAAAAAAGCTTTTCTACTGCTATGTAATGCATTTAAATGTTCAGAAAACCCAGAGCTAATTGTAGTCCCCTCCCAAGCTGGAGGCTGGTCATCCAAAATGGATGGAATTTTAGGATTTCTACCAAACACTAATTGATAAGGACTATAGCCCCCAACCATCTGCAATGAATTCTTTGCATGTACTGCCCATGCTAAAGCTGAATTTAGCCTGCAATTTGGTCCATCTGCCAAAATTTTCCGAAGCATGTTATCGATGACAGCATGATTTCTTTCACAGACACCATTACTAAATGGGCTTTCTGCAGCCGTATTCATAACTCTGATATTCATGTGTCTGATACACACATCCCTAAACTCATCATTAGCAAATTCTCCCCCATTGTCCGGAAGGAATTTTGCCGGTGGACCCATTCCTGTCCCTATCCATTTTTCCACAATTTGATCCAGAATTACTCTCTTTTCTTTACTTCGTACAATCGCTGATTGACTAAATCTGGTTGCTAAATCTACAAAATGCAAAATAAAGATATTATTTGCTTTATCCCAGATCTTAAGGTCCATGGCCAAGGTGAATTTAGGTGAATTGGCCAATGATAAATTGCCCTTAATGTCCAAATTGCCCTTGGTGTTGGGTGGAGGTGTTGAGTTTGGGTAGGATGCTCTTTCCAAGAGCCAGTGCAGACTCAAAGGGCCGAATGGCCTCCTGCACTGTAAATTCAATGATAATCTATGATTAATCTAGGACAAAGGTTCGGCACAACATCGTGGGCCGAAGGGCCTGTTCTGTGCTGTATTTTCTATGTTCTATGTTCTATGGCCACAATGTCATTAAAATCCTTGACCAAAGGTATGGTTACTATCGGTCGTGCTGGTGTCCTTCTGTACTTCCTACAAACTTCACAGCGGTCACTAACCTGTTCTATCAGTTTAGTATAGTCGTCATCCCTTAGCCCTGCATCCTTTAATAAATTTTTCAGCCTCCGATTAGACGGATGTGCAAATTGCATATGCAGTTTTAATACCACAAGCTTTTTATCAGCTAAAGTCCCATTTTCAACTGCCATTAACACACCCTTAACCACTCTACTTGAAAAATTATTTGTCAGTAATGGAATACAATAGTGTCCCGACTGTGTAAATTTTAAGTCCACAGTCTTTCCAAAAACTGTTGCCTTATCCTGTTCCATATCCAGTTTCATGTGTGCTTTCTTCATCGATGGTCTGCTCAGAAGCAAAGGTATCTCACTTGATACAACATCCGTGCTAATGAAATGATTCACTCCGGCAATATTGCAAGGGATCACCACTCTTTTCAGCGACTTCAGAGTATTATCATCCCCAAACCTGAAACTTGTGGAACTTTCAAATTCCTTAACCTTGTTACGATTTTCGGCATTCAAAGAGTCCAGGTAACATTTTAACCAGTCAATTCCACACACAGTAGATGTGCAGCCACTGTCCAATACAGGACAGTTGAAGGATTCTGCAACCAACACCCTCATTACCGGCGTAAAACTGCTTGTCAATAGGACAATGCCTTCTTTCTGGTCACTATCTTTTTCTTCTTCTGACTCTTCCGTGTCATGTGTCACTTCAAACACTCTATCATAACGAGTTGGACAGTTGAAAGCATAATGGTATTGAGAGTCACATCGAAAACATCGATTTATCATGCCCTGTGCATTTCTGGGGTTCATCGTCCTATTGTAGGTCCTAACTGGGTTTCTGTCTTCATAATTTCCTTGTTTCGGTCTCCGTCTATAGTCTTGAGCCCTGTTCGTAGCCATACGATTTTGCCATCCTGTTACTGGTGTATCTTCCATATTCTGCCTTATTGCAGGCTGACCTACTTGGGTCATCAGAGCCATCGGAATCGAATGTTTCCCCAGAAACGTTTGTCATCTGTTCGAATAAGGTATTCTTATCAGTAAACTGAACTCCTGTCAAAACCAGGAGCCTATCCATGTTGCTCACTCTAGCACAGTCAAGTAATTTAAAGGCCAACACAGACTGTGGAAATTCCAGGTTGTGTTTCTGCAGTCTTTTATATAGTCTGCCAAATTCCACTATATAGTCTTCCATGGAGATATCCTCCATTTTCCGGAACTTATCAAAATCCGACCATGCTTCATACGCACTTAACAAGTCATCTTTCTTATAAATCTTATCCATATAATGTAATAAAGTCTCCAGACCTTCTTCTGAGTCTAACTCTTCCAATTCCAGCTCAGAAAGCACTTTGTTTCGGATTTTACTGCCATATGGTAGAGAAAGAGCCAATGCCATACCTTGTTTTCTCTTTCCCAAAGCAGTAACTTTAGTCCACATAACTACTGCACTTCTCCATTGGTCGTACGATTCTCTTTCAGAAAATAAGGGGGGATAGTCATATCCAGCCATCTTTATCCTGCGTTCAGCCATGTATCTTTTTTTTTTCCTTCTCACTCACTCCTTGGTTTGATCAGGAAAAGTTGCATCTTTCAAACCTTCACATTTGCACAGGAACCATCCTCTGCTCCCAGTGTTAGTCGTTTTAGTGGCTGTGAAATGAAGAGTCTAAAGTTCTTGTTCCTTTTCACCAAACACCATTTATTTCACTTCCACAGCCTCTGCACAAAACTCTAACAACGCACCACCTGACACAAGGGCCACCTGAAGCCCCTTTACATATCACTGTCAATCATTGGATACTTAACATAAATGAGACAACTAATTGCAATGTCTCTTAACCCTTTACTTAACACTCCATGCCGTGAGGCAGCACTGCGCCACCGCGCCACTCAACACCGTCTCCAAACCCCTCCACAGACGCTCTCTTTATCTTCTCCAGCCTGAGGAACTCTGCCGGGTCCCTCATCCACACCCCCGGTTTCGGGCCCCCGAGTCCCTCCATTCCAATAAGATCCGTCTCCGGGATACCAGGGAGGCAAAGGCCAGGACATCGGCCTCGATCGCCCCCTGGACGCCCGGATCATCCGGCACTCCAGAGATCGCCACTTCCGGACTCGGGACCACCTTCACCTCGAGACCTCCGACAAAACGTCGGCAACCCCCCTGCCAGAACCCCCCAAACTTCAGACCCAAACCTTGTGGAGATGATTCGCGGCCCAACCACACACCGCCCACACCTGTTCCCCACCCCTTCAAACAACAGCCCATCCTGGCCACAGTCAGGTGTGCCCTGGGGACCACCTTCAACTGAATAAGGCTAAGCCTGGCACACAACGAGGATGCATTCACTCTCCTCCAAGCCTCCTCCCACACCCCAGCCTCCACCTCCCTCCCCAACTCTTCCTCCCACTTCCACTTCACTCCCAGATCGGGGCTCCCTCCCAATCCATCAACTCCTTCTAAATTTCCCACACTTTACCCTCACCTCCCCCTGTTTTTGACACCACCTTGTCCTGTAGCCCCTGGGGTGGCAGGTGAGGAAATGACGGCTCCTGCTTCAGGAAAAAGTTCCTTACCTGTAAATACCGGAACACATTCCCGGTGGGCAATGTGAATTCCTGCACCAACCCCTCCAATCTCGAGAGGCTGCACCCATCGAATACGTCCCCAAAACGCTCAATCCCAGCCTGTTTCCACCCCCAAAACCGCCCATCCAGCCACCCCAGAGCAAACCTATAATTCCCACAGATCGGTGCCCAAACTGAGACCCCAACACCGTCGGCATCAAACACTGTTGCCCGTTGTGTCCTTACTTAATTGGCTCTGTTTTATAACCTTTGCTCTAGAGTCGCCAGGTATCTTTATGATACCACCACGAGGTTCAAGTTCAAGTGCTGATCAATAACTCAATACACCAGTTAGTAAGTTTCAAATCAAAACACATTTATTATACACAATCACTACTCATGAATAAAACTCTACTTACTAGACTATCTCTAACACTAAAAGGCCTATACTTAGCTTTGGAACCGGCCCACCAGGTCAGGGGAACAAATGGCCTTTTGTTCGATTCTGAGTCTGGTATGGCCTGATAGCTAGGATCACCTATCTCGTAGCGGGCGTTGACTGGAGACATACTTGGTTGGTGCAGCTGCTAGGCAGGTCACGGTCAAGGGTTGTTTCGAGCTGCTGAGAAGCCCTGCCAAGAAGGACGAATTGAACTTGGGGACTCTATTTTATAGTCCCCATGGGGCTCCGCGCCGTTCGGGGCGGATCCCGTACCTGGTTCCAAGTGATTGGACTGCGTTTCGATCACTTGGATCGATTTCTCCAATACTGGAGCTGTTCCCTGATCACTGGGCGGTTCCTAAGTGTCCGTTGGCCTTCCTTTGTCTTGGCTCCTGCTGGCGCCGAGGAGTCTGGCTTGGCCTTGTTTATCTTAACTCTTTCCAATTGTTCCCGGGGATCGCTCATCAATATGTCGATGGCGATTAGTTTCAGTGCTGTCTGGGTTCCTGCAAGTTCTGATAGACAGGAAACTTTGCACCCGCTTGTTTTTCCTGCGTTTGACTGAATTTCCCATCATTCTTAGCGGATCTCCATTTTAAAGTCGGGAAGTGGCCAACCCAGGTGGCTACAGTTAGATACACTCTCCTTTCCCCCTCTGGGACTGGGTGTCACAGTGTGTTAGATACACTGTCCTTTCCCTCTCTGGGACTGGGTGTCAGTGTGTTAGATACACTGTCCTTTCATTCTCTGGGACTGGGTGTTACAGTGCGTTAGATACACTCTCCTTTCCCTCTCTGGGACTGGGTGTCACAGTGTGTTAGATACACTCTCCTTTCCCTCTCTGGGACTGGGTGTCACAGTGCGTTAGATAGAATGTCCTTTCATTCTCTGGGACTGGGTGTTACAGTGCGTTAGATACACTGTCCTTTCCCCCTCTGATACTGGGTGTCACAGTGTGTTAGATAGACTGTCCTTTCATTCTCTGGGACTGGGTGTCACAGTGTGTTAGATAGACTGTCCTTTCCCTCTCTGGGACTGGGTGTCACAGTGTGTTAGATACACTGTCCTTTCCCCCTCTGGTACTGGATGTCACAGTGTGTTAGATACCCTGTCCTTTCCCTCTCTGGGACTGGGTGTCACAGTGTGTTAGATAGACTGTCCTTTCCCTCTCTGGGACTGGATGTCACAGTGTGTTAGATACACTGTCCTTTCCCTCTCTGGGACTGGGTGTCACAGTGTGTTAGATACCCTGTCCTTTCCCTCTCTGGGACTGGGTGTCACAGTGTGTTAGATACACTGTCCTTTCCCCCCTCTGGGACTGGGTGTCACAGTGTGTTAGATACCCTGTCCTTTCCCTCTCTGGGACTGGGTGTCACAGTGTGTTAGATACACTGTCCTTTCCCCCTCTGGTACTGGGTGTCACAGTGTGTTAGATGGACTGTCCTTTCCCTCTCTGGGACTGGATGTCACAGTGTGTTAGATACACTCTCCTTTCCCCCTCTGGTACTGGGTGTCACAGTGTGTTAGATACACTGTCCTTTCCCTCTCTGGGACTGGGTGTCACAGTGTGTTAGATACACTGTCCTTTCCCCCTCTGGTACTGGGTGTCACAGTGTGTTAGATAGACTGTCCTTTCCCTCTCTGGGACTGGATGTCACAGTGTGTTAGATACACTGTCCTTTCCCTCTCTGGGACTGGGTGTCACAGTGTGTTAGATATACTGTCCTTTCCCACTCTGGGACTGGGTGTCACAGTGTGTTAGATACACTGTCCTTTCCCCCTCTGGTACTGGGTGTCACAGTGTGTTAGATACACTGTCCTTTCTCTCTCTGGGACTGGGTGTCACAGTGTGTTAGATAGACTGTCCTTTCCCTCTCTGGGACTGGGTGTCACAGTGTGTTAGATACACTGTCCTTTCCCCCTCTGGTACTGGGTGTCACAGTGTGTTAGATAGACTGTCCTTTCCCTCTCTGGGACTGGATGTCACAGTGTGTTAGATACACTCTCCTTTCCCCCTCTGGTACTGGGTGTCACAGTGTGTTGGATACACTGTCCTTTCCCCCTCTGGTACTGGGTGTCACAGTGTGTTATATACACTGTCCTTTCCCTCTCTGGGACTGGGTGTCACAGTGTGTTAGATACACTGTCCTTTCCCCCTCTGGTACTGGGTGTCACAGTGTGTTAGATACACTGTCCTTTCCCCCTCTGGGACTGGGTGCCACAGTGTGTTAGATACACTCTCCTTTCCCTGTCTGGGACTGGGTGTGAGTGTGTTAGATACACTCTCCTTTCCCCCTCTGGTACTGGGTGTGAGTGTGTTAGATACACTCTCCTTTCCCCCTCTGGTACTGGGTGTCACAGTGTGTTAGATACACTGTCCTTTCCCTCTCTGGGACTGGGTGTCACAGTGTGTTAGATACACTCTCCTTTCCCCCTCTGGTACTGGGTGTCACAGTGTGTTAGATACACTGTCCTTTCCCTCTCTGGGACTGGGTGTCACAGTGTGTTAGATACACTGTCCTTTCCCTCTCTGGGACTGGGTGTGAGTGTGTTAGATACACTGTCCTTTCCCCCTCTGGGACTGGGTGTCACAGTGTGTTAGATACACTGTCCTTTCCCTCTCTGGGACTGGGTGTGAGTGTGTTAGATACACTCTCCTTTCCCCCTCTGGGACTGGGTGTCACAGTGTGTTAGATATACTGGGCGAAAGTGTATCTAACACACTGACACCCAGACCCAGAGGTGGAAAGGACAGTGTATCTAACACACTGTGACACCCAGTACCAGAGGGGGATAGGACAGTGTATCTAACACACTGTGACACCAAGTCCCTGAGAGGGAAAGGACAGTGTATCTAACACACTGTGACACCCACTCCCAGAGAGAGAAAGGACAGTGTATCTAACACACTGTGACACCCAGTCCCAGAGAGGGAAAGGTCAGTGTATCTAACACACTGTGACACCCAGTCCCAGAGAGGGAAAGGACAGTATATCGAACACACTGTGACACACAGTCCCAGAGGGGGATAGGACAGTGTATCTAACACACTGTGACACCCAGTCCCAGAGAGGGAAAGGACAGTGTATCTAACACACTGTGACACCCAGTCCCAGAGAGAGAAAGGACAGTGTATCTAACACACTGTGACACACAGTCCCAGAGGGGGAAAGGACAGTGTATCTAACACACTGTGACACCCAGTCCCAGAGAGGGAAAGGACAGTGTATCTAACACACTGTGACACCCAGTCCCAGAGAGGGAAAGGTCAGTGTATCTAACACACTGTGGCACCCAGTCCCAGAGAGGGAAAGGACAGTGTATCTAACACACTGTGACACACAGTCCCAGAGGGGGATAGGACAGTGTATCTAACACACTGTGACACCCAGTCCCAGAGAGGGAAAGGACAATGTATCTAACACACTGTGACACACAGTCCCAGAGGGGGAAAGGACAGTGTATCTAACACACTGTGACACCCAGTCCCAGAGAGGGAAAGGACAGTGTATCTAACACACTGTGACACCCAGTCCCAGAGAGGGAAAGGTCAGTGTATCTAACACACTGTGGCACCCAGTCCCAGAGAGGGAAAGGACAGTGTATCTAACACACTGTGACACACAGTCCCAGAGGGGGATAGGACAGTGTATCTAACACACTGTGACACCCAGTCCCAGAGAGGGAAATGACAGTGTATCTAACACACTGTGGCACCCAGTCCCAGAGAGGGAAAGGACAGTATATCTAACACACTGTGACACCCAGTCCCAGAGAGGGAATGGCCAGTGTATCAAACACACTGTGACACCAAGTCCCAGAGAGGGAAAGGACAGTGTATCTAACACACTGTGACACCCAGTCCCAGAGAGGGAAAGGACAGTGTATCTAACACACTGTGACACCCAGTCCCAGAGGGGGAAAGGACAGTGTATCTAACACACTGTGACACCCAGTCCCAGAGAGGGAAAGGACACTTTCCTTCCCCCCTCTGGGACTGGGTGTTACAGTGTGTTAGATACACTGTCCTTTTCCTCTCTGGGACTGGGTGTCACAATGTGTTAGATACACTGTCCTTTCCCCCCTCTGGGACTGGGTGTCACAGTGTGCTAGATACACTGTCCTTTCCCTCTCTGGGACTGGGTGTCACAGTGTGTTAGATACACTGTCCTTTCCCTCTCTGGGACTGGATGTCACAGAGTGTCAGGTATACTGGGCGAAATTCTCCCCCAACGGCGCTAAGTCTGCCGACTGGCGCCAAAAACGGCGCTAATCAGACGGGCATCGCGCCGGCCCAAAGGTGCGCAATGCTCCGCATCTTTGGGGGCCGAGCCCCAACCTTGAGAGGCTAGGCCGGCGCCGGAGGGATTTCCGCCCGGCTAGCTGGCGGAAATGGCGTTTGTTGCCCCGCCAGCTGGCGCGGAAATGCGGCGCATGCGCGGGAGCGTCAGCGGCCGCCGACAGTTTCCCGCGCATGCGCAGTGGGGAGAGTCTCTTCCGCCTCCGCCATGGTGGAGGCCGTGGCGGAGGCGGAAGGGAAAGAGTGCCCCCACGGCACAGGCCCGCCCGCGGATCGGTGGGCCCCGATCGCGGGCCAGGCCACCGTGGGGGCTCCCCCCGGGGTCAGACCACCCCGCGCCCCCCCAGGACCCCGGAGCCCGCCCACGCCGCCTGGTCCCGCCGGTAAATACCAGCTTTGATTAACGCCGGCGGGACAGGCAATTCCTGGGCGGGACTTCGGCCCATCCGGGCCGGAGAATTGAGTGGGGGGTCCCGCCAACCAGCACGGCCCGATTCCCGCCCCCGCCCAATCTCCGGTTCCGGAGACTTCGGCGCGGGCGGGGGCGGGATTCACGGTGGCCAACGGCCATTCTCCGACCCGGCGGGGGGTCAGAGAATGACACCCCCTGTCTTTCCTCACAATGTTCTAGTCGGCAGCGCAATGTTTAGCACTGTTGCTTCACAGGTCCAGGTTCCCGGGTTCCATTACCACTTGGAACACGGTCTGTGCGGAGTCTGCACGTTCTCCACGTGTCTGTGTGGGTTTCCTCCGGGTGCTCCGGTTTCCTGCCACAAGTCCCGAAAGACGTGCTTGTTCGGTGAATTGGACATTCTGAATTCTCCCTCAGTTTACCCAAACAGGCGCCGGAATGTGGCGACTAGGGGATTTTCACAGTAACTTCATTGCAGTGATAATGCAAGCCTATTTTTGACACTGATAAAGATTATTCTTATTATATATCTCTTCTCTCTGCGAGCTCTCTTTCCTTGTTTCTGGTATACAAACATTTATTCTGTGTTCCAACTTCCTTGTGTACATTCCCCTGTGGTGATTATTGAACACATTCTGCACAATTACCACTCGTTAGTGAATAGCAGTGGGAAGTGGAACGGTCGGAATTTATCGGAACAAAACACTCCTGGTATTGAAAAGGATGGACTGTCGGAAAAGGGCTATTCAGCCATGGATAACTATGGAAACCAAGGAGGGAATCAAATTGAAAGAAAATGCAAACAAAGTGGCAAAGCTTAGTGGGAACAAGAGGATTGGGAAATCTTTAAAGATCAACAAAAAGCCATGAAAAATGCTATAAAGAAAAGGAAGTTAGAATCTGAGAGCAGACTAGCTCCGAATATAAAAACTGACAACAAAAGTTTCTCAAATATATTGAATGTAAAGATGTGAAGGTGATCATTGGTCCATTAGAGGACGAGAAGGGAGATTTAATAATGGGATAATAATGAGGAAACGGCTGCGGCATTGAACAGTGGAAGACACAAATACCATGCCAATAATTGATAGCAAGGAGGCTACGGCAGGCTAGGACCGAGAAACCATCATTATCACATAAGGTAGACAAGTCTCCTGGCCCTGATGGAATACATCCCAGGATACTAAAAGAGATGGCGGGGGAAATAGCAAATACGTTCGTGGTAATTTACCAAACTTCACTGGACTATGAGGCGGTTCCAGGAGATTGGAAAATAGCAAATGTGATGCCCTTGTTTAAAAAAGGAGGCAAACAAAAGGTGAATAACTATAGGCCGGTTAGCTTAACCTCTGGTGGGGACAATGCTTGAATCTATCATCAGGGATGAAATAGTGAGACATCCGGACAGAAATTGTCCCATTGCCCCTGGTCACTGTCTGCGTGGAGTTTGCACATTCTCCCCGTGTCTGCGGGGGTCTCACCCCCACAACCCAAAGATGTGCAGCTTGTGTAGACTTCCCACACTAAATTGCCCCTTCATTGGGAAAAAACCTAATTGGTACTCAAAATTATCTTCTTTTAAATTGTCCCTTTGGGCAGACGCAGTGTGAGATCATGAAAGGCGGGGCCGATTTAATTAATTTACAAGAACTCTTTGTGGATATTACGAGCGGGGTGGACAGTGGGGACCGGTGGATGTGATGTACCTGGATTTCCAGAAGGTATTCGACAAGCTGCTGCGTAAGATAAAGGTGCTCGGCATTACGGGTAAGTTATTAGCCCGGATAGAGGATTGGTTAACAAACAGAAAGCAAAGAGTGGGGCTAAATGGGCGTTTTTCTAATTGGCGATCAGCGGCCTCAGGGATCAGTGTTGGGACTGCAATTGTTTACAATTTACATCGATGATTTGTAATTGGGGACCAATTGTAATTTGTCAAAGTTGGTCGATGACACGAAGATGAGTGGTAGAGCAAAGTGTGCAGTGGACACTGAAAGTCTGCAGAGGGATCTCGATGGTTTAAGCGAGTGGGCAAGGGTCTGGCCGATGGAATTCATTGTTGGGAAATGTGACGTCATCCATTCTGGTGGGAATAATAACCAAATGGGCTGTTATTTAAACGGTAGCGAATTGCAGCATGCTGCTGTGCAGAGGGACCTGGGTGTCCTTGTGCATGAATCGCAACAAGTTTAATACGCTGGCCTTTCCCTCTCTGGGACTAGAAGCCGAGGACACAATCTCAAACTAAAGGGACGATCCTTTAAAACAGAGATGAGGGAATTTCTTCAGCCAGAGGGTGGTGAATCTGTGGAACTCTTTGCCGCAGAAGGCTGTGGAGGTCAAATCGCTGAGTGTCTTTAAGACAGAGATAGATCGGTTCTTGATTAATAAGGGGATCAGGGGCTTTGGGGAGAAGGCAGCAGAATGGGGGTGAGAAACGTATCAGCCATGATTGAATGGCGGAGCAGAACCGATTGTGTTGGGTGGTCAGTCCTGTGTCGGGGGTCAGTCCTGTGCCGGGGTCAAGCCTGTGTCGGGGTCAAGCCTGTGCCGGGGTCAAGCCTGTGTCGGGGTCAAGCCTGTGCCGGGGTCAAGCCTGTGTCGGGGTCAATCCTGTGTCGGGGGTCAATCCTGTGTCGGGGGTCAGTCCTGTGTCGGGGGTCAGTCCTGTGTCGGGGGTCAGTCCTGTGTCGGGGGTCAGTCCTGTGTCGGGGGTCAGTCCTGTGTCGGGGGTCAGTCCTGTGTCGGGGTCAGTCCTGTGTCGGGGGTCAGTCCTGTGTCGGGGGTCAGTCCTGTGTCGGGGTCAATCCTGTGTCGGGGGTCAGTCCTGTGTCGGGGGTCAGTCCTGTGTCGGGGGTCAGTCCTGTGTCGGGGGTCAGTCCTGTGTCGGGGGTCAGTCCTGTGTCGGGGGTCAGTCCTGTGTCGGGGGTCAATCCTGTGTCGGGGGTCAGTCCTGTGTCGGGGGTCAGTCCTGTGTCGGGGTCAGTCCTGTGTTGGGGGTCAGTCCTGTGTCGGGGTCAGTCCTGTGTCGGGGGGTGCGGGGGGGACGGGGGGGCGGGAGGGGGGCGGGCGGGTGGGGTGGGGCGGGGTGCGGGGTGGGCAGGGCGCGGGGGGATCTGGCCCCGGGAGGTGCCCCCACAGGACCCACCGATCCACGGGCGGGCCTATGCCGCGGGGGCAGTCTATTCCTCCGCGATGGCCGACGCGGAGCTGATCCCCCCCTGCGCATGTGCGGGGATGACGGCAGCACACGCTGGCGCTCCCGCGCCTGCGCCTACTCGCGCCGGCCGGCGGAGGCCCTTCCCCGCTGGCCTGCGGGGCGCAAACCGCTCTGGCCCCGGCCTCGCCCCTTCCGCGCCGGCCTGCGGGGCGCAAACCGCTCTGGCCCCGGCCTCGCCCCTTCCGCGCCGGCCGGGTTCAAACCGCTCTCGCGTCAGCCTCGCCCCTTCCGCGCCGGCCGGGTTCAAACCGCTCTCGCGTCAGCCTAGCCCCTTCCGCGCCGGCCGGGTGCAAACCCCTCTGGCCCCGGCCTCGCCCCTGAAGGTGCTCCGGATTCCTTCCACTGTCCCAAGATGTGCCGGTTAGGTGGATTGGCCAGGCTAATTTGCCCCTAGTTGGGGCTACAGGGATATGGTGGGGGGTTGGGCCGAGATGGGGGTCACAGAGATAGGACGGGGGAGTGGGCCGAGGTAGGGGGCTCTTTCAGAGGGACGGTGCAAAGTCGATGGGCTGAATGGCTTCCTTCTCCACTGTCGCGATCTGATGACTCTGTGGATCTCACTCACTTTGCTGTCAATTTTGTCCATTTTGTGCTTCAATAAATCTTTGCTTAATCCTTTCCTTCAGCACCCATCAGAAAGCCCCTCCCCCCAGCTCCACACCCACAGTAACCACGGAGACCCTGAAGACCAACAACGAGACCTCAGGTAAAATACAAGCAACAACATTTCCTGCTGATGAATTGGGTGGATGTATATTTTTGGAAAGGAAAAGTTTATTTTGATGATTTCTGTAATGTTTAGTTTAATTGTGTCTTCACTGGAGTCAGTGAGTGGGACTTCCCGGACATTCAAAAGAACAAAGAAAAGTACAGCACAGCAACAGGCCCTTCGGCCCTCCCAGCCTGCGCCAATCCAGATCCTTTATCGAAACCTGTCGCCTATTTTCCAAGGATCCCTCTGTTCCCCACCCGTTCATATATCTGTCTAGATGCATCTTAAATGATGCTATCGTGCCCGCCTCTACCACTGGTGTGATTGCGGTGCCACTGACTGAGCCCCCTCCCCCTGCCGTGGGGCGGAGGGTGTAAACACCGGGAAGCCCCATTGACAGCGATGGGACTGAAAGATCCTGCCGCTGGCCAATGGCCTCAGGAGCCACAAAACAGGCTGTGGGATGGCCGGGAAAATCACCCCGTGTCCCGCAGATTCTCTGTCAGGTTTCCACAGTTGCACAGATCACCAGACATTTATCAGGGCTGGGTTATCCCCCAATCCACATCAACTCACAAACAACAGGGGACAATTCCAAAAAGGTTTTGATTGGTGGTTGGAATGTGTGTGGGTTGGTGGTTTAACTGGGCGTGGATTCTGGTGTCAAATGGTGATTCACATTTCGGAATCCAGGACTGTGAGTGACAGGGGCTGGATTACATTACCCAATGCAGAGCACATGCCACAGGACACAGTCACATTTCCCCCTCCAGCCAGACTATTGGGTAAGCTTTGTTCTCCAGGGAGCAAATCAGAATTCTGGTCCAGTCCGTTTCCCTTATAAGTAGACAGAGGCTGCCATGAATAGCATTCAACACTGAGCAACAGGCAAGCTTACAGAACCTCCTCCAGCTCACGCGGGAACACCTCCTGAGGCTCCGGTAAGCAGTCAGGTATGAATTAGTATTTAGACTGTGCTGAGAGGTGTATCACTGTTTTTAAACATGGGCTCAGGTCTGTGTATGTTCTCCAGTCCCAATACAGAGCTGCTGAATGACCTGAGTCATTGAGGAGACTGGAGATGGATCTGGATGATGAATACAGCAAGTCACAAACAAACGTGGTTTAACCATGGATGGTGGTGGGGGACAGGAGGGCAGTGCGGTGCTGGATTCAAACAAGAAACATGAACATATTGCGGTTAGAGTGTAATATTTATAAAGGATATAAAATGACAGGAAGCTCAAATGTTTGTGGTAATACTTTGAGTCACAGAGACAGAGATAAACCCACTCCCAGAGAGAGACTTTACTCACAATAGATAGGTGAACTTAATAGGATTCATTTTGGGAGAAAAAATTTGAATGCGGATCACAGGGTCAACGGCAGGGTTCTGAGGAATGTGGAGGAACAGAGAGATCTTGGGGTTCATGTCCACAGATCTCTGAAGGTTGCCACTCAAGTGGATAGAGGCGTGAAGAAGGCCTATAGTGTGTTAGCGTTTATAGTGTGTTAGCATTTATTAACAGGGGGCGTGAGTTTAAGAGCCGTGAGGTTATGGTGCAACTGTACTTGACCCTGGTGAGACCACATTTGGAGTATTGTGTGCAGTTCTGGTCACCTCATTATAGGAAGGATGTGGAAGCATTGGAAAGGGTGCAAAGGAGATTTACCAGGATGCTGCCTGATTTGCAGGATAGGTCTTATGAGGAAAGGTTGAGGGAGCTAGGGCTTTTCTCTTTGGAGCGGGGGAGGATGAGAAGCGACTTAATTGATGTTTATAAGATAATGAGGGGGATAGATAGAGTGGACGTTCAGAGACTATTTCCTCGGGTGGATGTAGCTGTTACAAGGGGGCATAACTATAAGGTTAAGGGTGGGAGATATAGGAGGGATGTCCGAGGTAGGTTCTTTACTCAGAGAGTGGTTAGGGTGTGGAATGAACTGCCTGCTGTGATAGTGGAGTCGGGCACTTTAGGAACTTTCAAGCGGTTATTGGATAGGCACATGGAGCACACCAGAATGACAGGGAGTGGGATAGCTTGATCTCAGTTTCGGACAATGCTCGGCACAACATCGAGGGCTGAAGGGTCTGTTCTGTGCTGTACTGTTCTATGTTCCATGTCTACAAACCCACTCCCAGAGAGATAAACTCATTGTTTACTGTCCTACTATAAGGATCTGATTAGGTTCTCGAGGGTTACAAGGCAGCCAGGAAGGAACTCAAAAATGGACTGAGGAGAGCTAGAAGGGGGCATGAAAAGCCCTGGCGGGAAGGGTTAGGGAAACCCCAAGGCATTCTACACTTATGTGAGAAATAAGAGGGTGATCAGAGTGAGAGTAGGGCCGATCAGGGATAGTGGAGGGAACTTGTGCCGAGAGTCTGAAGAGATGGGGGAGGCCCTCAATGAATACTTTGCTTCAGTATTCAATAGAGAGAGGGACCTTGTTGCTCATGAGAACAGTGTGAACCAGGTTAATAGACTTAAACAGGTTGATATTAAGAAGGAGGATGTGCTGGAAATTTTGAAAAGCATCAGGATAGGTAAATCCCCTGGGCCTGACGGGATATCCCCAAGGTTACTACGGGAAGCGAGGGAGGAGATTGCTGCGCCGTTAGCGATGATCTTTGCGTCCTCACTCTCACTGGAGTAGTACCGGATGATTGGAGGGAGGCAAATGTTTTTCCCCGATTCAAGAAAGGGAACAGGGAAATCCCTGGGTATTACAGACCAGTCAGTCTGTGGTGAGCAAAATTTAGGAAAGGATTCTTATAGATAGGATTTATGATTATTAGAAAAACATAGTTTGATTAAAGATAGTCAGCATGGCTTTGTGAGGGGCAGGTCATGCCTCACAAGCCTCATTGAATTCTTTGAGGATGTGACGAGACACATTGATGAAGGTCGGGCAGTGGATGTGGTGTATATGGATTTCAGTAAGGCATTTGATAAGGTTCCCCATGGTAGGCTCATTCAGAAAGTTAGGGGGCATGGGATACAGGGAAATTTGGTTGTCTGGATACAGAATTGGCTGTCGGAAAGAAGACAGCGAGTGGTAGTGGATGGAAAGTATTCCGCCTGGAGGTCGGTGACCAGTGGTGTCCCGCAAGGATCGATCTGGGACCTCAACTCTTTGTGGATTTTATAAATGACTTGGATGAGGAAGTGGAAGGGGGCTGAGTAAGTTTGCCGATGACACAAAGGTTGGGGTAGTTGTAGATAGTGTTGAGGATTATTACAGGTTACAACAGGACATTGACAGGATGCAGAGCTGGGCTGAGAAGTAGCAGATTGAGTTCAACTTTGATAAATGTGAAGTGATTCATTTTGGAAGGTCGAATTTGAATGCTGAAAACAGGATTAAAGGCAGGATTCTTGGAAGCGTGGAGGAACAGAGGGATCTTGGGGTCCACGTACATAGATCCCTCCAAGTTGCCACCCAGGTTGATAGGGTTGTTAAGAAGGCGTATGGTGTGTTGGCTTTCATTAACAGGGGGATTGAGTAGAGCCGCGAGGTTTTGCTGCAGCTTTATAAAACCCTGCTTAGACCACACTTGGAATATTGTGTCCAGTTCTGATTGCCTCATTATAGGAAGGATGTGGATGCTTTGGAGAGGGTGCAGAGGAGATTTACCAGGATGCTGCCTGGACTGGAGGACATGTCTTATGAAGAGAGGTTGAGGGAGCTAGGGCTTTTCCCACTGGAGCGAAGAAGACAGAGAGGTGTACAAGGTGAGGAGAGGCATGGATCGAGTGGATAGCCAGAGACTTTTCCCCAGATGAAATGGCTGTCACGAGGGGACATCATTTGAAGGTGATTGGAGGAAGGTACAGGGGAGATGTCAGAGGTTCTTTACACAGAGAGTGGTGGGTGTGAGGAATGCACTGCCAGCAGAGGTGGTGGAGTTAGAGTCATTCGGGACATTGAAGCGACTCTTGGACAGGCACATGGACAGCAGTAAATTGAAGGGGTGGAGGTTAGGTTGATCTTGGATTAGGATAAATGGTCAGCACAACATGGTGGGCTGAAGGGCCTGTACTGTGCTGGACTGTCCTATGTTCTATCAAAGAGAGACTTCACTCACTATAGATAGACAAACTCAATATTCACTATCCCACACCCAGAGAGAGAATTCACTCACTATAGATAGATAAACTCAATGTTAACTACACCAATCCCAGAGAGAGACTTCACTCACGAGAGAGATAAACTCAATGTTTACTGTCCCACTCCCAGAGAGACTTCACTCAATATAGATAGATAAACTCAATGTTTACTGTCCCACTCCCAGAGAAAGACTTCACTCACTAAAGATCGATAACCTGAATGTTTACTATCCCACTCCCAGAGAGAGACTTAACTCACTATCGATAGATAAACTAAATGTTTACTATCCCACTCCCAGAGAGAGAGTTCATTCACTGTAGGTAGATAAACTCAATGTTTACTATCCCACTCCCAGAGAGAGACTTCACTCACTTAAGATCAGTGATAGTCAGCATGGCTTTGTGAAGGGTAGGTCATGCCTCACAAACCTTATTGAGTTCTTTGAGAAGGTGACTGAACAGGTAGACGAGGGTAGAGCAGTTGATGTGGTGTATATGGATTTCAGCAAAGCGTTTGATAAGGTTCCCCACGGTAGGCTATTGCAAAAAATACGGAGGCTGGGGATTAAGGGTGATTTAGAGATGTGGATCAGAAATTGGCTAGCTGAAAGAAGACAGAGGGTGGTGGTTGATGGGAAATGTTCAGAATGGAGTACAGTCACAAGTGGAGTACCACAAGGATCTGTTCTGGGGCCGTTGCTGTTTGTCATTTTTATCAATGACCTAGAGGAAGGCGCAGAAGGGTGGGTGAGTAAATTTGCAGACGATACTAAAGTCGGTGGTGTTGTCGATAGTGTGGAAGGATGTAGCAGGTTACAGAGGGATATAGATAAGCTGCAGAGCTGGGCTGAGAGGTGGCAAATGGAGTTTAATGTAGAGAAGTGTGAGGTGATTCACTTTGGAAGGAATAACAGGAATGCGGAATATTTGGCTAATGGTAAAGTTCTTGAAAGTGTGGCTGAGCAGAGGGATCTAGGTGTCCATGTACATAGATCCCTGAAAGTTGCCACCCAGGTTGATAGGGTTGTGAAGAAGGCCTATGGAGTGTTGGCCTTTATTGGTAGAGGGATTGAGTTCCGGAGTCGGGAGGTCATGTTGCAGCTGTACAGAACTCTAGTCCGGCCGCATTTGGAGTATTGCGTACAGTTCTGGTCACCGCATTATAGGAAGGACGTGGAGGCTTTGGAGCGGGTGCAGAGGAGATTTACCAGGATGTTGCCTGGTATGGAGGGAAAATCTTATGAGGAACGGCTGACGGACTTGAGGTTGTTTTCGTTGGAGAGAAGAAGGTTAAGAGGAGACTTAATAGAGGCATACAAAATGATCAGGGGGTTGGATAGGGTGGACAGTGAGAGCCTTCTCCCGCGGATGGATATGGCTGGCACGAGGGGACATAACTTTAAACTGAGGGGTAATAGATATAGGACAGAGGTCAGAGGTAGGTTCTTTACGCAAAGAGTAGTGAGGCCGTGGAATGCCCTACCTGCTACAGTAGTGAACTCGCCAACATTGAGGGCATTTAAAAGTTTATTGGATAAACATATGGATGATAATGGCATAGTGTAGGTTAGATGGCTTTTGTTTCGGTGCAACATCGTGGGCCGAAAGGCCTGTACTGCGCTGTATTGTTCTATGTTCTATGTTCTAAGATCGATAACCTCAATCTTTACTATCCCACTCCCAGAGAGAGACTTCACTCACTATAGATAGATAAACTCAATGTTTACTGCCCCACTGCCAGAGAGAGAGACTTCACTCACTATAGATAGATAGACTCAATGTTTACTATACCACTCCCAGAGAGACTTCACTCACTATAGATAGATAAACTCAATGTTTACTATCCCACTCCCAGAGAGAGAGGCTTCAATCACGATGGATAGATAAACTCAATGTTTACTATCCCACTCCCAGAGAGACTTCACTCACTATAGATAGATCAACTCAATGTTTACTATCCCACTCCCAGAGAGACTTCACTCACTTTAGATAGATAAACTCAATGTTTACTATCCCACTCCCAGAGAGAGACTTCACTCACTATCGGTAGATAAACTCAATGTTTACTATCCCACTCCCAGAGAGACTTCACTCACTTTAGATAGATAAACTCAATGTTTACTATCCCACTCCCAGAGAGAGACTTCACTCACTATAGGTAGATAACCTCAATGTTTACTATCCCACTCCCAGAGAGACTTCACTCACTATAGATAGATAAACTCAATGTTAACTATCCCAATCCCAGAGAGAGACTTCACTCACTATCGGTAGATAAACTCAATGTTTACTATCCCACTCCCAGAGAGACTTCACTCACTTTAGATAGATAAACTCAATGTTTACTATCCCACTCCCAGAGAGACTTCACTCACTGTAGATAGATAAACTCAATGTTTACTATCCCACTCCCAAAGAGAGACTTCACTCACTATAGATAGATAAACTCAATGTTTACTATCCCACTCCCAGAGAGACTTCACTCACTATAGTCGATTTTGGCGTGAGAACAGCTGGTGAGTCAGTTTCAGTGGGAGCATTGCGGAAGTGGCTGCTGGGAGGTAAGTCTGTCCTTTAAAAGCACTTGTCTTTGCAGGGGCAGGCCAGTCGATTTTGGCGGGAGAACAGCTGGTGAGTCAGTTTCAGCGGGAGCATTGCGGAAGTGGCTGCTGGGAGGTAAGTCAACCTTTAAAAGCACTTGTCTTTGCAGGGGCAGGCCAGTCGATTTTGGCGGGAGAACAGCTGGTGAGTCAGTTTCAGCGGGAGCATTGCGGAAGTGGTTGCTGGGAGGTAAGTCTGTCCTTTAAAAGCACTTGTCTTTGCAGGGCCAGGCCAGTCGATTTTGGCGGGAGTGGAGCTGGCTGGTTAGTCAATTTCAGCAGGAGCTGAGAATTTTTCTTTTTTTTTTTTTAAAATTAGTGCTTTAGGCGGGAACAGGAAGTCGACCCGCGGACGTCTGGGAAGACCCTCACCAATAAATTCTGGTGGAGAGGAAACCCGAGACACTACACGTGTAGTGTCTCCCACCCGCCCTCCTCCTCTAACCTAATAATAAAACCCATTGGTCTGAGGTAAGTACCATATTTTATTATATTATTATTATTTTTTATAAAAAATTTAATTTAGTTGTTAGCCAGATCTTGGTAGAAAGTTAGAGGAATGGCAGGGAAGGGAGTGCAATGTTCCTCCTGCAGGATGTTTGAGGTGAGGGATGCAGTTAGTGTCCCTGCTGATTTTACCTGCAGGAAGTGCTGCCATCTCCAGCTCCTCCAAGACCGAGTTAGGGAACTGGAGCTGGAGTTGGAAGAACTTCGGATCATTCGGAAGGCAGAAGGGGTCATAGATAGCAGTTTCAGGGAATTAGTTACACCAAAGATTGGAGATAGGTGGGTAACTGTAAGAGGGACTGGGAAAAAGCAGTCAGTGCAGGGATCCCCTGCGGTCGTTCCCCTGAGAAACAAGTATACCGCTTTGGATACTTGTGGGGGGGAAGACTTACCAGGGGTAAGCCATGGGGTACAGGCCTCTGGCACGGAGTCTGTCCCTGTTGCGCAGAAGGGAAGGGGGGAGAGGAGCAGAGCATTAGTAATTGGGGACTATATAGTCAGGGGCACAGATAGGAGATTTTGTGGGAGCGTGAGAGACTCACGTTTGGTATGTTGCCTCCCAGGTGCAAGGGTACGTGATGTCTCGGATCGTGTTTTCCGGGTCCTTAGGGGGGAGGGGGAGCAGCCCCAAGTCGTGGTCCACATTGGCACTAACGACATAGGTAGGAAAGGGGACAAGGATGTCAGGCAGGCTTTCAGGGAGCTAGGATGGAAGCTCAGAACTAGAACAAACAGAGTTGTTATCTCTGGGTTGTTGCCCGTGCCACGTGATAGTGAGATGAGGAATAGGGAGAGAGAGCATTTAAACACGTGGCTACAGGGATGGTGCAGGGGGGAGGGATTCAGATTTCTGGATAACTGGGGCTCTTTCTGGGGAAGGTGGGACCTCTACAGACAGGATGGTCTACATCTGAACCTGAGGGGCACAAATATCCTGGGGGGGAGATTTGTTAGTGCTCTTTGGGGGGGTTTAAACTAATGCAGCAGGGGCATGGGAACCTGGATTGTAGTTTTAGGGTAAGGGAGAATGAGAGTATAGAGGTCAGGAGCACAGATTTGACGTCGCAGGCGGGGGCCAGTGTTCAGGTAGGTGGTTTGAAGTGTGTCTACTTCAATGCCAGGAGTATACGAAACAAGGTAGGGGAACTGGCAGCATGGGTTGGTACCTGAGACTTCGATGTTGTGGCCATTTCGGAGACATGGATAGAGCAGGGACAGGAATGGATGTTGCAGGTTCCGGGGTTTAGGTGTTTTAATAAGCTCAGAGAAGGAGGCAAAAGAGGGGGAGATGTGGCGCTGCTAGTCAAGAGCAGTATTACGGTGGCGGAGAGGATGCTAGATGGGGACTCTTCTTCCGAGGTAGTATGGGCTGAAGTTAGAAACAGGAAAGGAGAGGTCACCCTGTTGAGAGTTTTTTATAGGCCTCCTAATAGTTCTAGGAATGTAGAGGAAAGGATGGCGAAGATGATTCTGGATAAGAGCGAAATTAACAGGGTAGTTATTATGGGAGACTTTAGCTTTCCAAATATTGACTGGAAAAGATATAGTTCGAGTACAATAGATGGGTCGTTTTTTGTACAGTGTGTGCAGGAGGGTTTCCTGAAACAATATGTTGACAGGCCAACAAGAGGCGAGGCCACGTTGGATTTGGTTTTGGGTAATGAACCAGGCCAGGTGTTGGATTTGGAGGTAGGAGAGCACTTTGGGGACAGTGACCACAATTCGGTGACGTTTACGTGAATGATGGAAAGGGATAAGTATACACCGCAGGGCAAGAGTTATAGCTGGGGGAAGGGCAATTATGATGCCATTAGACGTGACTTGGGGGGGATAATGTGGAGAAGTAGGCTGCAAGTGTTGGGCACACTGGATAAGTGGGGCTTGTTCAAGGATCAGCTACTGCGTTTTCTTGATAAGTATGTACCGGTCAGACAGGGAGGAAGGTGCCGAGCGAGGGAACCGTGGTTTACCAAGGAAGTGGAATCTCTTGTTAAGAGGAAGAAGGAGGCCTATGTGAAGATGAAGTGTGAAGTTTCAGTTGGGGCGATGGATAGTTACAAGGTAGCGAGGAAGGAACTAAAGAGAGAGCTAAGACGAGCAAGGAGGGGACATGAGGAGTATTTGGCAGGAAGGATCAAGGAAAACCCAAAAGCTTTCTATAGGTATGTCAGGAATAAGCGAATGACTAGGGAAAGAGTAGGACCAGTCAAGGACAGGGATGGGAAATTGTGTGTGGAGTCTGAAGAGATAGGCGAGATACTAAATGAATATTTTTCTTCAGTATTCACTCAGGAAAAAGATAATGTTGTGGAGGAGAATGCTGAGCCCCAGGCTAATAGAATAGATGGCATTGAGGTACGTAGGGAAGAGGTGTTGGCCATTCTGGACAGGCTGAAAATAGATAAGTCCCCGGGACCTGATGGGATTTATCCTAGGATTCTCTGGGAGGCCAGGGAAGAGATTGCTGGACCTTTGGCTTTGATTTTTATGTCATCATTGGCTACAGGAATAGTGCCAGAGGACTGGAGGACAGCAAATGTGGTCCCTTTGTTCAAAAAGGGGAGCAGAGACAACCCCGGCAACTATAGACCGGTGAGCCTCACGTCTGTAGTGGGTAAAGTCTTGGAGGGGATTATAAGAGACAAGATTTATAATCATCTAGATAGGAATGATATGATCAGGGATAGTCAGCATGGCTTTGTGAAGGGTAGGTCATGCCTCACAAACCTTATTGAGTTCTTTGAGAAGGTGACTGAACAGGTATACGAGGGTAGAGCAGTTGATGTGGTGTATATGGATTTCAGCAAAGCGTTTGATAAGGTTCCCCATGGTAGGCTATTGCAAAAAATACGGAGGCTGGGGATTGAGGGTGATTTAAAGATGTGGATCAGAAATTGGCTAGCTGAAAGAAGACAGAGGGTGGTGGTTGATGGGAAATGTTCAGAATGGAGTACAGTCACAAGTGGAGTACCACAAGGATCTGTTCTGGGGCCGTTGCTGTTTGTCATTTTTATCAATGACCTAGAGGAAGGCGCAGAAGGGTGGGTGAGTAAATTTGCAGACGATACTAAAGTCGGTGGTGTTGTCGATAGTGTGGAAGGATGTAGCAGGTTACAAAGGGATATAGATAAGCTGCAGAGCTGGGCTGAGAGGTGGCAAATGGAGTTTAATGTAGAGAAGTGTGAGGTGATTCACTTTGGAAGGAATAACAGGAATGCGGAATATTTGGCTAATGGTAAAGTCCTTGAAAGTGTGGCTGAGCAGAGGGATCTAGGTGTCCATGTACATAGATCCCTGAAAGTTGCCACCCAGGTTGATAGGGTTGTGAAGAAGGCCTATGGAGTGTTGGCCTTTATTGGTAGAGGGATTGAGTCGGGAGTCCGGAGTCGGGAGGTCATGTTGCAGCTGTACAGAACTCTGGTACGGCCTAATTTGGAGTATTGCGTACAGTTCTGGTCACCGCATTATAGGAAGGATGTGGAGGCTTTCGAGCGGGTGCAGAGGAGATTTACCAGGATGTTGCCTGGTATGGAGGGAAAATCTTATGAGGAAAGGCTGATGGACTTGAGGTTGTTTTCGTTGGAGAGAAGAAGGTTAAGAGGAGACTTAATAGAGGCATACAAAATGATCATGGGGTTGGATAGGGTGGACAGTGAGAGCCTTCTCCCACGGATGGATACGGCTGGCACGAGGGGACATAACTTTAAACTGAGGGGTAATAGATATAGGACAGAAGTCAGAGGTAGGTTCTTTACGCAAAGAGTAGTGAGGCCGTGGAATGCCCTACCTGCTACAGTAGTGAACTCGCCAACATTGAGGGCATTTAAAAGTTTATTGGATAAACATATGGATGATAATGGCATAGTGTAGGTTAAGATGGCTTTTGTTTCGGTGCAACATCGTGGCCCGAAGGGCCTGTACTGCGCTGTATTGTTCTATGTTCTATGTTCTATAGATAGATAACCTCAATGTTTACTATCCCACCCACAGTTTTTAACATTCTCTCTAATTTTCCCATTGCCGGAATTCTCTCCCATACGGATTGTCTCTTTTCCTTTGCAGGATATGCCGAGTGAGATGAAGACGTTGTTGCTGATTCTGGGATGTCTGAGTGAGTAACATTCATTCAGGACGGTCGGCCATTGTACAACAAATACAATTGTCTACGTTCAGTATCTTCCCCTCAAAACCTCGAGAGGTTCTTCCTGACCAAAGAATTGGTTTGAAAGAGAGAAGTTGTTTTTTGGAGAGGTTTTATTGAAGGGTGTGTATTTAGGAGGGAGTTCGGGACGAGAGGAAGGTGGAGAGACTGAGAGCTTTCGGGAAGACTGTTCCCAGCTTGGAATGTTGGGATGAGGTTGTAGCCTCCACTGATTGGGTGACGGGGTTGTGTTGGACGCAGAGGGATGACATTTGAGGCTCAGGTCAGAGGAGATTGTGACACAATGAATGGTTTGGGAGGATTTAAATTTGAGGATGATGGGGAGAGTTTACACAATTACCTCAGTTAGAGAGTTTGCCGGGAAAGGTGACGCACTGGAGGGAGGAGGCACTGGAGGGAGAAGGCAAATAAAATAGATGAGGTGCTGGAGGGAGGTGAGGTGCTGGAGGGAGGTGAGGTGCTGGAGGGAGGTGAGGTGCTGGAGGGAGGTGAGGTGCTGGAGGGAGGTGAGGCAGTGGAGGGAGATGAGAAGCTGGAGCGAGGGTTTGGGTGGAGGGAGGGATTTGGAGGGAGTATTTTGGAGGGAGAGTTTGGGAGGGTTGTTTTTAGAAGAGAGGGATCGATTGGAGGGAGGATCCAAGCAGAGAGAGGGTTTTGGGAGGGGTTTGTGCCGAAGGAGGGGTTTGAGTCGAGGGAGGGGTTTGGGGAGGGAGATTTTGCGAGGGAGGGCTTGGGGAGGGGGGTTTGTGATGGAGTCTTTGGAGAGGAGGTATTTTGGGAGGGAGGATTTAGAGGGGGGCGTTTGCGAGGATTTTCTGAGGGAGGGTTTGAATGGAGGGAGGCCTTGGGGAGGGGGGGTTGTGGGAGGGAGGGTATTCAGGGGGAGGGTTTGAGTGGAGGGAGGGTTTGGGGAGGGGGGTTGTGGGAGGGGGGTTTTCAGAGGGAGGGTTTAAGTGGAGGGAGGATTTGGGGAGGTGGGGTTGTGGGAGGGAGGGTATTCAGAGGGAGGGTTTGAGTGGAAGGAGGGTTTGGGGAGGGGGGTTGTGGGAGGGGGGTTTTCAGAGGGAGGGTTTGAGTGGAGGGAGGATTTGGGGAGGGGGGTTGTGGGAGGGAGGGTATTCAGAGGGAGGGTTTGAGTGGAAGGAGGGTTGGGGCAGAGGGAGGGAGGCAATTGGGCTCCCTGGCACGACCCCCCTGTCCTGTCCCTGACCACCCTGGGGTCTCCAATGTCCTGGGACACCGAAAGTTAGATCTGGCGAGGTCTCTCCCGCCATCGAGTGGGCGAGTGACACCCCTGTCTGTGTGGGACACGGGATCACAGCCGTGTCTGAGATCCGCTCTCACTGAGGAGAATCCCAGTGGATTTCGGAATGATGTCAGCACATCCTGATCATTAGTCAGACCAATGGGCCAGGGATTAAATCCAGGGAAAGGGAGGATGTGGATCCTACAGAGTGAAACATGGGGAATATCGGGAGATTCCAGGAGAAGTGAGGACAACATCCTGGATAGTTTGGGGGAATCTTGGATGTGAAATTCACTGGAACAAGTTGTTGAGGTTTTCAGGCTGAAAGAATAAGTGTTTAGAAAATACAAAGGGGTCGATCCAATGGCCACGCTGTGCACGAAAATCAGCTCGCCGTGCACAGGGCGGCCGGTAAATGCCAGGAGAGCCGGGATCTACCCGGCTCCCACCGCCTCCCGACACACAAAACAACCTCACTGTGGGCGGCATCAGTATTTGGATCAGATTCCCGAGGAGTCTGAGGCTTTGGGATTCAAGCCCTTCGCCCCAGAGACATAAGAACATAAGAACTAGGAGCAGGAGTCGGCCTTCTGGCCCCTCGAGCCTGCTCCGCCATTCAATGAGATCATGGCTGATCTTTTGTGGACTCAGCTCCACTTTCCGTCCCGAACACCATAACCCTTAATCCATTTATTCTTCAAAAAACTATCTATATCTTAAAAACATTTAATGAAGTAGCCTCAACTGCTTCACTGGGCAAGGAATTCCATAGATTCACAACCCTTTAGGTGAAGAAGTTCCTCCTAAACTCAGTCCTAAATCTACTTCCCCTTATTTTGAGGCTATGCCCCCTAGTTCTGCTTTCACCCGCCAGTGGAAACAACCTGCCCGCATCTATCCTATTTATTCCCTTCATAATTTGATATGTTTCTATAAGATCCCCCCTCATCCTTCTAAATTCCAACGAGTATAGTCCCAGTCTACTCAACCTCTCCTCGTAATCCAACCCCTTCAGCTCTGGGATTAACCTGGTGAATCTCCTCTGCACACCCTCCAGCTCCAGTACGTCCTTTCTCAGGTGAGGAGTCCAAAACTGAACAGAATGCTCCAGGTGTGCCCACACCTTATACAATTGCAGCATAACCTCCTTAGTCTTAAACTCCATCCCTCTAGCAATGAAGGACAAAACTCCACTTGCCTTCTTAATCTTAATTTGCACCTGTAAACCAACTTTTTGCGACTCATGCACTAGCACACCCAGGTCTCTCTGCACAGCAGCATGCTATAATATTTTATCATTTGAATAATAATCCCTTTTGCTGTTATTCCTACCAAAATGGATAACCTCACATTTGTCAACATTGTATTCCATCTGCCAGACCCTAGCTCATTCACTTAACCTATCCAAATGCCTCTGCAGACTACCAGTATCCTCTGCACTTTTTGCTTTACCACTCATCTTAGTGTCGTCTGCAAACTTGGACACATTGCCCTTTGTCCCCAACTCCAAACAATCTGTGTAAATTGTGAACAGTTGTGGGCCCAACACTGACCCCTGAGGAACACCACACACCACTAGCTACTGATTGCCAACCAGAGAAATACCCATTAATCCCCACTCTGTGCTTTCTATTAATTAAACCAATCCTCTATCCATGCTACTACTTTACCCTTAATGCCATGCATCTTTATCTTATGCAGCAATCTTTTGTGTGGCACCTGAAATGAAATGAAAATGACTTATTGTCACAAGTAGGCTTCAAATGAAGTTATTTTGAAAAGCCCCTAGTCGCCACATTCCAGTGCCTGTTCGGGGAGGCTGGTACGGGACCTTGTCAAAAGCTTTCTGGAGATACAGATATACCACATCCATTGGCTCCCCGTTATCCACCGCACTGGTAATGTCCTGAAACAAAAAATTCCACTAAATTAGTTAGGCACGACCTGCCCTTTATGAACCCATGCTGCGTCTGCCCAATGGGTCAATTTCCATCCAGATGCCTCGCTATTTCTTCCTTGAGGATAGATTCCAGCATCTTCCCTACGACTGAAGTTAAACTAACTGGCCTATAATTACCCGCTTTCTGCCTACCTCCTGTTTTAAACAGTGGTGTCACGTTTGCTAATTTCCAATCTGCCGGGACCACCCCAGAGTTTACTAGTGCATTTGCAATTTTCCTAGCCATCTCTTTTAGCACTCTGGGATGCATTCCATCAGGGCCAGGAGACTTGTCTACCTTTAGCCCCATTAGCTTGCCCATCCCTACCTCCTTGGTGATAACAATCATCTAAAGGTCCTCACCTGTCATATCTCAATGCCATCAGTCACTGGCATGTTAATTGTGTCTTCCACTGTGGAGACGGACCCAAAAAACCTGTTCAGTTCCTCAACCATTTCCTCATCTCCCATTATTAAATCTCCCTTCTCATCCTCTAAAGGACCAATATTTACCTTAGCCACTCTTTTTTGTTTTATATATTTGTAGAAAATTTTACTATCTTTTTTATATTCTGAGCAAGTTTACTCTCATAATCTATCTTACTCTTCTTTATAGCTTTTTTAGTTGCTTTCTGTTGCTCCCTAAAGATTTCCCAGTCCTCTAGTCTCCCACTAACTTTGCCACTTTGTATGCTTTTTCCTTCAATTTGATACTCTCCCTTATTTGCTTAGATATCCACGGTCGATTTTCTCTCTACCGTCCTTCCTTTTTGTTGGTATAAACCTTTGCTGAGCACTGTGAAGAATCGCTTGGAGACCTCGGGCGAGCGCTATTCAGCAGTGGACCCCACAATCGGGAACCAGACCCAACGGCACTCGGGGGGAGGGGGGACCTCCGGCTGGGGGGGGGGATCCCCGGGGGATTGGAGGCTCTCCAATGGGATTGGAGACCCTCAGATGCATGCCCTTTGGGCAGAGTGGTGCCCTGGCACTGGTGCTATCTGGGCACCCTGGCTGTGCCACCTGGGCACCCTGGCTGTGCCACCTGGGCACCCTGGCTGTGCCACCTGGGCACCCTGGCTGTGCCAACCTGGGCACCCTGGCTGTGCCAACCTGGGCACCCTGGCTGTGCCAACCTGGGCACCCTGGGCTGTGCCAACCTGGGCACCCTGGGCTGTGCCAACCTGGGCACCCTGGCTGTGCGACCTGGGCACCCTGGGCTGTGCCATGTGGGCACCCTGGACTGTGCCACCTGGGCACCCTGGGCTGTGCCATGTGGGCACCCTGGCTGTGCCACCTGGGCACCCTGGTTGTGCCACCTGGGCACCTGGGCTGTGCCACCTGGGCACCTGGGCTGTGCCACCTGGCTGTGCCAACCTGGGCACCCTGGCTGTGCCACCTGGGCACCCTGGGCTGTGCCATTAAAAGATGGCATCCCGCTCTCTCACCACACTGGTGAGTTCTGGTGCGCGGCCTCGACCACGCGGTCCCGGCTGAGGCTCCGTATACAGCGCGAGTCACGTTGTATATCCTTGTGTGTCTCGGCACTGCGTGCGCCCGGAAACATGCGGCTAAACTCGCTCCCAATGGGACTCTGTTCCCAATTAGTGAATTGGGCCAAAGTCTGATGTTTGATGGAGCTGGGGGTCGGGGGTGAGGGTGGGGGGTTCCGGGTACTGGTCTCGGGAAGGAGCAGAGATTCCCGCTTTCATTTCAGGGATTTGATAGCAGAGCAGTGGGTGAAAGGGAGGTTTTTAATGTTTCAATGGAGACGAGTCAGTGTGGAACATTTCCTAAACTTTATCTTTACAATCAACAGGTTGCTGCCATTTCCTGTCTGCCGACCCGTGTGTGAATCACACAGTCCTGGACCAGCCATGGAGGAGCACAAACTGTGCTAACACTGACTGTTCTAGTGTTCAATGTGACAACAACCTTCTCACTGGATGGTACAGATTCAACGGGTAAGTCCACGGGAAACTCAATTAAACTCATCAGTGAAACTTCAGAGAAACTGGGATCATTATTCGGAGCAATGGGGCTGGGAGTGAATCCTGGGAAAGGGAAGATGTGGATTCTACGGAGTGAAACCTGGGGAATAATGGGAGATTCCCAGGAAGGTAGCACTGAGACAGAGAGGAAAGGCATTGCTGGGATGGGGGGAAATATTTGTGAACGTGGAAAGATTCAGGGTGCAGAACGAGGCCATTCGATCCATTGTATCCATGCTGGTTGACAAAGCAGAGCGCCCCCTTCTGGCTCTGTCAGACGGTTCACACCGCCCTGTGGGTGAAAAGATTCCTCCTCATCCCCCCATCAATCTGCTAACAATTATTTTCAATCTTTGCTCCTGGTTATTGACCTCTCTGCCAATTGAAACTGGTTCTTCCCAATCCACTCGCTCCAGATTCCTTCCCATTTTAGACATCACAATTAAATCTCCCCTCAGCCTCCTCTATTCAAAGATAAACAACTCCAGCCAATCCAATCTCTCCTCCTGATTACAGTTTCTCATTCATGCCAATATCCCCGTTAATCATCTCTGTACGTTCTCAAGTCTGATCACATTCTTCCTGCCCTGTGGTGACCAGAACTGTACACAGTCTGCGAGCTCTGGTCTGACAATTCTTTTATACGATTAGAGAAACACCTCCTTCTGTGGTGTTGGGTGTTCTAACACACAGAAGAGCCAACACAGTTGCATATGGTACAACACTTGTTTATTTAAACTCACTATTTACAACTTGGTCTTTGCACTCTGCACGTGGGGGGCTCCCTGCTTGTGGTGTTTCAACAGCTCTTTCATGCTTCCTTCTCCCCAGACCTACTGACCTCCAGGTGTCGTGCTCGTGCTTTTTATGTGGTTGGTGTTCTTGTCTGTGATTGGTTGTGGTGTTGTGTACTCTGATTTGCCTGTTAGTGTGTCCATCATGATGTGTGTGTTTGAATATCATGACATCCCCCCTTTTTACAAAGATATGTGCCTACGTGGTAATAAATATGATCGTGACGTGAGTGCATCTAAGAGTGTGTGTGTGTCGTGTGCAGCATGTGTCTATGACGGAACTATGTACATGGGGCGATGTCGAGTGCGTCACATGAATCCAGTTGTACCATAACATAACAGAAATTCGAACGAGAGAAGAAGAAAAAAAATTTTGAACAGTTGTCCAGTCAGACGACATCTGGAACGATAAACAACAACAGGTTATCATGTAAAATTGTCCAACTTATTAAACATATGAACTGTATTATAAGTCCATTCTAATGGGTTTGCGACGAATTCGGATTGACCGCCTTAAGGGTGGATCAAGAACCACCGGCTGCTGTGCAGGCATGGCCATGGGTGGCGATGGAAAGGGCGTGATGTGCGGCAGCTCCACAAAGTCATCCTCGGAAGCCTGTTGAGGATCTGGCGTGTTGTGTGGCTGTGAACGTGGAAGTCGGCGAAGGGCGCGCCGATTGCGGCGACGCACGGAACCATCCGGCATGCGAACCAGGAACGAGCGGGGAGCCACTTGTCGGAGGACTTCGGCCGGTGCTGACCAGCCACCATACGGTTGATGGACGCGTACTTTGTCTCCGGAGGACAGGGGGGGCAGGTCCGTCGCTCGTGTGTCGTACCGACCTTTCTGGCGATCACGCTGCAGTTGCATGTCCCGAAGAACCGCCTCATGGTCTGTTGTCGGTGCCAGGACGGAAGGTACCGTCGTCCTGAGGGAGCGACCCATTAGTAGCTGCGCTGGCGAGAGGCCCGTGGATAACGGGGCCGATCGATAGGCCAGCAAGGCAAGGTTAAAGTCCGATCCGGCATCAGCCGCCTTGCACAGGAGCCGCTTTGCGATGTGGACACCCTTTTCAGCCTTCCCGTTCGATTGTGGATGCAGAGGGCTGGATGTCACATGAGTGAAACCATATGCTGCGGCAAAGGACGACCATTCACGGCTGGCAAAACAAGGTCCATTGTCTGACATGACAGTCCTTGGAATGCCATGGCGAGCAAACGTTTCCTTGCAGGCCCCAATGACTGCGGACGACGTCAGATCATGGAGAGGCATGACTTCCGGGTAGTTTGAGAAGTAGTCTATAATAACAATGTAATCTCTGCCGAGCGCGTGAAATAGGTCAACACCCACCTTCGCCCAGGGGGACGTCACCATCTCGTGTGGTAGAAGTGTTTCCGGAGGTTGCGCCGGCTGAAACCTCTGACAGGTTGTGCAGTTGAGCACCATGTTGGCTATGTCTTCATTAATACCCGGCCAATATACCGCCGCCCGGGCCCTTCGTCTGCATTTTTCGACACCCAGGTGGCCTTCGTGTAGTTGACGAAGAATCATCTGGCGCACACTGTGTGGAATGACGATCCTATGCGATTTCATAAGGACCCCGTCTATATTGGTGAGATCATCTCGCACATTGTAAAACTGGGGGCACTGCCCTTTTAGCCACCCTTCCGTCATGTGGCGCATCACTCGCTGCAGCAGAGGGTCAGTCGCCGTCTCTGCGCGTATGTGGGCCAGACAAGGATCATCAGCTGGCATATTTGCTGCTGTCAGAGTCACGTGTGCCTCAATTTGACGCACGAACCCCTCCGCATCTGGTGGTGTGCTCACTGCTCGGGAAAGAGTGTCCGCCACTATGAGTTCCTTCCCCGGAGTGTAGATCAGTTCAAAATCGTACCTCCTGAGTTTGAGTAAGATGCGCTGGAGGCGAGGAGTCATGTCGTTCAGGTCTTTGTTAATGATGTTGACCAGGGGGCGGTGGTCAGTTTCGACCGTGAATCGTGGCAGGCCATACACATAGTCGTGGAACTTGTCCAGTCCAGTTAACAAGCCCAGGCATTCTTTTTCGATTTGCGCGTAGCGCTGTTCGGTAGGGGTCATGGCTCGTGAGGCATACGCAACCGGGGCCCATGATGACGTGCTGTCTTTTTGCAGGAGTACCGCTCCAATACCAGATTGGCTGGCGTCTGTTGAGATCTTTGTAGGGCGAGTCGCGTCAAAGAAGGCCAGCACTGGTGCCGTGACCAGTTTGTGCTTGAGCTCCTCCCATTCCTGCTGATGCGACTGGTGCCAGTTGAATTCCGTCGATTTTTTTACGAGATGGCGCATGTTTGTTGTATGAGAAGCCAGGTTGGGAATGAACTTCCCAAGGAAGTTGACCATGCCCAGGAATCTTAAGACAGCCTTCTTGTCAGCCGGTCGTGGCATGGCTGTGATGGCGCTAACCTTGTCTGCATCGGGACGGACCCCGGACCTTGAGATGTGGTCCCCGAGGAATTTCAGCTCCGTCTGGCCGAAAGCACACTTCGCACGGTTGAGACGCAGGCCATTTTGCCGTATGCGGGTGAAGACACGTCGAAGACGATGCATGTGTTCCTGCGGAGTGGTGGACCAAATGATGATATCGTCCACATATACACGTACCCCTTCGATGCCTTCCATCATCTGCTCCATAATGCGGTGGAATACTTCAGATGCCGAAATGATGCCGAATGGCATCCGGTTGTAGCAGAATCTGCCAAAAGGGGTGTTGAATGTGCATAGTCTTCGGCTGGCCGGGTCCAGTTGGATCTGCCAGAATCCTTTGGACGCATCCAATTTAGTGAATATGTTGGCTCGCGCCATCTCGCTGGTGAGGTCTTCTCGTTTTGGGATGGGATAGTGTTCCCGCATGATGTTGTTGTTCAGATCTTTTGGATCTATACATATACGGAGCTCGCCAGAGGGCTTCTTTACACAGACCATGGAGCTGACCCATGGCGTGGGCTCCGTGACCTTGGATAGGACCCCTTGGTCCTGAAGAATCTGCAGTTGTGCCTTGAGGCGGTCTTTGAGAGGCGCAGGAACCCTGCGAGGTGCGTGAACGACAGGGATGGCGTCCGGTCTGAGTCGAATCTTGTACGTGTGTGGCAATGTCCCCATGCCTTCAAAAACCTCCTGGTTGTGAGCGAGGAGGGAATGGAGATTCGCGTGGAACTCAGCATCCGGGAAGTCGGATATCTCATCTGGAGAGAGAGACATGATGCGCTGTACCAGGTGAAGGACCTTACACGCTTGTGCGCCCAGTAACGAGTCCTTTGATGAGCCCACAACTTCGAAGGGGAGTGTGGCCGTGTACCCCTTGTGAGTCACCTGTAGCTGGCAAGATCCTGCGGACGGGATAACGTTCCCGTTATAGTCAACCATCTTAAGCCGGGATGGTGTGATGAGTGGTTTGACCTTCATGGCCTGGACTGCAGAGTAAGCAATCAGGTTGGCGGATGCGCCGGTGTCCAGACGGAAGGCGACGCGCGATCGGTTGACCGTCAGGGTGGCACACCACTCATCGTCTGGATTGATGGCATTGACCTTGTTGACATCAATGACGGCAACTCTGAAGTCATCCTGGTCATCTGCATCACTTAACTGGAAGTCTTGATGCGTGGGCTGGACGGTCCTGACTCGTGTGCGAGGTTGTCGAGGATGCGCCGGATCCATGGGTTGAGCCGCACGACAGCGGGCTGCGTAGTGGCCTATCATGGCACATCTGTTGCACTGTTGGTATTTTGCAGGACATTGCCCTTTTAAGTGTAGACCTCCACACTTGCTGCACGTCATGACGTCACGGCGTTCGTTGCGCCACTGCGCATGCGCAGTGCGATCTTGCGGTGGGCGCGCCTGCGCAGTGCGTCCCTCGTTGTGGCCGTTATTCTTGGCGCGCACCTGCGCGGGAGACCGCGAAAAGCGCGGGAAGCGGCCGCTGTCGTCCGGGCCGTGGGGCGGGAAGAAATCGACGGCCTGGATGCGTTCAACGTCGTGGGCGGCCTGGCTTGCCGATTCGACGGCTGGGGACCCCCTCCGTGCCAACTCGGACGCCTGAAATCGGGCAAAACGGCAGGTCGCATTTTCATGGAGGACACAGGCTTCCACAGCAGACGCTAAGGTGAGGCTCTTTATTTTAAGAAGCTGCTGGCGTAGGCCACTGGAGGCAACGCCAAAAACAATCTGGTCCCTGATCATGGACTCTGTGGTGGTGCCGTAACCGCAGGACTGCGCTAGAATCCGGAGGTGCGTCAAAAAGGGTTGAAAAAGCTCCTCCTTACCTTGCAGGCGTTGCTGAAAGATGTATCTTTCGAAAGTTTCGTTTACTTCAGTTTGAAAGTGCTGGTCCATTTTGAGGATGACCGTGTCATATTTGGCCTGGTTTTCGCCTTCCTCGAACACCAGTGAATTAAAGACATCATTTGGGTGGGGGCCTGCGTAGAAGAGGAGCATTGCAATCTTCGAATCATCCGAGACATTCTGTTTTTCGGTGGCACGGATGTACAGGTCAAATCGCTGCCTGTAGAGCTTCCAGTTGGTGCCTAGGTTCCCCGTGACTTGCATCGGCTGCGGTTTGCCGGTGTGGTCCATGTCCAGAATGGCAGGTTGGTAGGCAGGTATCGATCCACTCCTGTACCATGTGGTGTTGGGTGTTCTAACACACAGAAGAGCCAACACAGTTGCATATGGTACAACACTTGTTTATTTAAACTCACTATTTACAACTTGGTCTTTGCACTCTGCACGTGGGGGGCTCCCTGCTTGTGGTGTTTCAACAGCTCTTTCATGCTTCCTTCTCCCCAGACCTACTGACCTCCAGGTGTCGTGCTCGTGCTTTTTATGTGGTTGGTGTTCTTGTCTGTGATTGGTTGTGGTGTTGTGTACTCTGATTTGCCTGTTAGTGTGTCCATCATGATGTGTGTGTTTGAATATCATGACACCTTCCTCTTCAACTCAAGGCCTTGACCAATAAGGGAAAGCCTCCTAAACACCATCTTCAGCACCTTATTTCTCTGCCCTGCTATCATCAGGAATCAGTGGATATAAACTCTGAGATCCCTCTGCTCCACCACATATCTCAATATCCTCCCCTCATTGTGTGGTCGGTGCCATTGCCAGTGATTGTCCTCCAATACCCATTTCCTCACACTTCCTCACATGGAGTTCCGTTGCTGACATATCTCCCACCTGACCAGCCCATTGATATCTTGCTGCAGTTTACAGCTTTCCGCCTCACTCTCAAACCACAGGAACAAGGTTCATCTCTCCTGCAGACATTTAATCATGTCCACAATTCCATGTCATTGGCATATACCACAAGAACATGAGGAACGGTCTGGATCCCTACGGAATGCCGCAGGAAACAATCTTCCAATCTCAATAACAACACTACCCAGAACCCTTTGCTCTGACAGTGAGCCAATTGGGATCCAGTTCACCACTTTGGCTGGATCTCATCAGCTTCCAAAATCCTGACCTGTCCGTCTTGTTGGCTCTCGCTCCCGCTCCTGGGAATATCCCCGTCTCTCTCTCTCTCTCTCTCCCGCTCCTGGGAATATCCCCACCTCTCTCTCTCTCTCTCACTCTCCCAGGAATATCCCCACCTCTCTCTCTCTCTCCTGCTCCCAGGAATAGCCCGGCTCTCTCTCTCTCTCTCCCGCTCCTGGGAATATCCCCACCTCTCTCTCTCTCTCTCACTCTCCCAGGAATATCCCCACCTCTCTCTCTCTCTCTCCTGCTCCCAGGAATAGCCCGGCTCTCTCTCTCTCTCTCTCCTGCTCCCAGGAATATCCCCGTCTCTCTCTCTCTCTCCCGCTCCTGGGAATATCACGGCCTCTCTCTCTCTCTCTCTCTCCCAGGAATATCTCAGTCCTTCTCTCTCTCTCCAACGCTCCTGGGAATATCCCCGTCTCTCTCTCTCTCTCTCCCGCTCCCGGGAATATCCCCGTCACTCCCTCTCTCTCCCGCTCCCTGGAAAATCCCCGTTTCTATCTCTCTCCCTCCAGCTCCCGGAAATATCCCCGTCTCTCTCTCTAGCTCTCCTGGGAATATCCCTGTCTCTCTCTCTCTCTCTCCCGCTCCCGGGAATATCCCCGTCTCTCTCTCCCGCTCCCGGGAATATCCCCCTCTCTCTCTCTCTCTCCCAGGAATATCTCAGTCCTTCTCTCTCTCTCCAACGCTCCTGGGAATATCCCCGTCTCTCTCTCTCTCTCTCCCGCTCCCGGGAATGTCCCCGTCTCTCTCTCTCTCTCCCGCTCCCGGGAATATCCCCGTCTCTCTCCCGCTCCCTGGAAAATCCCCGTTTCTATCTCTCTCCCTCCCGCTCCCGGAAATATCCCCGTCTCTCTCTCTAGCTCTCCTGGGAATATCCCCGTCTCTCTCTCTCTCTCCCGCTCCCGGGAATATCCCCGTCTCTCTCCTGCTCCCAGGAATATCCCCGTCTCTCTCTCTCTCTCCCGCTCCCGGAAATATCCCCGTCTCTCTCTCTCTCTCTCCCGCTCCCGAGAATATCCCCATCTCTCTCTCTCTCTCTCTCTCTCGCTCCTGGAAATATCCCCATCTCTCTCTCTCTCTCTCCCGCTCCCAGGAATATCCCCGTCTCTCTCTCTCTCTCTCTCCCGCTCCCGGGAATATCCCCGTCTCTCTCTCTCTCTCTCCCACTCCTGGAAATATCCCCGTCTCTCTCTCTCTCTCTCTCCCGCTCCCGGGAATATCCCCGTCTCTCTCTCTCTCTCTCCCACTCCTGGAAATATCCCCGTCTCTCTCTCTCTCTCTCTCGCTCCCGGAAATATCCCCGTCTCTCTCTCTCTCTCTCCCGCTCCCGAGAATATCCCCATCTCTCTCTCTCTCTCTCTCTCTCGCTCCTGGAAATATCCCCAGCTCTCTCTCTCTCTCTCCCGCTCCAGGGAATATCCCCATCTCTCTCTCTCTCTCTCCCGCTCCCAGGAATATCCCCATCTCTCTCTCTCTCTCTCCCGCTCCCGGGAATATCCCCGTCTCTCTCTCTCTCTCTCCCACTCCTGGAAATATCCCCGTCTCTCTCTCTCTCTCTCTCGCTCCTGGAAATATCCCCATCTCTCTCTCTCTCTCTCCCGGGAATATCCCCGTCTCTCTCTCTCTCTCTCTCTCCCGCTCCCGGGAATATCCCCGTCTCTCTCTCTCTCTCTCCCGCTCCTGGAAATATCCCCGTCTCTCTCTCTCTCTCTCCCGCTGCTGGGAATATATCCGCCTCTCTCTTTCTCTCCCGCTCCCGGGAATGTCCCCGTCTCTCTCTCTCTCTCTCTCTCCCAGGAATATCTCAGTCCTTTTCTCTCTCTCCAACGCTCCTGGGAATATCCCCATCTCTCTCTCTCGCTCTCTCGCCCCGCTCCCGGGAATATCCCCGTCTCTCTCTCTCTCTCCCCGCTCCCGGGAATATCCCCGTCTCTCTCTCTCTCCCGCTCCCGGAAATATCCCCATCTCTCTCTCTAGCTCTCCTGGGAATATCCACGTCTCTCTCTCTCTCTCTCACGCTCCCGGGAATATCCATCCCTCTCTCTCTCTCTCTCTCGCCCCGCTCCCGGAAATATCCCCGTCTCTCTCTCTCTCTCCCGCTCCTGGAAATATCCCCATCTCTCTCTCTCTCTCTCCCGCTCCCGGAAATATCCCCGTCTCTCTCTCTCCCCACTCCCGGAAATATCCCCGTCTCTCTCTCTCTCTCTCCCGCTCCCGAGAATATCCCCATCTCTCTCTCTCTCTCTCGCTCCTGGAAATATCCCCAGCTCTCTCTCTCTCTCTCCCGCTCCAGGGAATATCCCCATCTCTCTCTCTCTCTCTCCCGCTCCCAGGAATATCCCCATCTCTCTCTCTCTCTCTCCCGCTCCCGGGAATATCCCCGTCTCTCTCTCTCTCTCTCCCACTCCTGGAAATATCCCCGTCTCTCTCTCTCTCTCTCTCGCTCCTGGAAATATCCCCATCTCTCTCTCTCTCTCTCCCGGGAATATCCCCGTCTCTCTCTCTCTCTCTCTCTCCCGCTCCCGGGAATATCCCCGTCTCTCTCTCTCTCTCTCCCGCTCCTGGAAATATCCCCGTCTCTCTCTCTCTCTCTCTCTCTCCCGCTGCTGGGAATATATCCGCCTCTCTCTTTCTCTCCCGCTCCCGGGAATGTCCCCGTCTCTCTCTCTCTCTCTCTCTCCCAGGAATATCTCAGTCCTTTTCTCTCTCTCCAACGCTCCTGGGAATATCCCCATCTCTCTCTCTCGCTCTCTCGCCCCGCTCCCGGGAATATCCCCGTCTCTCTCTCTCTCTCCCGCTCCTGGGAATATCACGGCCTCTCTCTCTCTCTCTCTCTCCCAGGAATATCTCAGTCCTTCTCTCTCTCTCCAACGCTCCTGGGAATATCCCCGTCTCTCTCTCTCTCTCTCCCGCTCCCGGGAAAATCCCCGTCACTCCCTCTCTCTCCCGCTCCCTGGAAAATCCCCGTTTCTATCTCTCTCCCTCCAGCTCCCGGAAATATCCCCGTCTCTCTCTCTAGCTCTCCTGGGAATATCCCTGTCTCTCTCTCTCTCTCTCCCGCTCCCGGGAATATCCCCGTCTCTCTCTCACTCTCTCTCCCGCTCCCGGGAATATCCCCCTCTCTCTCTCTCTCTCTCTCCCAGGAATATCTCAGTCCTTCTCTCTCTCTCCAACGCTCCTGGGAATATCCCCGTCTCTCTCTCTCTCTCTCCCGCTCCCGGGAATATCCCCGTATCTCTCTCTAGCTCTCCTGGGAATATCCCCGTCTCTCTCTCTCTCTCCCGCTCCCGGGAATATCCCCGTCTCTCTCCCGCTCCCTGGAAAATCCCCGTTTCTATCTCTCTCCCTCCCGCTCCCGGAAATATCCCCGTCTCTCTCTCTAGCTCTCCTGGGAATATCCCCGTCTCTCTCTCTCTCTCCCGCTCCCGGGAATATCCCCGTCTCTCTCCTGCTCCCAGGAATATCCCCGTCTCTCTCTCTCTCTCCCGCTCCCGGAAATATCCCCGTCTCTCTCTCTCTCTCCCCACTCCCGGAAATATCCCCGTCTCTCTCTCTCTCTCTCCCGCTCCCGAGAATATCCCCATCTCTCTCTCTCTCTCTCTCTCTCGCTCCTGGAAATATCCCCAGCTCTCTCTCTCTCTCTCCCGCTCCAGGGAATATCCCCATCTCTCTCTCTCTCTCTCCCGCTCCCAGGAATATCCCCATCTCTCTCTCTCTCTCTCCCGCTCCCGGGAATATCCCCGTCTCTCTCTCTCTCTCTCCCACTCCTGGAAATATCCCCGTCTCTCTCTCTCTCTCTCTCGCTCCTGGAAATATCCCCATCTCTCTCTCTCTCTCTCCCGGGAATATCCCCGTCTCTCTCTCTCTCTCTCTCTCCCGCTCCCGGGAATATCCCCGTCTCTCTCTCTCTCTCTCCCGCTCCTGGAAATATCCCCGTCTCTCTCTCTCTCTCTCTCTCTCCCGCTGCTGGGAATATATCTGCCTCTCTCTTTCTCTCCCGCTCCCGGGAATGTCCCCGTCTCTCTCTCTCTCTCTCTCTCCCAGGAATATCTCAGTCCTTTTCTCTCTCTCCAACGCTCCTGGGAATATCCCCATCTCTCTCTCTCGCTCTCTCGCCCCGCTCCCGGGAATATCCCCGTCTCTCTCTCTCTCTCCCCGCTCCCGGGAATATCCCCGTCTCTCTCTCTCTCCCGCTCCCGGAAATATCCCCATCTCTCTCTCTAGCTCTCCTGGGAATATCCACGTCTCTCTCTCTCTCTCTCACGCTCCCGGGAATATCCATCCCTCTCTCTCTCTCTCTCTCTCCCCGCTCCCGGAAATATCCCCGTCTCTCTCTCTCTCTCCCGCTCCTGGAAATATCCCCATCTCTCTCTCTCTCTCTCCCGCTCCCGGAAATATCCCCGTCTCTCTCTCTCTCTCCCCACTCCCGGAAATATCCCCGTCTCTCTCTCTCTCTCTCCCGCTCCCGAGAATATCCCCATCTCTCTCTCTCTCTCTCTCTCTCGCTCCTGGAAATATCCCCAGCTCTCTCTCTCTCTCTCCCGCTCCAGGGAATATCCCCATCTCTCTCTCTCTCTCTCCCGCTCCCAGGAATATCCCCATCTCTCTCTCTCTCTCTCCCGCTCCCGGGAATATCCCCGTCTCTCTCTCTCTCTCTCCCACTCCTGGAAATATCCCCGTCTCTCTCTCTCTCTCTCTCGCTCCTGGAAATATCCCCATCTCTCTCTCTCTCTCTCCCGGGAATATCCCCGTCTCTCTCTCTCTCTCTCTCTCCCGCTCCCGGGAATATCCCCGTCTCTCTCTCTCTCTCTCCCGCTCCTGGAAATATCCCCGTCTCTCTCTCTCTCTCTCCCGCTGCTGGGAATATATCCGCCTCTCTCTTTCTCTCCCGCTCCCGGGAATGTCCCCGTCTCTCTCTCTCTCTCTCTCTCCCAGGAATATCTCAGTCCTTTTCTCTCTCTCCAACGCTCCTGGGAATATCCCCATCTCTCTCTCTCGCTCTCTCGCCCCGCTCCCGGGAATATCCCCGTCTCTCTCTCTCTCTCCCGCTCCTGGGAATATCACGGCCTCTCTCTCTCTCTCTCTCTCCCAGGAATATCTCAGTCCTTCTCTCTCTCTCCAACGCTCCTGGGAATATCCCCGTCTCTCTCTCTCTCTCTCCCGCTCCCGGGAATATCCCCGTCACTCCCTCTCTCTCCCGCTCCCTGGAAAATCCCCGTTTCTATCTCTCTCCCTCCAGCTCCCGGAAATATCCCCGTCTCTCTCTCTAGCTCTCCTGGGAATATCCCTGTCTCTCTCTCTCTCTCTCCCGCTCCCGGGAATATCCCCGTCTCTCTCTCACTCTCTCTCCCGCTCCCGGGAATATCCCCCTCTCTCTCTCTCTCTCTCTCCCAGGAATATCTCAGTCCTTCTCTCTCTCTCCAACGCTCCTGGGAATATCCCCGTCTCTCTCTCTCTCTCTCCCGCTCCCGGGAATATCCCCGTATCTCTCTCTAGCTCTCCTGGGAATATCCCCGTCTCTCTCTCTCTCTCCCGCTCCCGGGAATATCCCCGTCTCTCTCCCGCTCCCTGGAAAATCCCCGTTTCTATCTCTCTCCCTCCCGCTCCCGGAAATATCCCCGTCTCTCTCTCTAGCTCTCCTGGGAATATCCCCGTCTCTCTCTCTCTCTCCCGCTCCCGGGAATATCCCCGTCTCTCTCCTGCTCCCAGGAATATCCCCGTCTCTCTCTCTCTCTCCCGCTCCCGGAAATATCCCCGTCTCTCTCTCTCTCTCCCCACTCCCGGAAATATCCCCGTCTCTCTCTCTCTCTCTCCCGCTCCCGAGAATATCCCCATCTCTCTCTCTCTCTCTCTCTCTCGCTCCTGGAAATATCCCCAGCTCTCTCTCTCTCTCTCCCGCTCCAGGGAATATCCCCATCTCTCTCTCTCTCTCTCCCGCTCCCAGGAATATCCCCATCTCTCTCTCTCTCTCTCCCGCTCCCGGGAATATCCCCGTCTCTCTCTCTCTCTCTCCCACTCCTGGAAATATCCCCGTCTCTCTCTCTCTCTCTCTCGCTCCTGGAAATATCCCCATCTCTCTCTCTCTCTCTCCCGGGAATATCCCCGACTCTCTCTCTCTCTCTCTCTCCCGCTCCCGGGAATATCCCCGTCTCTCTCTCTCTCTCTCCCGCTCCTGGAAATATCCCCGTCTCTCTCTCTCTCTCTCTCTCTCCCGCTGCTGGGAATATATCCGCCTCTCTCTTTCTCTCCCGCTCCCGGGAATGTCCCCGTCTCTCTCTCTCTCTCTCTCTCCCAGGAATATCTCAGTCCTTTTCTCTCTCTCCAACGCTCCTGGGAATATCCCCATCTCTCTCTCTCGCTCTCTCGCCCCGCTCCCGGGAATATCCCCGTCTCTCTCTCTCTCTCCCCGCTCCCGGGAATATCCCCGTCTCTCTCTCTCTCCCGCTCCCGGAAATATCCCCATCTCTCTCTCTAGCTCTCCTGGGAATATCCACGTCTCTCTCTCTCTCTCTCACGCTCCCGGGAATATCCATCCCTCTCTCTCTCTCTCTCTCTCCCCGCTCCCGGAAATATCCCCGTCTCTCTCTCTCTCTCCCGCTCCCGGGAATATCCCCGTCTCCCTCTCTCTCTCCCGCTCCCGGGAATATCCCCGTCTCTCTCTCTCTCTCCTGCTCCCGGAAATATCCCCGTCTCTCTCTCACTCTCCCGCTCCCGGGAATATCCCCGTCTCCCTCTCTCTCTCCCGCTCCCGGAAATATCCCCGTCTCCCTCTCTCTCTCCCGCTCCCGGGAATATCCCCGTCTCCCTCTCTCTCTCCCGCTCCCGGAAATATCCCCGTCTCTCTCTCTCTCTCCCGCTCCCGGGAATATCCCCGTCTCCCTCTCTCTCTCCCGCTCCCGGAAATGTCCCCGTCTCTCTCTCTCTCTCCCGTTCCCGGGAATATCCCCGTCTCCCTCTCTCTCTCCCGCTCCCGGGAATATCCCCATCTCTCTCACTCTCTCTCTCCCACTCCCGGGAATATTCCCGTCTCTCTCTCACTCTCTCCCGCTCCCGGCAATATCCCCGTCTCTCTCTCTCTCTCTCTCCCGCTCCTGGGAATATCCCCGTCTCCCTCTCTCTCTCCCGCTCCCCGGAATATCCACATCTCTCTCACTCTCTCTCTCCCACTCCCGGGAATATTCCCGTCTCTCTCTCTCTCTCTCCCGCTTCCGGGAATATCCCCGTCTCTCTCTCTCTCTCTCTATCTCGCTCTCTCCATCTCCCACTCCCGGGAATATCCCCGTCTCTCTCTCTCTCTCTCTCCCACTCCTGGAAATATCCCCGCCTCTCTCACTCTCTCCCGCTCCCGGGTATATCCCATCTCTCTCTCTCTCTCTCTCCCGCTCCGGGGAATATCCCATTCCTTCTCAATCTCTCTCCCGCTCCCGGGAATATCCCCATCTCTCTCTCTCGCTCTCTCGCCCCGCTCCCGGGAATATCCCCGTCTCTCTCTCTCTCTCCCCGCTCCCGGGAATATCCCCGTCTCTCTCTCTCTCCCGCTCCCGGAAATATCCCCATCTCTCTCTCTAGCTCTCCTGGGAATATCCACGTCTCTCTCTCTCTCTCTCACGCTCCCGGGAATATCCATCCCTCTCTCTCTCTCTCTCTCTCCCCGCTCCCGGAAATATCCCCGTCTCTCTCTCTCTCTCCCGCTCCCGGGAATATCCCCGTCTCCCTCTCTCTCTCCCGCTCCCGGGAATATCCCCGTCTCTCTCTCTCTCTCCTGCTCCCGGAAATATCCCCGTCTCTCTCTCACTCTCCCGCTCCCGGGAATATCCCCATCTCCCTCTCTCTCTCCCGCTCCCGGAAATATCCCCGTCTCCCTCTCTCTCTCCCGCTCCCGGGAATATCCCCGTCTCTCTCTCTCTCTCCCGCTCCCGGAAATATCCCCGTCTCTCTCTCTCTCTCCCGCTCCCGGGAATATCCCCGTCTCCCTCTCTCTCTCCCGCTCCCGGAAATGTCCCCGTCTCTCTCTCTCTCTCCCGCTCCCGGGAATATCCCCGTCTCCCTCTCTCTCTCCCGCTCCCAGGAATATCCCCATCTCTCTCACTCTCTCTCTCCCACTCCCGGGAATATTCCCGTCTCTCTCTCACTCTCTCCCGCTCCCGGCAATATCCCCGTCTCTCTCTCTCTCTCTCTCCCGCTCCTGGGAATATCCCCGTCTCCCTCTCTCTCTCCCGCTCCCGGGAATATCCACATCTCTCTCACTCTCTCTCTCCCACTCCCGGGAATATTCCCGTCTCTCTCTCTCTCTCTCCCGCTTCCGGGAATATCCCCGTCTCTCTCTCTCTCTCTCTCTCTCGCTCTCTCCATCTCCCACTCCCGGGAATATCCCCGTCTCTCTCTCTCTCTCTCTCCCACTCCTGGAAATATCCCCGCCTCTCTCACTCTCTCCCGCTCCCGGGTATATCCCATCTCTCTCTCTCTCCCGCTCCGGGGAATATCCCATTCCTTCTCAATCTCTCTCCCGCTCCCGGGAATATCCCATTCCTTCTCTCTCTCTCCCGCTCCCAGGAATATCCCCGTCTCTCTTTCGCGCTCCCGGGAATATCTCCGACTCTCTCTCTCCCTCTCCTGGAAATATCCCCGTCTCTCTCTCTCTCTGTCTCTCTCTCCCGCTCCCGGGAATATCCCCGTCTCTCTCTCTATATCTCTCGCTCCTGGAAATATCCCCATCTCTCTCTCTCTCTCTCTCCCGCTCCCGGGAATATCCCCGTCTCTCTCTCTCTCTCTCTCTCGCTGCTGGAAATATCCCCATTTCTCTCTCTCTCTCCCGCTCCCGGGAATATCCCCGTCTCTCTCTCTCTCTCTCCCGCTCCTGGAAATATCCCCACCGCTCTCTCTCCCTCTCCCGCTCCCGGGAATATCCCAGTCCTTCTCTCTCTCTCCAGCTCCCGGGAATATCCCCATCTCTCTTTCTCTCTCCCGCTCCCGGGAATATCCCCATCTCTCTCTCTCGCTCTCTCTCCCGCTCCTGGAAATATCCCCGTCTCTCTCTCTTTCTCTCTCGCTCCTGGAAATATCCCCATCTCACTCTCTCTCTCTCTTTCCCGATCCCGGGAATATCCCCGTCTCTCTCTCTCTCTCTCTCTCCCGCTCCTGGAAATATCCCCATCTCTCTCTCTCTCTCTCCCGCTCCCGGGAATATCCCCGTCTCTCTCTCTCTCTCTCCCGCTCCTTGAAATATACCCATCTCTCTCTCTCTCCGGCTCCCGGGAATATCCCCGTCTCTCTCTCTCTCACTCCCGCACCCGGAAATATCCCCGTCACTCGTTCTCTCTCTCTCCCGCTGCTGGGAATATATCCGCCTCTCTCTTTCTCTCCCGCTCCCGGGAATATCCCCGTCTCTCTCTCTCTCTCTCTCCCAGGAATATCTCAGTCCTTCTCTCTCTCTCCCCGCTCCCGGGAATATCCCCATCTCTCCCTCTCTCTCCCGTTCCCTGGAAATCCCCGTTTCAATCTCTCTCCCTCCCGCTCCCGGAAATATCCCCGTCTCTCTCTCTAGCTCTCCTGGGAATATCCCCGTCTCTCTCTCTCTCCCGCTCCCGGGAATATCCCTGTCTCTCTCTCTCTCTCTCTCCCCGCTCCCGGAAATATCCCCGTCTCTCTCTCTCTCTCCCGCTCCCGGGAATATCCCCGTCTCTCTCTCTCTCTCCCGCTCCCGGGAATATCCCCATCTCTCTCACTCTCTCACTCCCGCTCCCGGGAATTTCCCCGTCTCTCTCTCTCTCACACTCTCGCTCTCTCCATCTCCCACTCCCGGCAATATCCCCGTCTCTCTCTCTCTCTCCCGCTCCCGGGAATATCCCCATCTCTCTCTCTCTCTCTCCCGCTCCTGGAAATGTTCCCGCCTCTCTCTCTCTCTCCCGCTCCCGGGAATATCCCCGTCTCTCTCTCTCCCGCTCCCGGGAATATCCCCGCAACTCTCTCTCTCCCGCTCCCGGGAATATCCCATCTCTCTCTCTCTCCCGCTCCCGGGAATATCCCAGTCCTTCTCTCTCTCTCCCGCTCCCGGGAATATCCCCGTCTCTCTCTCTCTCCCGCTCCCGGGAATATCCCCGTCTCTCTCTCTCTCTCTCTCTCTCCCGCTCCTGGAAATATCCCCGTCTCTATCTCTCTCTGTCTCTCTCTCCCGCTCCCGGGAATATCCCCGTCTCTCTCTCTCCCGCTCCCGGGAATATCCCCGTCTCTCTCTCTCTCTCTCTCGCTCCTGTAAATATCCCCATCTCTCTCTCTCTCTCCCGCTCCCGGGAACATCCCCGTCTCTCTCTCTCTCTATCGCTCCTGGAAATATCCCCATCTCTCTCTCTCTCTCTCTCTCTCCCGCTCCCGGGAATATCCCCATCTCTCTCTCTCTCTCTCTCTCTCCCGCTCCCGGGAATATCCCCGTCTCCCTCTCTCTCTCTCTCTCTCTCCTGCTCCCGGGAATATCCTCGTCTCTCTCTCTCTCTCTCTCCCGCTCCTGGAAATATACCCATATCTCTCTCTCTCCCGCTCCCGGGAATATCCCCGTCTCTCTCTCTCTCACTCCCGCACCCGGAAATATCCCCGTCACTCTCTCTCTCTCTCTCTCCCGCTCCTGGAAATATACCCATATCTCTCTCTCTCCCGCTCCCGGAAATATCCCCGTCTCTCTTTCTCTTTCCCGCTCCCGGGAATATCCCCGTCTCTCTCTCTCCCTCTCCTGGAAATATCCCCGTCTCTCTCTCTCTCTGTCTCTCTCTCCCGCTCCCGGGAATATCCCCGTCTCTCTCTCTATATCTCTCGCTCCTGGAAATATCCCCATCTCTCTCTCTCTCTCTCCCGCTCCCGGGAATATCCCCGTCTCTCTCTCTCTCTCTCTCTCGCTCCTGGAAATATGCCCATCTCTCTCTCTCTCTCCCGCTCCCGGGAATATCCCCGTCTCTCTCTCTCTCTCTCCCGCTCCTGGAAATATCCCCACCGCTCTCTCTCTCTCTCCCGCTCCCGGGAATATCCCAGTCCTTTTCTCTCTCTCCAGCTCCCGGGAATATCCCCGTCTCTCTCTCTCTCTCTCCCGGTCCTGGAAATATCCCCATCTCTCTCTCTCTCTCTCCCGCTCCCGGAAATTTCCCCATCTCTCCCTCTCTCTCCCGTTCCCTGGAAAATCCCCGTTTCTATCTCTCTCTTTTTCCCGCTCCCGGAAATATCCCCGTCTCTCTCTCTAGCTCTCCTGGGAATATCCCCGTCTCTCTCTCTCTCTCCCGCTCCCGGGAATATCCCTGTCTCTCTCTCTCTCTCTCTCTCCCGCTCCCGGGAATATCCCCGTCTCTCTCTCTCTCTCTCCCGCTCCCGGGAATATCCCAGTCCTTCTCTCTCTCTCTCGCTCCTGGAAATATCCCCATCTCTCTCTCTCTCACACCCACTCCCGGCAATATCCCCGTCTCTCTATCTCTCTCTCTCTCTCCCATCCTGGAAATATCCCCGCCTCTCTCTCTCCCTCTCTCTCTCTCTCTCTCCCACTCCAAGGAATATCCCCGTCCCTCAATCTCTCCCGCTCCCGGAAATGTCCCCATCTCTCTCTCTCTCTCCCGCTCCCGGGAATATCCCCGTCTCCCTCTCTCTCTCCCGCTCCCGGGAATATCCCCATCTCTCTCACTCTCTCTCTCCCACTCCCGGGAATATTCCCGTCTCTCTCTCACTCTCTCCCGCTCCCGGCAATATCCCCGTCTCTCTCTCTCTCTCTCTCCCGCTCCTGGGAATATCCCCGTCTCCCTCTCTCTCTCCCGCTCCCGGGAATATCCACATCTCTCTCACTCTCTCTCTCCCACTCCCGGGAATATCCCCTCTCTCTCTCTCTCTCTCCCGCTTCCGGGAATATCCCCTTCTCTCTCTCTCTCTCTCTCTCTCGCTCTCTCCATCTCCCACTCCCGGGAATATCCCCGTCTCTCTCTCTCTCTCTCTCCCACTCCTGGAAATATCCCCGCCTCTCTCACTCTCTCCCGCTCCCGGGTATATCCCATCTCTCTCTCTCTCTCTCTCCCGCTCCGGGGAATATCCCATTCCTTCTCAATCTCTCTCCCGCTCCCGGGAATATCCCATTCCTTCTCTCTCTCTCCCGCTCCCAGGAATATCCCCGTCTCTCTTTCGCGCTCCCGGGAATATCTCCGACTCTCTCTCTCCCTCTCCTGGAAATATCCCCGTCTCTCTCTCTCTCTGTCTCTCTCTCCCGCTCCCGGGAATATCCCCGTCTCTCTCTCTATATCTCTCGCTCCTGGAAATATCCCCATCTCTCTCTCTCTCTCTCCCGCTCCCGGGAATATCCCCGTCTCTCTCTCTCTCTCTCTCTCGCTGCTGGAAATATCCCCATCTCTCTCTCTCTCTCCTGCTCCCGGGAATATCCCCGTCTCTCTCTCTCTCTCTCCCGCTCCTGGAAATATCCCCACCGCTCTCTCTCCCTCTCCCGCTCCCGGGAATATCCCAGTCCTTCTCTCTCTCTCCAGCTCCCGGGAATATCCCCGTCTCTCTTTCTCTCTCCCGCTCCCGGGAATATCCCCATCTCTCTCTCTCGCTCTCTCTCCCGCTCCTGGAAATATCCCCGTCTCTCTCTCTTTCTCTCTCGCTCCTGGAAATATCCCCATCTCACTCTCTCTCTCTCTTTCCCGCTCCCGGGAATATCCCCGTCTCTCTCTCTCCCGCTCCTGGAAATATCCCCATCTCTCTCTCTCTCTCTCCCGCTCCCGGGAATATCCCCGTCTCTCTCTCTCTCTCTCCCGCTCCTTGAAATATACCCATCTCTCTCTCTCTCCGGCTCCCGGGAATATCCCTGTCTCTCTCTCTCTCACTCCCGCACCCGGAAATATCCCCGCCACTCGTTCTCTCTCTCTCCCGCTGCTGGGAATATATCCGCCTCTCTCTTTCTCTCCCGCTCCCGGGAATATCCCCGTCTCTCTCTCTCTCTCTCTCCCAGGAATATCTCAGTCCTTCTCTCTCTCTCCCCGCTCCCGGGAATATCCCCATCTCTCCCTCTCTCTCCCGTTCCCTGGAAATCCCCGTTTCAATCTCTCTCCCTCCCGCTCCCGGAAATATCCCCGTCTCTCTCTCTCCCTCTCCTGGAAATATCCCCGTCTCTCTCTCTCTCTGTCTCTCTCTCCCGCTCCCGGGAATATCCCCGTCTCTCTCTCTATATCTCTCGCTCCTGGAAATATCCCCATCTCTCTCTCTCTCTCTCCCGCTCCCGGGAATATCCCCGTCTCTCTCTCTCTCTCTCTCTCGCTCCTGGAAATATGCCCATCTCTCTCTCTCTCTCCCGCTCCCGGGAATATCCCCGTCTCTCTCTCTCTCTCTCCCGCTCCTGGAAATATCCCCACCGCTCTCTCTCTCTCTCCCGCTCCCGGGAATATCCCAGTCCTTTTCTCTCTCTCCAGCTCCCGGGAATATCCCCGTCTCTCTCTCTCTCTCTCCCGGTCCTGGAAATATCCCCATCTCTCTCTCTCTCTCTCCCGCTCCCGGAAATTTCCCCATCTCTCCCTCTCTCTCCCGTTCCCTGGAAAATCCCCGTTTCTATCTCTCTCTTTTTCCCGCTCCCGGAAATATCCCCGTCTCTCTCTCTAGCTCTCCTGGGAATATCCCCGTCTCTCTCTCTCTCTCCCGCTCCCGGGAATATCCCTGTCTCTCTCTCTCTCTCTCTCTCCCGCTCCCGGGAATATCCCCGTCTCTCTCTCTCTCTCTCCCGCTCCCGGGAATATCCCAGTCCTTCTCTCTCTCTCTCGCTCCTGGAAATATCCCCATCTCTCTCTCTCTCACACCCACTCCCGGCAATATCCCCGTCTCTCTATCTCTCTCTCTCTCTCCCATCCTGGAAATATCCCCGCCTCTCTCTCTCCCTCTCTCTCTCTCTCTCTCCCACTCCAAGGAATATCCCCGTCCCTCAATCTCTCCCGCTCCCGGAAATGTCCCCATCTCTCTCTCTCTCTCCCGCTCCCGGGAATATCCCCGTCTCCCTCTCTCTCTCCCGCTCCCGGGAATATCCCCATCTCTCTCACTCTCTCTCTCCCACTCCCGGGAATATTCCCGTCTCTCTCTCACTCTCTCCCGCTCCCGGCAATATCCCCGTCTCTCTCTCTCTCTCTCTCCCGCTCCTGGGAATATCCCCGTCTCCCTCTCTCTCTCCCGCTCCCGGGAATATCCACATCTCTCTCACTCTCTCTCTCCCACTCCCGGGAATATCCCCTCTCTCTCTCTCTCTCTCCCGCTTCCGGGAATATCCCCGTCTCTCTCTCTCTCTCTCTCTCTCGCTCTCTCCATCTCCCACTCCCGGGAATATCCCCGTCTCTCTCTCTCTCTCTCTCCCACTCCTGGAAATATCCCCGCCTCTCTCACTCTCTCCCGCTCCCGGGTATATCCCATCTCTCTCTCTCTCTCTCTCCCGCTCCGGGGAATATCCCATTCCTTCTCAATCTCTCTCCCGCTCCCGGGAATATCCCATTCCTTCTCTCTCTCTCCCGCTCCCAGGAATATCCCCGTCTCTCTTTCGCGCTCCCGGGAATATCTCCGACTCTCTCTCTCCCTCTCCTGGAAATATCCCCGTCTCTCTCTCTCTCTGTCTCTCTCTCCCGCTCCCGGGAATATCCCCGTCTCTCTCTCTATATCTCTCGCTCCTGGAAATATCCCCATCTCTCTCTCTCTCTCTCCCGCTCCCGGGAATATCCCCGTCTCTCTCTCTCTCTCTCTCTCGCTGCTGGAAATATCCCCATCTCTCTCTCTCTCTCCTGCTCCCGGGAATATCCCCGTCTCTCTCTCTCTCTCTCCCGCTCCTGGAAATATCCCCACCGCTCTCTCTCCCTCTCCCGCTCCCGGGAATATCCCAGTCCTTCTCTCTCTCTCCAGCTCCCGGGAATATCCCCGTCTCTCTTTCTCTCTCCCGCTCCCGGGAATATCCCCATCTCTCTCTCTCGCTCTCTCTCCCGCTCCTGGAAATATCCCCGTCTCTCTCTCTTTCTCTCTCGCTCCTGGAAATATCCCCATCTCACTCTCTCTCTCTCTTTCCCGCTCCCGGGAATATCCCCGTCTCTCTCTCTCCCGCTCCTGGAAATATCCCCATCTCTCTCTCTCTCTCTCCCGCTCCCGGGAATATCCCCGTCTCTCTCTCTCTCTCTCCCGCTCCTTGAAATATACCCATCTCTCTCTCTCTCCGGCTCCCGGGAATATCCCTGTCTCTCTCTCTCTCACTCCCGCACCCGGAAATATCCCCGCCACTCGTTCTCTCTCTCTCCCGCTGCTGGGAATATATCCGCCTCTCTCTTTCTCTCCCGCTCCCGGGAATATCCCCGTCTCTCTCTCTCTCTCTCTCCCAGGAATATCTCAGTCCTTCTCTCTCTCTCCCCGCTCCCGGGAATATCCCCATCTCTCCCTCTCTCTCCCGTTCCCTGGAAATCCCCGTTTCAATCTCTCTCCCTCCCGCTCCCGGAAATATCCCCGTCTCTCTCTCTAGCTCTCCTGGGTATATCCCCGTCTCTCTCTCTCTCTCCCGCTCCCGGGAATATCCCTGTCTCTCTCTCTCTCTCTCTCCCCGCTCCCGGAAATATCCCCGTCTCTCTCTCTCTCTCCCGCTCCCGGGAATATCCCCGTCTCTCTCTCTCTCTCCCGCTCCCGGGAATATCCCCATCTCTCTCACTCTCTCACTCCCGCTCCCGGGAATTTCCCCGTCTCTCTCTCACACTCTCGCTCTCTCCATCTCCCACTCCCGGCAATATCCCCGTCTCTCTCTCTCTCTCCCGCTCCCGGGAATATCCCCGTCTCTCTCTCTCTCTCTCCCGCTCCTGGAAATGTCCCCGCCTCTCTCTCTCTCTCCCGGTCCCGGGAATATCCCCGTCTCTCTCTCTCCCGCTCCCGGGAATATCCCCGCAACTCTCTCTCTCCCGCTCCCGGGAATATCCCATCTCTCTCTCTCTCCCGCTCCCGGGAATATCCCAGTCCTTCTCTCTCTCTCCCGCTCCCGGGAATATCCCCGTCTCTCTCTCTCTCCCGCTCCCGGGAATATCCCCGTCTCTCTCTCTCTCTCCCGCTCCTGGAAATATCCCCGTCTCTATCTCTCTCTGTCTCTCTCTCCCGCTCCCGGGAATATCCCCGTCTCTCTCTCTCCCGCTCCCGGGAATATCCCCGTCTCTCTCTCTCTCTCTCTCGCTCCTGTAAATATCCCCATCTGTCTCTCTCTCTCCCGCTCCCGGGAACATCCCCGTCTCTCTCTCTCTCTATCGCTCCTGGAAATATCCCCATCTCTCTCTCTCTCTCTCTCTCTCCCGCTCCCGGGAATATCCCCATCTCTCTCTCTCTCTCTCTCTCCCGCTCCCGGGAATATCCCCGTCTCCCTCTCTCTCTCTCTCTCTCTCCTGCTCCCGGGAATATCCTCGTCTCTCTCTCTCTCTCTCTCCCGCTTCTGGAAATATACCCATATCTCTCTCTCTCCCGCTCCCGGGAATATCCCCGTCTCTCTCTCTCTCACTCCCGCACCCGGAAATATCCCCGTCACTCTCTCTCTCTCTCTCTCCCGCTCCTGGAAATATACCCATATCTCTCTCTCTCCCGCTCCCGGAAATATCCCCGTCTCTCTTTCTCTTTCCCGCTCCCGGGAATATCCCCGTCTCTCTCTCTCCCTCTCCTGGAAATATCCCCGTCTCTCTCTCTCTCTGTCTCTCTCTCCCGCTCCCGGGAATATCCCCGTCTCTCTCTCTATATCTCTCGCTCCTGGAAATATCCCCATCTCTCTCTCTCTCTCTCCCGCTCCCGGGAATATCCCCGTCTCTCTCTCTCTCTCTCTCCCGCTCCTGGAAATATCCCCACCGCTCTCTCTCTCTCTCCCGCTCCCGGGAATATCCCAGCCCTTTTCTCTCTCTCCAGCTCCCGGGAATATCCCCGTCTCTCTCTCTCTCTCTCCCGGTCCTGGAAATATCCCCATCTCTCTCTCTCTCTCTCCCGCTCCCGGAAATTTCCCCGTCTCTCCCTCTCTCTCCCGTTCCCTGGAAAATCCCCGTTTCTATCTCTCTCCCTCCCGCTCCCGGAAATATCCCCGTCTCTCTCTCTAGCTCTCCTGGGAATATCCCCGTCTCTCTCTCTCTCTCCCGCTCCCGGGAATATCCCTGTCTCTCTCTCTCTCTCTCTCTCCCCGCTCCCGGAAATATCCCCGTCTCTCTCTCTCTCTCCCGCTCCCGGGAATAACCCCATCTCTCTCACTCTCTCTCTCCCGCTCCCGGGAATATCCCCGTCTCTCTCTCTCTCTCTCCCGCTCCCGGGAATATCCCAGTCCTTCTCTCTCTCTCTCGCTCCTGGAAATATCCCCATCTCTCTCTCTCTCACACCCACTCCCGGCAATATCCCCGTCTCTCTATCTCTCTCTCTCTCTCCCATCCTGGAAATATCCCCGCCTCTCTCTCTCCCTCTCTCTCTCTCTCTCTCCCACTCCCAGGAATATCCCCGTCCCTCAATCTCTCCCGCTCGCCGGAATATCCCCGTCTCTCACTCTCTCTCCCACTCCCGGGAATATCCCCGCCTCTCTCTCTCTCTCTCACTCCCGGCAATATCGCCGTCTCTCTCTCTCTCTCCCGCTCTCGGGAATATCCCCGTCTCTCTCTCTCTCTCTCTCTCACACCCGGGAATATCCCCGTCTCTCTCTCTCTCTCTCTCTCCCACTCCCAGGAATATCCCCGTCCCTCAATCTCTCCCGCTCGCCGGAATATCCCCGTCTCTCACTCTCTCTCTCTCCCGCTCCCGGGAATATCCCCGCCTCTCTCTCTCTCTCCCACTCCCGGCAATATCGCCGTCTCTCTCTCTCTCTCCCGCTCGCCGGAATATCCCCGTCTCTCACTCTCTCTCTCTCCCGTTCCCGGGAATATCCCCGCCTCTCTCTCTCTCTCCCACTCCCGGCAATATCGCCGTCTCTCTCTCTCTCTCCCGCTCCCGGGAATATCCCCGTCTCTCTCTCTCCCGCTCCCGGGAATATCCCCGTCTCTCTCTCTCTCTCTCCCGCTCCCGGGAATATCCCAGTCCTTCTCTCTCTCTCTCGCTCCTGGAAATATCCCCATCTCTCTCTCTCTCACACCCACTCCCGGCAATATCCCCGTCTCTCTATCTCTCTCTCTCTCTCCCATCCTGGAAATATCCCCGCCTCTCTCTCTCCCTCTCTCTCTCTCTCTCTCCCACTCCCAGGAATATCCCCGTCCCTCAATCTCTCCCGCTCGCCGGAATATCCCCGTCTCTCACTCTCTCTCCCACTCCCGGGAATATCCCCGCCTCTCTCTCTCTCTCTCACTCCCGGCAATATCGCCGTCTCTCTCTCTCTCTCCCGCTCTCGGGAATATCCCCGTCTCTCTCTCTCTCTCTCTCTCACACCCGGGAATATCCCCGTCTCTCTCTCTCTCTCTCTCTCCCACTCCCAGGAATATCCCCGTCCCTCAATCTCTCCCGCTCGCCGGAATATCCCCGTCTCTCACTCTCTCTCTCTCCCGCTCCCGGGAATATCCCCGCCTCTCTCTCTCTCTCCCACTCCCGGCAATATCGCCGTCTCTCTCTCTCTCTCCCGCTCGCCGGAATATCCCCGTCTCTCACTCTCTCTCTCTCCCGTTCCCGGGAATATCCCCGCCTCTCTCTCTCTCTCCCACTCCCGGCAATATCGCCGTCTCTCTCTCTCTCTCCCGCTCCCGGGAATATCCCCGTCTCTCTCTCTCCCGCTCCCGGGAATATCCCCGCAACTCTCTATCTCCCGCTCCCGGGAATATCCCAGTCCTTCTCTCTCTCTCCCGCTCCCGGGAATATCCCCGTCTCTCTCTCTCGCTCTCTCTCCCTCTCCTGGAAATATCCCCGTCTCTCTCTCTCTCCCGCTCCTGGGAATATCCCTGTCTCTCTCTCTCTCTCTCTCTCTCGCTCCTGGAAATATCCCCATCTCTCTCTCTCTCTCCCGCTCCCGGGAATATCCCCGTCTCTCTCCCGCTCCTGGAAATATCCCCACCGCTCTCTCTCTCTCTCCCGCTCCCGGGAATATCCCCGTCTCTCTTTCTCTCTCCCGCTCCAGGGAATATCCCCGTCTCTCTCTCTCGCTCTCTCTCCCGCTCCTGGAAATATCCCCGTCTCTCTCTCTGTCTCTCTCTCCCGCTCCCGGGAATATCCCCGTCTCTCTCTCTCTCTCTCTCTCGCTCCTGGAAATATCCCCATCTCTCTCTCTCTCTCTCCCGCTCCCGGGAATATCCCCGTCTCTCTCTCTATCTCTCCCGCTCCTGGAAATATCCCCATCTCTCTCTCTCTCTCTCCCGCTCCCGGGAATATCCCCGTCTCTCTCTCTCTCTCTCTCGCTCCTGGAAATATCCCCATCTCTCTCTCTCTCTCTCCCGCTGCTGGGAATATATCCGCCTCTCACTTTCTCTCCCGCTCCCGGGAATATCCCCGTCTCTCTCTCTCTCTCCCGCTCCCGGGAATACCCCGTCTCTCTCTCTCTCTCCCGCTCCCGGAAATATCCCCGTCTCTCTCTCTCTCTCCCGCTCCCGGGAATATCCCCATCTCTCTCTCACTCTCTCTCTCCCGCTCCCGGCAATATTCCCGTCTCTCTCTCACTCTCTCCCGCTCCCGGCAATATCCCCGTCTCCCTCTCTCTCTCACTCCCGCTCCCGGGAATTTCCCCGTCTCTCTCACACTCTCGCTCTCTCCATCTCCCACTCCCGGCAATATCCCCGTCTCTCTCTCTCTCTCCCGCTCCCGGGAATATCCCCGTCTCTCTCTCTCTCTCTCTCCCGCTCCTGGAAATGTCCCCGCCTCTCTCTCTCACTCCCGCTCCCGGGAATATCCCCGTCTCTCTCTCTCCCGCTCCCGGGAATATCCCTGCAACTCTCTCTCTCCCGCTCCCGGGATTATCCCATCTCTCTCTCTCTCTCCCGCTCCCGGGAATATCCCAGTCCTTCTCTCTCTCTCCCGCTCCCGGGAATATCCCCGTCTCTCTCTCTCCCTCTCCTGGAAATATCCCCGTCTCTCTCTCTCTCCCGCTCCCGGGAATATCCCCGTCTCTCTCTCTCTCTCGCTCCTGGAAATATCCCCGTCTCCCTCCCGCTCCTGGAAATATCCCCACCGCTCTCTCTCTCTCTCTCCCGCTCCCGGGAATATCCCCGTCTCTCTCTCTCTCTCCCGCTCCCGGGAATATCCCCGTCTCTCTCTCTCTCTCTCTCGCTCCTGGAAATATCCCCATCTCTCTCTCTCTCTCTCTCTCTCCCGCTCCTGGGAATATCCCCGTCTCTCTCTCTCTCTCTCTCCCGCTCCTGGAAATATCCCCATCTCTCTCTCTCTCTCTCCTGCTCCCGGGAATATCCCCGTCTCTCTCTCTCTCTCTCTCCCGCTCCTGGAAATATACCCATATCTCTCTCTCTCCCGCTCCCGGGAATATCCCCGACTCTCTCTCTCTCACGCCCGCACCCGGAAATATCCCCGTCACTCTCTCTCTCTCCCGCTGCTGGGAATATATCCGCCTCTCTCTTTCTCTCCCGCTCCCGGGAATATCCCCTTCTCGCTCTCTCTCTCTCTCCTAGGAATATCTCAGTCCTCTCTCTCTCCAACGCTCCTGGGAATATCCCCGTCTCTCTCTCTCTCTCTCTCGCTCTCTACCTCTCCCACTCCCGGCAATATCCCCGTATCTCTCTCTCTCTCTCTCTCCCCGCTCCGGGGAATATCCCCGTCTCTCCCTCTCTCTCCCGTACCCTGGAAAATCCCCGTTTCTATCTCTCTCCCTCCCGCTCCCGGAAATATCCCGGTCTCTCTCTCTCTAGCTCTCCTGGGAATATCCCCGTCTCTCTCTCTCTCTCTCCCGCTCCCGGGAATATCCCTGTCTCTCTCTCTCTCTCCCCGCTCCCGGAAATATCCCCGTCTCTCTCTCTCTCTCCCGCTCCCGGGAATAACCCCATCTCTCTCAGTCTCTCTTTCCCACTCCCGGGTATAATCCCGTCTCTCTCTCTCTCCCGCTCCCGGCAATATCCCCGTCTCGCTATCTCTCTCTCTCTCTCCCGCTCCTGGAAATATCCCCGCCTCTCTCTCTACCTCTCTCTCTCTCTCTCTCCCGCTCCCGGAAATATCCCCGTCTCTCTTTCTCTTTCCCGCTCCCGGGAATATCCCCGTCTCTCTCTCTCCCTCTCCTGGAAATATCCCCGTCTCTCTCTCTCTCTGTCTCTCTCTCCCGCTCCCGGGAATATCCCCGTCTCTCTCTCTATAACTCTCGCTCCTGGAAATATCCCCATCTCTCTCTCTCTCTCTCCCGCTCCCGGGAATATCCCCGTCTCTCTCTCTTTCTCTCTCGCTCCTGGAAATATGCCCATCTCTCTCTCTCTCTCCCGCTCCCGGGAATATCCCCGTCTCTCTCTCTCTCTCTCCCGCTCCTGGAAATATCCCCACCGCTCTCTCTCTCTCTCCCGCTCCCGGGAATATCCCAGTCCTTTTCTCTCTCTCCAGCTCCCGGGAATATCCCCGTCTCTCTCTCTCTCTCTCCCGGTCCTGGAAATATCCCCATCTCTCTCTCTCTCTCTCCCGCTCCCGGGAATTTCCCCTTCTCTCCCTCTCTCTCCCGTTCCCTGGAAAATCCCCGTTTCTATCTCTCTCCCTCCCGCTCCCGGAAATATCCCCGTCTCTCTCTCTAGCTCTCCTGGGAATATCCCCGTCTCTCTCTCTCTCTCTCTCTCTCTCCCCGCTCCCGGAAATATCCCCGTCTCTCTCTCTCTCTCCCGCTCCCGGGAATAACCCCATCTCTCTCACTCTCTCTCTCCCGCTCCCGGGAATATCCCCGTCTCTCTCTCTCTCTCTCCCGCTCCCGGGAATATCCCAGTCCTTCTCTCTCTCTCTCGCTCCTGGAAATATCCCCATCTCTCTCTCTCTCACACCCACTCCCGGCAATATCCCCGTCTCTCTATCTCTCTCTCTCTCTCCCATCCTGGAAATATCCCCGCCTCTCTCTCTCCCTCTCTCTCTCTCTCTCTCCCACTCCCAGGAATATCCCCGTCCCTCAATCTCTCCCGCTCGCCGGAATATCCCCGTCTCTCACTCTCTCTCCCACTCCCGGGAATATCCCCGCCTCTCTCTCTCTCTCTCTCTCTCACTCCCGGCAATATCGCCGTCTCTCTCTCTCTCTCCCGCTCTCGGGAATATCCCCGTCTCTCTCTCTCTCTCTCTCTCTCTCACACACGGGAATATCCCCGTCTCTCTCTCTCTCTCCCACTCCCAGGAATATCCCCGTCCCTCAATCTCTCCCGCTCGCCGGAATATCCCCGTCTCTCACTCTCTCTCTCTCCCGCTCCCGGGAATATCCCCGCCTCTCTCTCTCTCTCCCACTCCCGGCAATATCGCCGTCTCTCTCTCTCTCTCCCGCTCGCCGGAATATCCCCGTCTCTCACTCTCTCTCTCTCCCGCTCCCGGGAATATCCCCGCCTCTCTCTCTCTCTCCCACTCCCGGCAATATCGCCGTCTCTCTCTCTCTCTCTCCCGCTCCCGGGAATATCCCCGTCTCTCTCTCTCCCACTCCCGGGAATATCCCCGCAACTCTCTCTCTCCCGCTCCCGGGAATATCCTATCTCTCTCTCTCTCTCTCCCGCTCCCGGGAATATCCCAGTCCTTCTCTCTCTCTCCCGCTCCCGGGAATATCCCCGTCTCTCTCTCTCGCTCTCTCTCCCTCTCCTGGAAATATCCCCGTCTCTCTCTCTCTCCCGCTCCCGGGAATATCCCTGTCTCTCTCTCTCTCTCTCTCTCTCGCTCCTGGAAATATCCCCATCTCTCTCTCTCTCTCCCGCTCCCGGGAATATCCCCGTCTCTCTCCCGCTCCTGGAAATATCCCCACCGCTCTCCTCTCTCTCCCGCTCCCGGGAATATCCCCGTCTCTCTTTCTCTCTCCCGCTCCAGGGAATATCCCCGTCTCTCTCTCTCGCTCTCTCTCCCGCTCCTGGAAATATCCCCGTCTCTCTCTCTGTCTCTCTCTCCCGCTCCCGGGAATATCCCCATCTCTCTCTCTCTCTCTCTCTCTCTCGCTCCTGGAAATATCCCCATCTCTCTCTCTCTCTCTCTCCCGCTCCCGGGAATATCCCCGTCTCTCTCTCTATCTCTCCCGCTCCTGGAAATATCCCCATCTCTCTCTCTCTCTCTCCCGCTCCCGGGAATATCCCCGTCTCTCTCTCTCTCTCTCTCGCTCCTGGAAATATCCCCATCTCTCTCTCTCTCTCTCCCGCTGCTGGGAATATATCCGCCTCTCACTTTCTCTCCCGCTCCCGGGAATATCCCCGTCTCTCTCTCTCTCTCCCGCTCCCGGGAATATCCCCGTCTCTCTCTCTCTCTCCCGCTCCCGGAAATATCCCCGTCTCTCTCTCTCTCTCCCGCAACCCGGGAATATCCCCATCTCTCTCTCACTCTCTCTCTCCCGCTCCCGGCAATATTCCCGTCTCTCTCTCACTCTCTCCCGCTCCCGGCAATATCCCCGTCTCCCTCTCTCTCTCACTCCCGCTCCCGGGAATTTCCCCGTCTCTCTCACACTCTCGCTCTCTCCATCTCCCACTCCCGGCAATATCCCCGTCTCTCTCTCTCTCTCCCGCTCCCGGGAATATCCCCGTCTCTCTCTCTCTCTCTCTCCCGCTCCTGGAAATGTCCCCGCCTCTCTCTCTCACTCCTGCTCCCGGGAATATCCCCGTCTCTCTCTCTCCCGCTCCCGGGAATATCCCCGCAACTCTCTCTCTCCCGCTCCCGGGAATATCCCATCTCTCTCTCTCTCTCCCGCTCCCGGGAATATCCCAGTCCTTCTCTCTCTCTCCCGCTCCCGGGAATATCCCCGTCTCTCTCTCTCCCTCTCCTGGAAATATCCCCGTCTCTCTCTCTCTCCCGCTCCCGGGAATATCCCCGTCTCTCTCTCTCTCTCGCTCCTGGAAATATCCCCATCTCTCTCTCTTTCTCCCGCTCCCGGGAATATCCCCGTCTCTCTCCCGCTCCTGGAAATATCCCCACCGCTCTCTCTCTCTCTCTCCCGCTCCCGGGAATATCCCCGTCTCTCTCTCTCTCTCCCGCTCCCGGGAATATCCCCGTCTCTCTCTCTCTCTCTCTCGCTCCTGGAAATATCCCCATCTCTCTCTCTCTCTCTCTCTCTCCCGCTCCTGGGAATATCCCCGTCTCTCTCTCTCTCTCTCTCTCTCCCACTCCTGGAAATATCCCCATCTCTCTCTCTCTCTCTCCTGCTCCCGGGAATATCCCCGTCTCTCTCTCTCTCTCTCCCGCTCCTGGAAATATACCCATATCTCTCTCTCTCCCGCTCCCGGGAATATCCCCGCCTCTCTCTCTCTCCCACTCCCGGCAATATCGCCGTCTCTCTTTCTGTCTCTCCCGCTCCCGGGAATATCCCCGTCTCTCTCTCTCCCGCTCCCGGGAATATCCCCGCAACTCTCTCTTTCCCGCTCCCGGGAATATCCTATCTCTCTCTCTCTCTCTCCCGCTCCCGGGAATATCCCGGTCCTTCTCACTCTCTCCCGCTCCCGGGAATATCCCCGTCTCTCTCTCTCGCTCTCTCTCCCTCTCCTGGAAATATCCCCGTCTCTCTCTCTCTCCCGCTCCCGGGAATATCCCCGTCTCTCTCTCTCTCTCTCTCGCTCCTGGAAATATCCCCATCTCTCTCTCTCTCTCCCGCTCCCGGGAATATCCCCGTCTCTCTCCCGCTCCTGGAAATATCCCCACAGCTCTCTCTCTCTCTCCTGCTCCCGGGAATATCCCCGTCTCTCTTTCTCTCTCCCGCTCCAGGGAATATCCCCGTCTCTCTCTCTCGCTCTCTCTCCCGCTCCTGGAAATATCCCCGTCTCTCTCTCTGTCTCTCTCTCCCGCTCCCGAGAATATCCCCGTCTCTCTCTCTCTCTCTCTCTCGCTCCTGGAAATATCCCCATCTCTCTCTCTCTCTCTCCCGCTCCCGGGAATATCCCCGTCTCTCTCTCTCTCTCTCCCGCTCCCGGGAATATCCCCGTCTCTCTTTCTGTCTCTCTCTCGCTCCTGGAAATATCCCCATCTCTCTCCCGGTCCCGGGAATATCCCCGTCTCTCTCTCTCTCCCGCTCCTGGAAATATCCCCGTCTCTCTCTCTGTCTCTCTCTCCCGCTCCCGGGAATATCCCCGTCTCTCTCTCTCTCTCTCTCCCGCTCCCGGGAATATCCCCGTCTCTCTCTCTCGCTCTCTCTCCCTCTCCTGGAAATATCCCCGTCTCTCTCTCTCTCCCGCTCCCGGGAATATCCCCGTCTCTCTCTCTCTCTCTCTCGCTCCTGGAAATATCCCCATCTCTCTCTCTCTCTCCCGCTCCCGGGAATATCCCCGTCTCTCTCCCGCTCCTGGAAATATCCCCACAGCTCTCTCTCTCTCTCCCGCTCCCGGGAATATCCCCATCTCTCTTTCTCTCTCCCGCTCCAGGGAATATCCCCGTCTCTCTCTCTCGCTCTCTCTCCCGCTGCTGGAAATATCCCCGTCTCTCTCTCTGTCTCTCTCTCCCGCTCCCGGGAATATCCCCGTCTCTCTCTCTCTCTCTCTCGCTCCTGGAAATATCCCCATCTCTCTCTCTCTCTCTCCCGCTCCCGGGAATATCCCCGTCTCTCTCTCTCTCTCCCGCTCCCGGGAATATCCCCGTCTCTCTCTCTGTCTCTCTCTCGCTCCTGGAAATATCCCCATCTCTCTCTCTCTCTCTCCCGCTCCCGGGAATATCCCCGTCTCTCTCTCTCTCTCTCCCGCTCCTGGAAATATCCCCGTCTCTCTCTCTGTCTCTCTCTCCCGCTCCCGGGAATATCCCCGTCTCTCTCTCTCTCTCTCTCTCGCTCCTGGAAATATCCCCATCTCTCTCTCTCTCTCTCCCGCTCCCGGGAATAACCCCGTCTCTCTCTCTCTCTCTCCCGCTCCTGGAAATATCCCCGTCTCTCTCTCTCTCTCTCCCGCTCCCGGGAATATCCCCATCTCTCTCACCCTCTCTCTCCCACTCCCGGGTATAATCCCGTCTCTCTCTCTCTCCCGCTCCCGGCAATATCCCCGTCTCCCTCTCACTCTCACACCCACTCCCGGCAATATCCCCGTCTCTCTATCTCTCTCTCTCCCGCTCCTGGAAATATCCCCGCCTCTCTCTCTCCCTCTCTCTCTCTCTCTCCCACTCCCAGGCATATCCCCGTCCCTCAATCTCTCCCGCTCGCCGGAATATCCCCGTCTCTCACTCTCTCTCTCTCCCGCTCCCGGGAATATCCCCGCCTCTCTCTCTCTCTCCCGCTCCCAGGAATATCCCCGTCACTCTCTGTCTTCCGCTCCCGGGAATATCCGCCTCTCTCTCTCTCTCGCGCTCCCGGGAAGAGTCCTGTCTCTCTCTCTCTCTCTCTCTCCCACTCCCGGAAAAATCCCCGTCTCTCTCTCTCTCTCCCGCTCCCAGGAATATCCCAGTTCTTCTCTCTCTCTCCTGCTCCCGGGAATATCCCCGTCTCTCTTTCTCTCTCCCGCTCCAGGGAATATCCCCGTCTCTCTCTCTCGCTCTCTCTCCCGCTCCTGGAAATATCCCCGTCTCTCTCTCTGTCTCTCTCTCCCGCTCCCGGGAATATCCCCGTCTCTCTCTCTCTCTCTCTCTCGCTCCTGGAAATATCCCCATCTCTCTCTCTCTCTCTCCCGCTCCCGGGAATATCCCCGTCTCTCTCTCTCTCTCCCGCTCCCGGGAATATCCCCGTCTCTCTCTCTGTCTCTCTCTCGCTCCTGGAAATATCCCCATCTCTCTCTCTCTCTCTCCCGCTCCCGGGAATATCCCCGTCTCTCTCTCTCTCTCTCCCGCTCCTGGAAATATCCCCGTCTCTCTCTCTGTCTCTCTCTCCCGCTCCCGGGAATATCCCCGTCTCTCTCTCTCTCTCTCTCGCTCCTGGAAATATCCCCATCTCTCTCTCTCTCTCTCCCGCTCCCGGGAATATCCCCGTCTTTCTCTCTCTCTCTCCCGCTCCTGGAAATATCCCCATCTCTCTCTCTCTCTCTCCCGCTCCCGGGAATATCCCCGTCTCTCTCTCTCTCTCTCTCGCTCCTGGAAATATCCCCATCTCTCTCTCTCTCTCTCTCCCGCTGCTGGGAATATATCCGCCTCTCACTTTCTCTCCCGCTCCCGGGAATATCCCCGTCTCTCTCTCCCTCTCCCGCTCCCGGAAATATCCCCGTCTCTCTCCCTCTCTCCCGCTCCCGGGAATATCCCCATCTCTCTCTCACTCTCTCTCTCTCGCTCCCGGCAATATTCCCGTCTCTCTCTCACTCTCTCCCGCTCCCGGCAATATCCCCGTCTCTCTCTCTCACTCCCGCTCCCGGGAATATCCCCGCAACTCTCTCTCTCCCGCTCCCGGGAATATCCCATCTCTCTCTCTCTCCCGCTCCCGGGAATATCCCAGTCTTTCTCTCTCTCCCGCTCCCGGGAATATCCCCGTCTCTCTCTCTCCCTCTCCTGGAAATATCCCCGTCTCTCTCTCTCTCCTGCTCCCGGGAATATCCCCGTCTCTCTCTCTCTCGCTCCCGCTCCTGGAAATATACCCATATCTCTCTCTCTCCCGCTCCCGGGAATATCCCCGCCTCTCTCTCTCTCCCACTCCCGGAAATATCGCCGTCTCTCTCTCTCTCTCCCGCTCCCGGGAATATCCCCGTCTCTCTCTCTCCCGCTCCCGGGAATATCCCCGCAACTCTCTCTTTCCCGCTCCCGGGAATATCCTATCTCTCTCTCTCTCTCTCCCGCTCCCGGGAATACCCCAGGCCTTCTCACTCTCTCCCGCTCCCGGGAATATCCCCGTCTCTCTCTCTCGCTCTCTCTCCCTCTCCTGGAAATATCCCCGTCTCTCTCTCTCTCCCGCTCCCGGGAATATCCCCGTCTCTTTCTCTCTCTCTCTCGCTCCTGGAAATATCCCCATCTCTCTCTCTCTCTCCCGCTCCCGGGAATATCCCCGTCTCTCTCCCGCTCCTGGAAATATCCCCACAGCTCTCTCTCTCTCTCCCGCTCCCGGGAATATCCCCGTCTCTCTTTCTCTCTCCCGCTCCAGGGAATATCCCCGTCTCTCTCTCTCGCTCTCTCTCCCGCTGCTGGAAATATCCCCGTCTCTCTCTCTGTCTCTCTCTCCCGCTCCCGGGAATATCCCCGTCTCTCTCTCTCTCTCTCTCGCTCCTGGAAATATCCCCATCTCTCTCTCTCTCTCTCCCGCTCCCGGGAATATCCCCGTCTCTCTCTCTCTCTCCCGCTCCCGGGAATATCCCCGTCTCTCTCTCTGTCTCTCTCTCGCTCCTGGAAATATCCCCATCTCTCTCTCTCTCTCTCCCGCTCCCGGGAATATCCCCGTCTCTCTCTCTCTCTCTCCCGCTCCTGGAAATATCCCCGTCTCTCTCTCTGTCTCTCTCTCCCGCTCCCGGGAATATCCCCGTCTCTCTCTCTCTCTCTCTCTCGCTCCTGGAAATATCCCCATCTCTCTCTCTCTCTCTCCCGCTCCCGGGAATATCCCCGTCTCTCTCTCTCTCTCTCCCGCTCCTGGAAATATCCCCGTCTCTCTCTCTCTCTCTCCCGCTCCCGGTAATATCCCCGTCTCTCTCTCTCTCTCTCTCGCTCCTGGAAATATCCCCATCTCTCTCTCTCTCTCTCCCGCTGCTGGGAATATATCCGCCTCTCACTTTCTCTCCCGCTCCCGGGAATATCCCCGTCTCTCTCTCACTCTCCCGCTCCCGGAAATATCCCCGTCTCTCTCCCTCTCTCCCGCTCCCGGGAATATCCCCATCTCTCTCTCACTCTCTCTCTCTCCCGCTCCCGGCAATATTCCCGTCTCTCTCTCACTCTCTCCCGCTCCCGGCAATATCCCCGTCTCTCTCTCTCACTCCCGCTCCCGGGAATATCCCCGCAACTCTCTCTCTCCCGCTCCCGGGAATATCCCATCTCTCTCTCTCTCCCGCTCCCGGGAATATCCCAGTCCTTCTCTCTCTCTCCCGCTCCCGGGAATATCCCCGTCTCTCTCTCTCCCTCTCCTGGATATATCCCCGTCTCTCTCTCTCTCCCGCTCCCGGGAATATCCCCGTCTCTCTCTCTCTCTCTCGCTCCTGGAAATATCCCCATCTCTCTCTCTCTCTCCCGCTCCCGGGAATATCCCCGTCTCTCTCCCGCTCCTGGAAATATCCCCACCGCTCTCTCTCTCTCTCCCGCTCCCCGGAATATCCCCGTCTCTCTCCCACTCCTGGAAATATCCCCACCGCTCTCCCTCTCTTTCCCGCTCCTGGGAATATCCCCGTCTCTCTCTCTCTCTCCAGCTCCCGGGAATAACCCCGTCTCTCTCTCTCTCTCTCTCTCCTGGAAATATCCCCATCTCTCTCTCTCTCTCTCTCTCGCTCTCTCTCCCGCTCCCGGGAATATCCCCATCTATCTCTCTCTCTCTCTCTCCCACTCCTGGAAATATCCCCATCTCTCTCTCTCTCCTGCTCCCGGGAATATCCCCGTCTCTCTCTCTCTCTCTCCCGCTCCCGGGAATATCCCCGTCTCTCTCTCTCTCACTCCCGCTGCTGGGAATATATCCGCCTCTCTCTTTCTCTCCCGCTCCCCGGAATATCCCCGTCTCTCTCTCTCTTTCTCGCTCCTGGAAATATCCCCATCTCTCTTTCTCTCTCTCCCGGGAATATCCCCGTCTCTCTCTCTCTCTCTCCCGCTCCCGGGAATATCCCCATCTCTCTCACCCTCTCTCTCCCACTCCCGGGTATAATCCCGTCTCTCTCTCTCTCCCGCTCCCGGCAATATCCCCGTCTCCCTCTCACTCTCACACCCACTCCCGGCAATATCCCCGTCTCTCTATCTCTCTCTCTCCCGCTCCTGGAAATATCCCCGCCTCTCTCTCTCCCTCTCTCTCTCTCTCTCCCACTCCCAGGAATATCCCCGTCCCTCAATCTCTCCCGCTCGCCGGAATATCCCCGTCTCTCACTCTCTCTCTCTCCCGCTCCCGGGAATATCCCCGCCTCTCTCTCTCTCTCCCGCTCCCAGGAATATCCCCGTCACTCTCTGTCTTCCGCTCCCGGGAATATCCGCCTCTCTCTCTCTCTCGCGCTCCCAGGAAGAGTCCTGTCTCTCTCTCTCTCTCTCTCTCCCACTCCCGGAAAAATCCCCGTCTCTCTCTCTCTCTCCCGCTCCCAGGAATATCCCAGTTCTTCTCTCTCTCTCACGCTCCTGGGAATATCCCCGTCGCTCTCTCCCTCTCCCACTCCCGGCAATATCCCCGCCTCTCTCTCTCCCGCTCCCGGGAATATCCCCATCTCTCTCTCTCTCTCTCTCTCTCCCGCTCCCGGGAATATCCCCATCTCTCTCTCTCTCCCGTTCCCTGGAATATCCCCGTCTCTCTCTCTCCCGCTCCCGGAAATATCCCCGTCTCTCTCTCTCTACCTCTCCTAGGAATATCCCCGTCTCTCTCTCTCTCTCCCGCTCCCAGGAATATCCCTGTCTCTCTCTCTCTATCTCTCTCTCCCCGCTCCCAGAAATATCCCCGCCTCTCTCTCTCTCTCCCGCTCCCGGGAATATCCCCATCTCTCTCTCTCTCTCTCTCTCTCTCCCCCCCGCTCCCGGAAATATCCCCGTCCCTCTCTCTCTCTCCCGCTCCCGGTAATATCCCCATCTCTCTCTCTCTCTCTCCCGCTCCCGGGAATATTCCCATCTCTCTCTCTCCCGCACCCGGCAATATCCCCGTCTCTCGCTCTCACTCCCGGCAATATCCCCGTATCTATCTCTCTCCCCGCTCCCGGGAATATCCCCGTCTCTCTCTCTCTCTCTCCCTGCTCCCGGGAATATCCCCGTTTATATCTCTCTCTCTCCCGCTCCCGGAAATATCCCCGTCTCTCTCTCTAGCTCTCCTGGGAATATCCCCGTCTCTCTCTCTCTCTCTCCTGCTCCCGGGAATATCCGTCTCTCTCTCTCTCTCTCTCCCCGCTCCCGGAAATATCCCCGTCTCTCTCTCTCTCTCTCTCCCGCTCCCGGGAATATCCCCATCACTCTCACTCTCTCTCTCCCACTCCCGGGAATATTCCCGTCTCTCTCTCACTCTCACCCGCTCCCGGCAATATTCCCGTCTCCCTCTCTCTCTCACTCCCGCTCCCGGGAATTTCCCCGTCTCTCTCTCTCTCTCCATCTCCCACTCCCGGCAATATCCCCGTATCTCTCTCTCTCTCCCGCTCCCGGGAATATCCCCATCTCTCTCTCTCTCTCCCGCTCCTGGAAATATCCCCGCCTCTCTCTCTCTCTCCCGCTCCCGGGAATATCCCCATCTCTCTCTCTCTCCCCGCTCCCGGAAATATCCCCGTCTCTCTCTCTCTCTCCCGCTCCCGGGAATATCCCCATCTCTCTCACTCTCTCTCTCCCACTCCCGGGAATATTCCCGTCTCTCTCTCACTCTCTCCCGCTCCCGGCAATTTCCCCGTCTCTCGCTCTCTCTCTCTCCTGCTCATATGAATATCCCCGTCTCTCACTCTCTCTCTCCCGCTCCCGGGAATATCCCCGCCTCTCTCTCACTCTCCTGCTCCCAGGAATATCCCCGTCCCTCAATCTCTCCCGCTCCCGGGAATATCCCCGTCTCTCTCTCTCTCTCCCGCTCCCGGGAATATCCCCGTCTCTCTCTCTCTCTCTCTCTCCCGCTCCTGGAAATATCCCCGTCTCTCTCTCTCTCTGTCTCTCTCTCTCCCGGTCCCGGGAATATCCCCGTCTCTCTCTCTCTCTCTCTCGCTCCTGGAAATATCCCCATCTCTCTCTCTCTCTCTCCCGCTCCCGGGAATATCCCCGTCTCTCTCTCTCTCTCTCGCACCTGGAAATATCCCCATCTCTCTCTCTCTCTCTCTCTCCCGCTCCCGGGAATATCCCCGTCTCTCTCTCTCTCTCTCCCGCTCCTGGAACTATCCCCATCTCTCTCTCTCTCTCTCCTGCTCCCGGGAATATCCCCGTCTCTCTCTCTCTCTCTCTCTCCCGCTCCTGGAAATATACCCATATCTCTCTCTCTCCCGCTCCCGGGAATATCCCCGTCTCTCTCTCTCTCACTCCCGCACCCGGAAATATCCCCGTCACTCTCTCTCTCTCTCTCCGGCTGCTGGGAATATATCCGCCTCTCTCTTTCTCTCCCGCTCCCGGGAATATCCCCGTCTCTCTCTCTCTCTCTCTCCTAGGTATATCTCAGTCCTTCTCTCTCTCTCCAACGCTCCTGGGAACATCCACGTCTCTCTCTCTCTCTCTCTCGCTCTCTACCTCTCCCACTCCCGGCAATATCCCTGTATCTCTCTCTCTCTCTCTCTCCCCGCTCCCGGGAATATCCCCGTCTCTCCCTCTCTCTCCCGTTCCCTGGAAAATCCCCGTTTCTATCTCTCTCCCTCCCGCTCCCGGAAATATCCCCGTCTCTCTCTCTAGCTCTCCTGGGAATATCCCCGTCTTTCACTCTCTCTCTCCCTCTCCCGGGAATATCCCTGTCTCTCTCTCTCTCTCCCCGCTCCCGGAAATATCCCCGTCTCTCTCTCTCTCTCCCGCTCCCGGAAATATCCCCGTCTCTCTCTCTCTCTCCCGCTCCTGGGAATATCCCCATCTCTCTCACTCTCTCTCTCCCACTCCCGGGTATATTCCCGTCTCTCTCTCTCTCCCGCTCCCGGCAATATCCCCGTCTCCCTCTCTCTCTCACACCCACTCTCGGCAATATCCCCATCTCTCTATCTCTCTCTCTCTCTCCCGCTCATGGAAATATCCCCGCCTCTCTCTCTCCCTCTCTCTCTCTCTCTCCCACTCCCAGGAATATCCCCGTCCCTCAATCTCTCCCGCTCGCCGGAATATCCCCGTCTCTCACTCTCTCTCTCTCCCGCTCCCGGGAATATCCCCGCCTCTCTCTCTCTCTCCCGCTCCTGGAAATATCCCCGTCTCTCTCTCTGTCTCTCTCTCCCGCTCCCGGGAATATCCCCGTCTCTCTCTCTCTCTCTCGCTCCTGGAAATATCCCCATCTCTCTCTCTCTCTCTCCCGCTCCCGGGAATATCCCTGTCTCCCTCTCAATCTCTCTCTCTCTCGCTCCTGGAAATATCCCCATCTCTCACTCTGTCTCTCTCTCCCGCTCCCGGGAATATCCCCGTCTCTCTCTCTCTCTCTCTCTCGCTCCTGGAAATATCCCCATCTCACTCTCTCTCTCTCCCGCTCCCGGGAATATCCCCGTCTCTCTCTCTCTCTCTCTCTCTCGCTCCTGGAAATATCCCCATCTCTCTCTCTCTCTCTCTCTCTCCCGCTCCCGGGAATATCCCCGTCTCTCTCTCTCTCTCTCCCGCTCCTGGAAATATCCCCATCTCTCTCTCTCTCTCTCCCGCTCCCGGGAATATCCCCGTCTCTCTCTCTCTCTCTCTCCCGCTCCTGGAAATATACCCATCTCTCTCTCTCTCCCGCTCCCGGGAATATCCCCGTCTCTCTCTCTCTCACTCCCGCACCCGGAAATATCCCCGTCACTCGCTCTCTCTCTCTCCCGTTGCTGGTAATATATCCGCCTCTCACTTTCTCTCCCGCTCCCAGGAATATCCCCGTCTCTCTCTCTCTCTCTCTCCCAAGAATATCTCAGTCCTTCTCTCTCTCTCCCCGCTCCCGGGAATATCACCGTCTCTCCCTCTCTCTCCCGTTCCCTGCAAGTCCCCGTTTCTATCTCTCTCCCTCCCGCTCCCGGAAATATCCCCGTCTCTCTCTCTAGCTCTCCGGGGAATATCCCCGTCTCTCTCTCTCTCTCCCGCTCCTGGGAATATCCCTGTCTCTCTCTCTCGCTCTCTCCCCGCTCCCGGAAATATCCCCGTCTCTCTCTCTCTCTCCCGCTCCCGGGAATATACCCATCTCTCTCACTCTCTCTCTCCCATTCCCGGGAATATTCCCGTCTCTCTCTCACTCTCTCCCGCTCCCGGCAATATCCCCGTCTCCCTCTCTCTCTCATTCCCGCTCCCGGGAATTTCCCCGTCTCTCTCTCTCTCACACTCTCGCTCTCTCCATCTCCCACTCCCGGCAATATCCCCGTCTCTCTCTCTCTCTCCCGCGCCCGGGAATATCCCCGTCTCTCTCTCTCTCTCTCCCGCTCCTGGAAATGTCCCCGCCTCTCTCTCTCACTCCCGCTCCCGGGAATATCCCCGTCTCTCTCTCTCCCGCTCCCGGGAATATCCCCGCAACTCTCTCTCTCCCGCTCCCGGGAATATCCCATCTCTCTCTCTCTCCCGCTCCCGGGAATATCCCAGTCCTTCTCTCTCTCTCCCGCTCCCGGGAATATCCCCGTCTCTCTCTCTCTCTCCCGCTCCTGGGAATATCCCCGTCTCTCTCTCTCTCTCTCTCTCTCCCGCTCATGGAAATATCCCCGTCTCTCTCTCTCTCTGTCTCTCTCTCCCGCTCCCGGGAATATCCCCGTCTCTCTCTCGCTCCTGGAAATATCCCCATCGCTCTCTCTCTCTCTCCCGCTCCCGGGAATATCCCCGTCTCTCTATCTCTCTCTCTCCCGCCTCTCTCTCTCCCTCTCTCTCCAACTCCCAGGAATATCTCCGTCCCTCAATCTCTCCCGCTCCCGCTCCCGGGAATATCCGCCTCTCTCTCTCTTTCGCGCGCTCCCGGGAAGAGTCCTGTCTCTCTCTCTCTCTCTCTCTCCCACTCCCGGAAAAATCCCCGTCTCTCTCTCTCTCTCCCGCTCCCAGGAATATCCCAGTTCTTCTCTCTCTCTCACGCTCCTGGGAATATCCCCGTCTCTCTCTCGCTCTCTCCCTCTCCCACTCCCGGCAATATCCCCGTCTCTCTCTCTCCCGCTCCCGGAAATATCCCCGTCTCTCTCTCTCTACCTCTCCTAGGAATATCCCCGTCTCTCTCTCTCTCTCCCGCTCCCAGGAATATCCCTGTCTCTCTCTCTCTATCTCTCTCTCCCCGCTCCCGGAAATATCCCCGCCTCTCTCTCTCTCTCCCGCTCCCGGGAATATCCCCATCTCTCTCTCTCTCTCTCTCTCTCCCCCCCGCTCCCGGAAATATCCCCGTCCCTCTCTCTCTCTCCCGCTCCCGGTAATATCCCCATCTCTCTCTCTCTCTCTCCCGCTCCCGGGAATATTCCCGTCTCTCTCTCTCCCGCACCCGGCAATATCCCCGTCTCTCTCTCTAACTCTCCTGGGAATATCCCCATCTCTCTCTCTCTCTCTCCTGCTCCCGGGAATATCCGTCTCTCTCTCTCTCTCTCTCCCCGCTCCCGGAAATATCCCCGTCTCTCTCTCTCTCTCCCGCTCCCGGGAATATCCCCATCACTCTCACTCTCTCTCTCCCACTCCCGGGAATATTCCCGTCTCTCTCTCACTCTCACCCGCTCCCGGCAATATTCCCGTCTCCCTCTCTCTCTCACTCCCGCTCTCGGGAATTTCCCCGTCTCTCTCTCTCTCGCTCTCTACATCTCCCACTCCCGGCAATATCCCCGTCTCTCTCTCTCTCTCTCCCGCTCCCGGGAATATCCCCGTCTCTCTCTCTCTCCCGCTCCTGGAAATATCCCCGCCTCTCTCTCTCTCTCCCGCTCCCGGGAATATCCCCATCTCTCTCTCTCTCCCCGCTCCCGGAAATATCCCCGTCTCTCTCTCTCTCTCTCTCCCGCTCCCGGGAATATCCCCATCTCTCTCACTCTCTCTCTCCCACTCCCGGGAATATTCCCGTCTCTCTCTCACTCTCTCCCGCTCCCGGCAATTTCCCCGTCTCTCGCTCTCTCTCTCTCCTGCTCCCAGGAATATCCCCGTCTCTCACTCTCTCTCTCCCGCTCCCGGGAATATCCCCGCCTCTCTCTCTCTCTCTCCTGCTCCCAGGAATATCCCCGTCCCTCAATCTCTCCCGCTCCCGGGAATATCCCCGTCTCTCTCTCACTCTCCCGCTCCCGGGAATATCCTCGTCTCTCTCTCTCCCGCTCCTGGAAATATCCCCGTCTCTCTCTCTCTCTGTCTCTCTCTCCCGGTCCCGGGAATATCCCCGTCTCTCTCTCTCTCTCGCTCCTGGAAATATCCCCATCTCTCTCTCTCTCTCTCCCGCTCCCGGGAATATCCCCGTCTCTCTCTCTCTCTCTCGCTTCTGGAAATATCCACATCTCTCTCTCTCTCTCTCTCTCCCGCTCCCGGGAATATCCCCGTCTCTCTCTCTCTCACTCTCCCGCACCTGGAAATATCCCCATCTCTCTCTCTCACTCTCCTGCTCCCGGGAATATCCCCGTCTCTCTCTCTCACTCTCCCGCTCCTGGAAATATACCCATATCTCTCTCTCTCCCGCTCCCGGGAATATCCCCGTCACTCTCTCTCTCTCTCTCCGGCTGCTGGGAATATATCCGCCTCTCTCTTTCTCTCCCGCTCCCGGGAATATCCCCGTCTCTCTCTCTCTCTCTCTCCTAGGAATATCTCAGTCCTCCTCTCTCTCTCCAACGCTCCTGGGAACATCCCCGTCTCTCTCTCTCTCTCTCTCGCTCTCTACCTCTCCCACTCCCGGCAATATCCCCGTATCTCTCTCTCTCTCTCTCTCTCTCCCCGCTCCCGGGAATATCCCCGTCTCTCCCTCTCTCTCCAGTTCCCTGGAAAGTCCCCGTTTCTATCTCTCTCCCTCCCGCTCCCGGAAATATCCCCGTCTCTCTCTCTAGCTCTCCTGGGAATATCCCCGTCTCTCTCTCTCTCTCTCCCGCTCCCGGGAATATCCCTGTCTCTCTCTCTCTCTCTCTCTCTCCCCGCTCCCGGAAATATCCCCGTCTCTCTCTCTCTCTCCCGCTCCCGGGAATATCCCTGTCTCTCTCTCTCTCTCTCTCTCTCTCTCCCCGCTCCCGGAAATATCCCCGTCTCTCTCTATCTCTCCCGCTCCCGGCAATATCCCCGTCTCCCTCTCTCTCTCACACCCACTCCCGGCAATATCCCCATCTCTCTATCTCTCTCTCTCTCTCTCCCGCTCCTGGAAATATCCCCGCCTCTCTCTCTCCCTCTCTCTCTCTCTCTCACCCACTCCCAGGAATATCCCCGTCCCTCAATCTCTCCCGCTCGCCAGAATATCCCCGTCTCTCACTCTCTCTCTCTCCCGCTCCTGGGAATATCCCCGCCTCTCTCTCTCTCTCGCGCTCCCGGGAAGATTCCCGTCTCTCTCTCTCTCCCACTCCCGGAAAAATCCCCGTCTCTCTCTCTCTCTCCCGCTCCCAGGAATATCCCAGTCCTTCTCTCTCTCTCACGCTCCTGGGAATATCCCCGTCTCTCTCTCCCTCTCTCCCTCTCCCACTCCCGGCAATATCCCCGTCTCTCTCGCTCTCTCTCTCCCCGCTCCCGGGAATATCCCCATCTCTCTCTCTCTCCCGTTCCCTGGAATATCCCCGTCTCTCTCTCTCCCGCTCCCGGGAATATCCCTGTCTCTCTCTCTCTATCTCTCTCCCCGCTCCCGGAAATATCCCCGCCTCTCTCTCTCTTTCCCGCTCCCGGGAATATCCCCATCTCTCTCTCTCTCTCTCTCTCCCCCCCGCTCCCGGAAATATCCCCGTCCCTCTCTCTCTCTCCCGCTCCCGGTAATATCCCCATCTCTCTCTCTCCCGCTCCCGGGAATATTCCCGTCTCTTTCTCTCCCGCACCCGGCAATATCCCCGTCTCTCTCTCTCACTCCCGCTCCCGGCAATATCCCCGTATCTCTCTCTCTCTCTCTCTCCCGTCTCCCGGGAATATCCCCGTCTCTCTCTCTCTCTCTCTCCCTGCTCCCGGGAATATCCCCGTTTCTATCTCTCTCTCTCCCGCTCCCAGAAATATCCCCGTCTCTCTCTCTAGCTCTCCTGGGAATATCCCCGTCTCTCTCTCTCTCTCTCCCGCTCCCGGGAATATCTGTCTCTCTCTCTCTCTCTCTCCCCGCTCCCGGAAATATCCCCGTCTCTCTCTCTCTCTCCCGCTCCCGGGAATATCCCCATCACTCTCACTCTCTCTCTCCCACTCCCGGGAATATTCCCGTCTCCCTCTCTCTCTCACTCCCGTTCCCGGGAATTTCCCCGTCTCTCTCTCTCTCTCGCTCTCTCCATCTCCCACTCCCGGCAATATCCCCGTCTCTCTCTCTCTCTCCCGCTCCCGGGAATATCCCCGTCTCTCTCTCTCTCTCTCTCTCTCCCGCTCCTGGAACTATCCCCGCCTCTCTCTCTCTCTCCCGCTCCCGGGAATATCCCCATCTCTCTCTCTACCCGCTCCCGGAAATAACCCCGCCTCTCTCTCTCTCTCTCCCGCTCCCGGGAATATCTCCATCTCTCTCACTCTCTCTCTCCCACTCCCGGGAATATTCCCGTCTCTCTCTCACTCTCTCCCGCTCCCGGCAATTTCCCCGTCTCTCTCTCTCTCTCTCTCTCCTGCTCCCAGGAATATCCCCGTCCCTCAATCTCTCCCGCTCCCGGGAATATCTCCGCCTCTCTCTCTCTCCCACTCCCAGGAATATCCCCGTCCCTCTCTCTCTTCCGCTCCCGGCAATATCCCCGTCTCTCTCTCTCTCGCGCGCTCCCGGGAAGAGTCCCGTCTCTCTCTCTCTCTCTCCCGCTCCCAGAAATATCCCCGTCTCTCTCTCTCTTTCCCGCTCCCAGGAATATCCCAGTCCTCTCTCTCTCACGCTACTGGGAATATCCCTGTCTCTCTCTCTCTCTCCCCGCTCCCGGGAATATCCCCGTCTCTCTCTCTCTCCCGTTCCCTGGAATATCCCCGTCTCTCTCTCTCTCTCCCGCTCCCGGAAATATCCCCGACTCTCTCTCTCTCTCTCTCCATCCACCCCGGCACTCGCCCACTCCACCCCGGCACTCGCCCACAACTCCCCGGGACTCACCCTCTCCTCCCCGGCACTCGCCCTCTCCTCCCCGGGACTCGCCCTCTCCTCCTCGGCACTAGCCCACTCCTCGCCGACACTCGCCCACTCCACCCCGGCACTCGCCCCCTCCTCCCTGACACTCGCCTTCTCCTCCCCAGCACTCGCCCTCTCCTCCCCGGCACTCGCCCTCTCCTCCCCGGCACTCGCCCTCTCTCTCTCCAACGCTCCTGGGAATATCCCCGTCTCTCTCTCTCTCTCTCTCGCTCTCTACCTCCCCCACTCCCGGCAATATCCCCGTATCTCTCTCTCTCTCTCCCCGCTCCCGGGAATATCCCCATCTCTCCCTCTCTCTCCCGTTCCCTGGAAAATCCCCGTTTCTATCTCTCTCCCTCCCGCTCCCGGAAATATCCCCGTCTCTCTCTAGCTCTCCTGGGAATATCCCCGTCTCTCTCTCTCCCGCTCCCGGGAATATCCCAGTCTCTCTCTCTCTCTCTCTCTCTCCCCGCTCCCGGAAATATCCCCGTCTCTCTCTCCCTCTCCCGCTCCCGGAAATATCACCGTCTCTCTCTCTCTCTCCCGCTCCCGGGTATAGCCCCATCTCTCTCACTCTCTCTCTCCCACTCCCGGGAATAGACCCGCCTCTCTCTCTCTCCCGCTCCCGGCAATATCCCCGTCTCCCTCTCTCTCTCTCTCCCGCTCCTGGAAATATCCCCGCCTCTCTCTCTCCCTCTCTCTCCCACTCCCAGGAATATCCCGGTCCCTCAATCTCTCCCACTCCCGGGAATATTCCCGTCTCTCTCTCTCTCTCTCCCAGCAATATCCCCGTCTCCCTCTCTCTCTCACTCCCACTCCCGGCAATATCCCCGTCTCTCTCTCTCTCCCGCTCCTGGAAATATACCCGCCTCTCTCTCTCCCTCTCTCTCCCACTCCCAGGAATATCCCGGTCCCTCAATCTCTCCCGCTCCCGGGAATATCCCCGTCCCTCTCTCTCTTCCCGCTCCCAGAAATATCCCCGTGCCTCTCTCCCTCTCTCCCGCTCCTGGGAATATCCCCATCTCTCTCTCTCTCTCTCACTCCCGGGAATATCCCCGTCTCTCTCTCTCTCCCTCTCCCGGGAATATTCCCGTCTCCCTCTCTCCTGCTCCCGGCAATATCCCCGTCTCCATCTCTCTCTCACTCCCGGCCCCATGGAATATCCCCGTCTCTCTCTCTCTCTCTCTCCCGCTCCCGGGAATATCCCCATCTCTCTCTGCCTCTCCCGCTCCCAGAATATCTCCGTCTCTCTCTCTCTCTCTCCCTCTCCTGCTCCTGGAACTATCCCCGTCTCTCTATCTCTCTCAAGCTCCCGGGAATATCCCCGTCTCTCTCTCTCACTCTCCCTCTCCTGCTCCTGGAACTATCCCCGTCCCTCAATCTCTCCCTCTCCCAGGAATATCCCCGTCTCTCTCTCTCTCTCCCGCTCCCGGGAATATCCCCGCTTCTCTCTCTCTCTCACGCTGCTGGGAATATCCCGGTCTCTCTCTCTCCCGCTCCTGGAAATATCCCCACCTCTCTCTCCCGCTCCCAGGAATATCCCCATCCATCAATCTCTCCCGCTCCCAGGAATATCCCCGTCTCTCTCTCTCTCTCCCGCTCCCGGGAATATCCCCGCCTCTCTCTCTCCAGCTCCCAGGAATATCCCAGTCCTTCTCTCTCTCTACCGCTCCCGGGAATATCCCCGTCGCTCTCTCTCTCTCTCTCTCATGCTCCCGGATATATCCTCGTCTCTCTCTCTCTCCCGCTCCCGGGAATATCCCCGTCTCTCTCTCTCTCTCTCTCTCTCCCGCTGCCGAAAATATCCCCGTCTCCCTCTCTCTCTCACTCCCACTCCCGGCAATATCCCCGTCTCTCTCTCTCTCTCTCTCTCCCGCTCCTGGAAATATCCCCGCCTCTCTCTCTCCCTCTCTCTCCCACTCCCAGGAATATCCCGGTCCCTCAATCTCTCCCACTCCCGGGAATATTCCTGTCTCTCTCTCTCTCTCTCCCGGCAATATCCCCGTCTCCCTCCCTCTCTCACTCCCACTCCCGGCAATATCCCCGTCTCTCTCTCTCTCCCGCTCCTGGAAATATCCCCGCCTCTCTCTCTTCCTCTCTCTCCCACTCCCAGGAATATCCCGGTCCCTCAATCTCTCCCGCTCCCGGGAATATCCCCGTCCCCCTCTCTCTTCCACTCCCGGGAATATCCCCGCCTCTCTCTCTCTCTCTCCCGCTCCTGGGAATATCCCCGTCTCTCTCTCTCTCTCCCCGCTCCCGGAAATAACCCCGTGCCTCTCTCTCGCTCCTGGGAATATCCCCATCTCTCTCTCTCCCTCTCTCACTCCCGGGAATATCCCCGTCTCTCTCTCTCTCCCTCTCCCGGGAATATTCCCGTCTCCCTCTCTCCTGCTCCTGGCAATATCCCCGTCTCCATCTCTCTCTCACTCCCGGCCCCATGGAATATCCCCGTCTCTCTCTCTCTCTCTCTCTCTCTCTCCCGCTCCCGGGAATATCCCCATCTCTCTCTGCCTCTCCCGCTCCCAGAATATCTCCGTCTCTCTTTCTCTCTCTCCCTCTCCTGCTCCTGGAACTATCCCCGTCTCTCTATCTCTCTCAATCTCCCGGGAATATCCCCGTCTCTCTCTCTCACTCTCCCTCTCCTGCTCCTGGAACTATCCCCGTCCCTCAATCTCTCCCTCTCCCAGGAATATCCCCGTCACTCTCTCTCTCCCGCTCCCGGGAATATCCCCGCTTCTCTCTCTCTCTCACGCTGCTGGGAATATCCCGGTCTCTCTCTCTCCCGCTCCTGGAAATATCCCCACCTCTCTCTCCCGCTCCCAGGAATATCCCCATCCATCAATCTCTCCCTCTCCCAGGAATACCCCCGTCTCTCTCTCTCTCTCCCGCTCCCGGGAATATCCCCGCCTCTCTCTCTCCAGCTCCCAGGAATATCCCAGTCCTTCTCTCTCTCTACCGCTCCCGGGAATATCCCCGTCGCTCTCTCTCTCTCTCTCTCTCCCGCTCCCGGGAATGTCCCCGTCTCTCTGTCTCTCATGCTCCCGGATATATCCTCGTCTCTCTCTCTCTCTCCCGCTCCCGGGAATATCCCCGTCTCTCTCTCTCTCTCGCTCTCTCCCGCTGCCGAAAATATCCCCGTCTCTCTCTCTCTCTCTCTCTCCCGCTCCCGGGAATATCCCCATCTCTCTCTCTCTCTCTCCCGCTCCCAGCAATATTCCCGTCTCTCTCTCTCTCTCCCGCTCCTGGAAATATCCCCGTCACTCTCTCTCTCTCTCTCCCGCTCCTGGGAATATCCTCGTCTCTCTCTCTCTCTCTCTCTCTCTCCCGCTCCTGGAAATATCCCCATCTCTCTCTCTCTCTCCCGCACCCGGGACTATCCCCGTCACTCTCTCTCTCTCTCCCGCTGCTGGGAATATCTCCACCTCTCTCTTTCTCTCCCGGGAATATCCCCACTTCTCTCTCTCTCTCACGCTGCTGGGAATATCCCGGTCTCTCTCTCTCTCTCTCTCCCGCTCCTGGAAATATCCCCATCCCTCTCTCTCTCTCCCGCACCCGGGACTATCCCCGTCACTCTCTCTCTCTCCCGCTGCTGGGAATATCTCCACCTCTCTCTTTCTCTCCCGGGAATATCCCCGTCTCTCTCTCTCTCTCTCTCCCAGGAATATCCCAGTCCTTCTCTCTCTCTCACGCTCCTGGGAATATCCCCGTCTCTCTCTCTCTCTCTCTCTCTCCCTCTCCAACTCCCGGCAATATCCCCGTATCTCTCTCTCTCTCTCTCCCCGCTCCCGGGAATATCCCCGTCTCTCTCTCTCTCTCCCCGCTCCCGGGAATATCCCCGTCTCTCTCTCTCTCTCTCCTGTTCCCTGGAATATCCCCGTTTCTATCTCTCTCTCTCCCGCTCCCGGAAATATCCCCATCTCTCTCTCTAGCTCTCCTGGGAATATCCCCGTCTCTCTCTCTCTCTCTCCCGCTCCCGGGAATATCCGTCTCTCTCTCTCTCTCTCTCTCCCCGCTCCCGGAAATATCCCCGCCTCTCTCTCTCTCTCCCGCTCCTGGGAATATCCCCATCTCTCTCTCTCTCCCCGCTCTCGGAAATATCCCCGTCTCTCTCTCTCTCTCCCGCTCCCGGGAATATCCCCATCTCTCTCACTCTCTCTCTCCCACTCCCGGGAATATTCCCGTCTCTCTCTCACTCTCTCCCGCTCCCGGCAATATCCCCGTCTCCCTCTCTCTCTCTCACTCCCGCTCCCGGGAATTTCCCCGTCTCTCTCTCTCTCTCTCTCTCGCTCTCTCCATCTCCCACTCCCGGCAATATCACCGTCTCTCTCCCTCTCTCCCGCTCCCGGGAATATCCCCGTCTCTCTCTCTCACTCTCTCTCTCTCCCGCTCCTGGAAATATCCCCGCCTCTCTCACTCTCTCCCGCTCCCGGGACTATCCCCGTCTCTCTCTCTCTCGCTCCCGGGAAAATCCCCGCAACTCTCTCTCTCTCTCTCCCGCTCCCGGGAATATCCCATCTCTCTCTCTCTCTCTCCCGCTCCCGGGAATATCCCAGTCCTTCTCTCTCTCTCCCGCTCCCGGGAATATCCCCGTCTCTCTTTCTCTCTCCCGCTCCTGGGAATATCCCCGTCTCTCTCTCTCGCTCTCTCTCCCGCTCCTGGAAATATCCCCATCTCTCTCTCTCTCTGTCTCTCTCTCCCGCTCCCGGGAATATCCCCGTCTCTCTCTCTCTCTCTCTCGCTCCTAGAAATATCCCCATCTCTCTCTCTCTCTCTCCCGCTCCCGGGAATATCCCCGTCTCTCTCTCTCTCTCTCTCTCTCGCTCCTGGAAATATCCCCATCTCTCTCTCTCTCTCTCTCTCTCCCGCTCCCGGGAATATCCCCGTCACTCTCTCTCTCTCTCTCCCGCTCCCGGGGATATCCCAGTCCTTCTCTCTCTCTCCCGCTCCCAGGAATATCCCCGTCTCTCTTTCTCTCTCCCGCTCCCGGGAATATCCCCGTCTCTCTCTCTCGCTCTCTCTCCCGCTCCCGGGAATGTCCCCGTCTCTCTGTCTCTCATGCTCCCGGATATATCCTCTTCTCTCTCTCTCTCTCCCGCTCCCGGGAATATCCCCGTCTCTCTCTCTCTCTCGCTCTCTCCCGCTGCCGAAAATAACCCCGTCTCTCTCTCTCTCTCTCCCGCTCCCGGGAATATCCCCATCTCTCTCTCTCTCTCTCTCTCTCCCGCTCCTGGAAATATCCCCGTCACTCTCTCTCTCTCTCTCTCCCGCTCCTGGAAATATCCCCGTCTCTCTTTCTCTCTCTCTCTCCCGCTCCCGGGAATATCCCCGTCTCTCTTTCTCTCTCCCGCTCCCGGGAATATCCCCGTCTCTCTCTCTCGCTCTCTCTCCCGCTCCCGGGAATGTCCCTGTCTCTCTGTCTCTCATGCTCCCGGATATATCCTCGTCTCTCTCTCTCTCTCCCGCTCCCGGGAATATCCCCGTCTCTCTCTCTCTCTCGCTCTCTCCCGCTGCCGAAAATATCCCCGTCTCTCTCTCTCACTCTCTCTCCCGCTCCCGGGAATATCCCCATCTCACTCTCTCTCTCTCTCTCCCGCTCCTGGAAATATCCCCATCTCTCTCTCTTTCTCTCTCTCCCGCTCCTGGAAATATCCCCGTCACTCTCTCTCTCTCTCTCCCGCTCCTGGGAATATCCTCGTCTCTCTCTCTCTCTCTCCCGCTCCTGGAAATATACCCGTCTCTCTCTCTCTCTCGCTCTCTCCCGCTGCCGAAAATATCCCCGTCTCTCTCTCTCTCTCTCTCTCTCCCGCACCCGGGACTATCCCCGTCTCTCTCTCTCTCTCTCTCCCGCTGCTGGGAATATCTCCACCTCTCTCTCTCACTCCCAGGAATATCCCAGTCCTTCTCTCTCTCTCACGCTCCTGGGAATATCCCCGTCTCTCTCTCTCTCTCTCTCTCCCCCTCTCCCACTCCCGGGAATATCCCCGTCTCTCTCTCTCTCTCTCCTGTTCCCTGGAATATCCCTGTTTCTATCTCTCTCTCTCCCGCTCCCGGAAATATCCCCATCTCTCTCCCTAGCTCTCCTGGGAATATCCCCGTCTCTCTCTCTCTCTCTCCCGCTCCCGGGAATATCCGTCTCTCTCTCTCTCTCTCTCTCCCCGCTCCCGGAAATATCCCCGCCTCTCTCTCTCTCTCCCGCTCCTGGGAATATCCCCGTCTCTCTCACTCTCTCTCTCCCACTCCCGGGAATATTCCCGTCTCTCTCTCACTCTCTCCCGCTCCCGGCAATATCCCCGTCTCCCTCTCTCTCTCACTCCCGCTCCCGGCAATATCACCGTCTCTCTCTCTCTCTCTCTCTCCCGCTCCTGGAATTATCCCCGCCTCTCTCACTCTCTCCCGCTCCCGGGAATATCCCATCTCTTTCTCTCTCTCTCTCCCCGCTCCCGGAAATATCCCCGTCTCTCTCTCTCTCTCCCGCTCCCGGGAATATCCCCGTCTCTCTCTCTCTCGCTCCCGGGAACATCCCCGCAACTCTCTCTCTCTCTCTCCCGCTCCCGGGAATATCCCATCTCTCTCTCTCTCTCTCTCCCGCTCCCGGGAATATCCCAGTCCTTCTCTCTCTCTCCCGCTCCCGGGAATATCCCCGTCTCTCTTTCTCTCTCCCGCTCCTGGGAATATCCCCGTCTCTCTCTCTCGCTCTCTCTCCTGCTCCTGGAAATATCCCCGTCTCTCTCTCTCTCTGTCTCTCTCTCCCGCTCCCGGGAATATCCCCGTCTCTCTCTCTCTCTCTCTCGCTCCTAGAAATATCCCCATCTCTCTCTCTCTCTCCCGCTCCCGGGAATATCCCCGTCTCTCTCTCTCTCTCTCTCTCTCGCTCCTGGAAATATCCCCATCTCTCTCTCTCTCTCTCTCTCCCGCTCCCGGGAATATCCCCGTCACTCTCTCTCTCTCTCCCGCTCCCGGGGATATCCCAGTCCTTCTCTCTCTCTCCCGCTCCCGGGAATATCCCCGTCTCTCTTTCTCTCTCCCGCTCCCGGGAATATCCCCGTCTCTCTCTCTCGCTCTCTCTCCCGCTCCTGGAAATATCCCCATCTCTCTCTCTCGCTCCTGGAAATATCCCCATCTCTCTCTCTCTCTCTCCCGCTCCCGGGAATATCCCCGTCTCTCCCTCTCTCTCTCTCTCTCGCTCCTCGATATATCCCCATCTCTCTCTCTCTCTCTCTCCCGCTCCCGGGAATATCCCCGTCTCTCTCTCTCCCGCTCCTGGAAATATCCCCATCTCTCTCTCTCTCTCTCTCCCGCTCCCGGGAATATCCCCGTCTCTCTCTCTCTCTCTCCCGCTCCTGGAAATATACCCATCTCTCTCTCTCTCCCGCTCCCGGGAATATATCCGCCTCTCTCTCTCTCTCCAACTCTCCTGGGAATATCCCCGACTCACCCTCTCTCTCCCGTTCCCTGGAAAATCCCCGTTTCTATCTCTCTCTCTCCCGCTCCCGGAAATATCCCCGTCTATCTCTCTAGCTCTCCCGGGAATATCCCTTTCTCTCTCTCTCTCTCTCCCCGCTCCCGAAAATATCCCCGTCTCTCTCTCTTACTCCCGCTCCCGGGAATATCCCCATCTCTCTCACTCTCTCTCTCCCACTCCCGGGAATATTCCCGTCTCTCTCTCACTCTCTCCCGCTCCCGGCAATATCCCCGTCTCCCTCTCTCTCTCACTCCCGCTCCCGGGAATTTCCCCGTCTCTCTCTCTCTCTCACACTCTCGCTCTCTCCATCTCCTACTCCCAGCAATATCCCCGTCTCTCTCTCTCTCTCCCGCTCCCGGGAATATCCCCGTCTCTCTCTCTCTCTCCCGCTCCTGGAAATATCCCCGTCTCTCTCTCTCTCTGTCTCTCTCTCCCGCTCCCGGGAATATCCCCGGCTCTCTCTCTCTCTCTCTCGCTCCTGGAAATATCCCCATCTCTCTCTCTCTCTCTCCCGCTCCCGGGAATATCCCCGTCTCTCTCTCTATCTCTCGCTCCTGGAAATATCCCCATCTCTCTCTCTCTCTCTCCCGCTCCCGGGAATATCCCCGTCTCTCTCTCTCTCCCGCTCCTGGAAATATTCCCATCTCTCTCTCTCTCTCCCCTGCTCCCGGGAATATCCCCGTCTCTCTCTCTCTCTCTCTCCCGCTCCTGGAAATATACCCATATCTCTCTCTCTCCCGCTCCCGGGAATATCCCCGTCTCTCTCTCTCTCACTCTCCTAGGAATATCTCAGTCCTTCTCTCTCTCTCCAACGCTCCTGGGAATATCCCCGTCTCTCTCTCTCTCTCTCTCGCTCTCTACCTCTCACACTCCCGGCAATATCCCCGTAAGTCTCTCTCTCTCTCTCTCCCCGCTCCCGGGAATATCCCCGTCTCTCCCTCTCTCTCCCGTTCCCTGGAAAATCCCTGTTTCTATCTCTCTCCCTCCCGCTCCCGGAAATATCCCCGTCTCTCTCTCTAGCTCTCCTGGGAATATCCCCGTCTCTCTCTCTCTCTCCCGCTCCCGGGAATATCCCTGTCTCTCTCTCTCTCTCTCTCCCCGCTCCCGGAAATATCCCCGTCTCTCTCTCTCTCTCTCCCGCTCCCGGAAATATCCCCGTCTCTCTCTCTCTCTCCCGCTCCCGGGAATATCCCCATCTCTCTCACTCTCTCTCTCCCACTCCCGGGAATATTCCCGTCTCTCTCTCTCTCCCGCTCCCGGCAATATCCCCGTCTCCCTCTCTCTCTCACTCCCACTCCCGGCAATATCCCCGTCTCTCTCTCTCTCTCCCGCTCCTGGAAATATCCCCGCCTCTCTCTCTCCCTCTCTCTCTCTCTCTCCCACTCCCAGGAATATCCCCGTCCCTCAATCTCTCCCGCTCCCCGGAATATCCCCATCTCTCACTCTCTCTCTCTCCCGCTCCCGGGAATATCCCCGCCTCTCTCTCTCTCTCCCGCTCTCAGGAATATCCCCGTCCCTCTCTCTCTTCCGCTCCCGGGAATATCCCCGCCTCTCTCTCTCTCTCGCGCTCCCGGGAAGAGTCCCGTCTCTCTCTCTCTCTCTCTCCCACTCCCGGAAAAATCCCCGTCTCTCTCTCTCTCTCCCGCTCCCAGGAATATCCCAGTCCTTCTCTCTCTCTAACGCTCCTGGGAATATCCCCGTCTCTCTCTCGCTCTCTCCCTCTCCCACTCCCGGCAATATCCCCGTCTCTCTCTCTCTCTCTCTCCCCGCTCCCGGGAATATCCCCATCTCTCTCTCTCTCCCGTTCCCTGGAATATCCCCGTCTCTCTCTCTCCCGCTCCCGGAAATATCCCCGTCTCTCTCTCTACCTCTCCTTGGAATATCCCCGTCTCTCTCTCTCTCTCCCGCTCACAGGAATATCCCTGTCCCTCTCTCTCTATCTCTCTCCCCCCGCTCCCGGAAATATCCCCATCCCTCTCTCTCTCTCCCGCTCCCGGTAATACCCCCATCTCTCTCACTCTCTCTCTCCCACTCCCGGGAATATTCCCGTCTCTCTCTCTCCCGCTCCCGGCAATATCCCCGTCTCTCTCTCTCACTCCCGCTCCCGGCAATATCCCCGTATCTCTCTCTCTCTCTCTCCCCGCTCCCGGGAATATCCCCGTCTCTCTCTCTCTCTCCCTGCTCCCGGGAATATCCCCGTTTCTATCTCTCTCTCTCCCGCTCCCGGAAATATCCCCGTCTCTCTCTCTAGCTCTCCTGGGAATATCCCCGTCTCTCTCTCTCTCTCCCGCTCCCGGGAATATCCCCATCACTCTCACTCTCTCTCTCCCACTCCCGGGAATATTCCCGTCTCTCTCTCACTCTCACCCGCTCCCGGCAATATCCCCGTCTCCCTCCCTCTCTCACTCCCGCTCCCGGGAATTTCCCCGTCTCTCTCTCTCTCTCGCTCTCTCCATCTCCCACTCCCGGCAATATCCCCGTCTCTCTCTCTCTCTCCCGCTCCCGGGAATATCCCCGTCTCTCTCTCTCTCTCTCTCCCGCTCCCGGGAATATCCCCGTCTCTCTCTCTCCCGCTCCTGGAAATATCCCCGCCTCTCTCTCTCTCTCTCCCGCTCCCGGAAATATCCCCGTCTCTCTCTCTCTCTCCCGCTCCCGGGAATATCCCCATCTCTCTCACTCTCTCTCTCCCACTCCCTTGAATATTCCCGTCTCTCTCTCACTCTCTCCCGATCCCGGCAATTTCCCCGTCTCTCGCTCTCTCTCTCTCCTGCTCCCAGGAATATCCCCGTCTCTCACTCTCTCTCTCCCCACTCCCGGGAATATCCCCGTCTCTCTCTCTCTCCCCGCTCCCGGGAATATCCCCGTCTCTCTCTCTCCTGTTCCCTGGAATATCCCCGTTTCTATCTCTCTCTCTCCCGCTCCCGGAAATATCCCCATCTCTCTCTCTAGCTCTCCTGGGAATATCCCCGTCTCTCTCTCTCTCTCTCCCGCTCCCGGGAATATCCGTCTCTCTCTCTCTCTCTCTCTCTCTCCCCGCTCCCGGAAATATCCCCGTCTCTCTCTCTCTCTCTCCCGCTCCCGGGAATATCCCCATCTCTCTCTCTCTCCCCGCTCCCGGAAATATCCCCGTCTCTCTCTCTCTCTCCCGCGAATATCCCCATCTCTCTCACTCTCTCTCTCCCACTCCCGGGAATATTCCCGTCTCTCTCTCACTCTCTCCCGCTCCCGGCAATATCCCCGCCTCCCTCTCTCTCTCACTCCCGCTCCCGGGAATTTCCCCGTCTCTCTCTCTCTCTCTCTCTCTCTCGCTCTCTCCATCTCCCACTCCCGGCAATATCGCCGCCTCTCTCACGCTCTCCCGCTCCCGGGAATATCTCCGTCTCTCTCTCTCCCGCTCCCGGGAATATCCCCGCAACTCTCTCTCTCTCCCTCCCGCTCCCGGGAATATCCCATCTCTCTCTCTCTCTCTCCCGCTCCCGGGAATATCCCAGTCCTTCTCTCTCTCTCCCGCTCCCGGGAATATCCCCATCTCTCTTTCTATCTCCCGCGTCCGGGAATATTCCCGTCTCTCTCTCTCTCGCTCCCGCTCCTGGAAATATCCCCGTCTCTCTGTCTCTCTGTCTCTCTCTCCCGCTCCCGGGAATATCCCCGTCTCTCTCTCTCTCTCTCTCGCTCCTGGAAATATCCCCATCTCTCTCTCTCTCTCCCGCTCTTGGGAAAATCCCCGTCTCTCTCTCTCTCCCGCTCCTGGAAATATCCCCATCTCTCTCTCTCTCTCTCCCGCTCCCGGGAATATCCCAGTCTCTCTCTCTCCCTCTCCCGCTCCTGGAAATATCCCCATCTCTCTCTCTCTCCCGCACCCGGGAATATCCCCGTCTCTCTCTCTCTCTCTCTCTCTCTCTCCCGCTCCCGGGAATATCCCCATCTCTCGCACTCTCTCTCTCCCACTCCCGGGAATATTCCCGTCTCTCTTTCTCTCTCTCTCTTGCTCCTGGCAATATCCCCGTCTCTCTCTCTCTCTCTCTCCCCCGCTCCCAGGAATATCCCAGTCCTTCTCTCTCTTCCCCCGTTCCCTGGAATATCCCCGTCTCTCTCTCTCTCTACCTCTCCTGGGAATATCCCTGTCTCTCTCTCTCTCTTTCTCTCCCGCTCCCGGGAATATCCTCGTCTCTCTCTCTCTCTCTCTCTTCCAGGAATATCCCAGTCCTTCTCTCTCTCTCATGCTCCTGGGAATATCCCCGTCTCTCTCTCTCTCTACCTCTCCTGGGAATATCCCCGTCTCTCTATCTCTCTCCCGCTCCCGGGAATATCCCCCCTCTCTCTCTCTCCCGCTCCCGGGAATATCCCCGGCTCTCTCTCCCGCTCCCGGGAATATCCCCATCTCTCTCTCTCTCTCTCCCGGGAATATCCCCGTCTCTCTCCAGGGAATATCCCCGTCTCTCTCTCTCTCTCTCTCCCGGGAATATCCCCGTCTCTCTCTCTCTCTCTCCCGGGAATATCCCCGTCTCTCTCTCTCTCCCGCTCCCGGGAATATCCCATCTCTCTCTCTGTCTCTCCTGCTCCCGGGAATATCCCCATCTCTCTCTCTCCCGGGAATATCCCCGTCTCTCTCTCTCTCTCTCCTGGGAATATCCCCGTCTCTCTCTCCCGCTCCCGGGAATATCCCCGTCTCTCTCTCCCGGGAATATCCCCGTCTCTCTCTCTCCCGGGAATATCCCCGTCTCTCTCTCCCGCTCCCGGGAATATCCCCGTCTCTCTCTCCCGCTCCCGGGAATATCCCCGTCTCTCTCTCCCGGGAATATCCCCGTCTCTCTCTCTCTCTCCCTCTCCCGGGAATATCCCCGTCTCTCTATCTCTCTCCCGCTCCCGGGAATATCCCCCCTCTCTCTCTCTCTCTGCCGCTCCCGGGAATATCCCCGGCTCTCTCTCCCGCTCCCGGGAATATCCCCATCTCTCTCTCACTCTCTCCCGGGAATATCCCCGTCTCTCTCCCGGGAATATCCCCGTCTCTCTCTCTCTCTCTCTCCCGGGAGTATCCCCGTCTCTCTCTCTCCCGGGAATATCCCCGTCTCTCTCTCTCTCTCCCTCTCCCGGGAATATCCCCGTCTCTCTCTCCCGCTCCCGGGAATATCCCCGTCTCTCTCTCTCTCTCTCTCGCTCCTGGGAATGAAGACCGCTGGAACCTGGGGGTAAGTTTTTAAATCACTTACTTGTTCCCAAGCTGCTCCCCGCCTCTCTCTCTCTCTCTCTCCCTGTCCCGTAAATGAATAATATTCCCTCTCCTGCTGAGTTTATCCCACTGCACATTTCACACACGTCCTCCTGAATACAATGTGAAATGGAAACACAACTCAGCAGCTCAGTCAGCTTCTGTGGAGAGAATCAGAGTTACTGTTTGGAGTTGTGATAACTCCTCTGTCCTGACAAAGGGTCATCACAAACAGAAAGGTTAATTCTGTTTCTCTCCACACAGGCTGCCTGACCAGCTGAGTAATTCCTGCTTCATTTTATTGTGATTTCCCCAGTCCAGCGACTGACTCTGTGATTGTTCTTTCAGTCCTGGTGGATCGACCATTCCTGATCAACTTGTCCAAGTCAATCACTGCTCCACAGATGCCCCGGGCTGGTTAAACGGTAATTTCAGACTCTATTATCTCAGATTTCCATTGACTGTCCAACATATTCACACTGGATACACTTTTCACTCTTTCTATCCCTCGTTTCAGGTAGTCATCCCACTCCGGGTGATGGGGAGGTGAATAGGACAGTTTGTTTTCACTGGAGTGGAAATAGTTGTCGCTGGTCTCAGGACATAAAGATCAAACGCTGCAGGAATTACTTTGTTTATTACTTGAAGAAGTCTCCCGCCTGTCGCCTCGCTTACTGCACAGGTACATTGGGGTTTTTAAATGGAGTAAATGGGTAATTCTGGGATGTCCCAGGTCAGCAGCAGCAATGACAAAGTTACATCAGAGCCTCGCTGCTGGAAGGGACTGAAACCCAAAGTGTAATTTCCAGCGACGGGAACTGAATCAGACACTCTGATAGCTCCTTTGTAACCCTTTCCTCCCCGGGACTCGCCCTCTCCTCCCGGCACTCGCCCTCTCCTCCCGGCACTCGCCCTCTTCCCCCCGGCACTCGCCCTCTCCTACCCGGGACTCGCCCTCTCCTCCCCGGGACTCGCCATCTCCTCCCCGGGACTCGCCCTCTCCTCCCGGCACTCGCACTCTCCTCCCCGCCACTCGCCCTCTCCTCCCGGCACTCGCCCTCTCCCCCCGGCACTCGCCCTCTCCCCCCCGGCACTCGCCCCCTCCCCCCCGGCACTCGCCCCCTCCCCCCCGGCACTCGCCCCCTCCCCCCCGGCACTCGCCCCCTCCCCCCCGGCACTCGCCCCCTCCCCCCCGGCACTCGCCCCCTCCTCCCCGACACTCGCCCTCTCCCCCCTGCACGCTCCCCCTCTCCCCGGCACTCGCACTCTCCTCCCGGCACTCGCCCTCTCCACCCGGCACTCGCCCACTCCACCCCGGCACTCGCCCACTCCACCCCGGCACTCGCCCACTCCACCCCGGCACTCGCCCACTCCACCCCGGCACTCGCCCTCAACTCCCCGGCACTCGCCCTCTCCTCCCCGGGACACGCCCTCTCCTCCCCGGCACTCGCCCACCCCTCCCCGGCACTCGCCCACCCCTCCCCGGCACTCGCCCACCCCTCCCCGGCACTCGCCCACCCCTCCCCGGCACTCGCCCACCCCTCCCCGGCACTCGCCCACCCCTCCCCGGCACTCGCCCACCCCTCCCCGGCACTCGCCCACCCCTCCCCGGCACTCGCCCACCCCTCCCCGGCACTCGCCCACCCCTCCCCGGCACTCGCCCACCCCTCCCCGGAATCGCCCACCCCTCCCCGGCACTCGCCCACCCCTCCCCGGCACTCGCCCACCCCTCCCCGGCACTCGCCCACCCCTCCCCGGCACTCGCCCACCCCACCCCGGCACTCGCCCACCCCTCCCCGGCACTCGCCCACCCCTCCCCGGCACTCGCCCACCCCTCCCCGGCACTCGCCCACCCCTCCCCGGCACTCGCCCACCCCTCCCCGGCACTCGCCCACCCCTCCCCGGCACTCGCCCACCCCTCCCCGGCAATCGCCGTCTCCTCCACAGCACTCGCCCCCTCCTCCCTGACACTCGCCCTCCCCTCCCCGGCACTCGCCCTCCCCTCCCCGGCACTCGCCCTCCCCTCCCCGGCACTCGCCCACTCCACCCCGGCACTCGCCCTCTCCTCCCCGGGACTCGACCTCTCCTCCCCGGCACTCGCCCTCTCCTCCCCGGGACTCGCCCTCTCCTCCCCGGCACTCGCCCTCTCCTCCCCGGCACTCGCCCTCTCCTCCCCGGCACCCGCCCTCTCCTCCCCGGCACCCGCCCTCTCCTCCCCGGCACTCGCCCTCTCCTCCCCGGCACTCGCCCACTCCTCCCCGGCACTCGCCCTCTCCTCAACGGCACTCGCCCTCTCCTCCCCGGCACTCGCCCACTCCTCCCTGGCACTCGCCCTCTCCTCAACGGCACTCGCCCTCTCCTCCCCGGCACTCGCCCACTCCTCCCTGGCACTCGCCCACTCCTCCCCGGCACTCGCCCACTCCTCCCCGGCACTCGCCCACTCCACCACGGCACTCGCCCTCTACTCCCCGGGACTCGCCCTCTCCTACCGACACTCGCCCTCTCCTCACCCGGCACTCGGCCCCTCCTCCCCGACACTCGCCATCTCCTCCCTGGCACTCGCCCTCTCCCGCCGGCACTCGCCCTCTCCTCCCCGGCACTCGCCTTCTCCTCCCCGGCACTCGCACTCTCCCCCCGGCACTCGCCCTCTCCCCCCGGCACTCGCCCTCTCCCCCCGGCACTCGCCCTCTCCCCCCCGGCACTCGCCCCCTCCTCCCCGACACTCGCCCTCTCCCCCCTGCACGCTCCCCCTCTCCCCGGCACTCGCACTCTCCTCCCGGCACTCGCCCTCTCCACCCGGCACTCGCCCACTCCACCCCGGCACTCGCCCACTCCACCCCGGCACTCGCCCTCTCCTCCCCGGCACTCGCCCTCTCCTCCCCGGCACTCGCCCTCTCCTCCCCGGGACACGCCCTCTCCTCCCCGGCACTCGCCCACCAGTCCCCGGCACTCGCCCACCCCTCCCCGGCACTCGCCCACCCCTCCCCGGCACTCGCCCACCCCTCCCCGGCACTCGCCCACCCCTCCCCGGCACTCGCCCACCCCTCCCCGGAATCGCCCACCCCTCCCCGGCAGTCGCCCACCCCTCCCCGGCACTCGCCCACCCCTCCACGGCACTCGCCCACCCCTCCACGGCACTCGCCCACCCCTCCACGGCACTCGCCCACCCCTCCACGGCACTCGCCCACCCCTCCCCGGCACTCGCCCACCCCTCCCCGGCACTCGCCCACCCCTCCCCGGCACTCGCCCTCCCCTCCCCGGCACTCGCCCTCCCCTCCCCGGCACTCGCCATCCCCTCCCCGGCACTCGCCCTCTCCTCCCCGGGACTCGCCCTCTCCTCCCCGGACTCGCCCTCTCCTCCCTGCACTCGCCCCCTCCTCCCCGGCACTCGCCCCCTCCTCCCCGACACTCGCCCTCTCCTCCCCGGCACTCGCCCCCTCCGCCCCGGCACTCGCCCCCTCCTCCCCGGCACTCGCCCCCTCCTCCCCGACACTCGCCCCCTCCGCCCCGGCACTCGCCCACCCCTCCCCGGCACTCGCCCACCCCTCCCCGGCACTCGCCCACCCCTCCCCGGCACTCGCCCACCCCTCCCCGGAATCGCCCACCCCTCCCCGGCACTCGCCCACCCCTCCCCGGCACTCGCCCACCCCTCCCCGGCACTCGCCCACCCCTCCACGGCACTCGCCCACCCCTCCACGGCACTCGCCCACCCCTCCACGGCACTCGCCCACCCCTCCACGGCACTCGCCCACCCCTCCCCGGCACTCGCCCACCCCTCCCCGGCACTCGCCCACCCCTCCCCGGCACTCGCCCTCCCCTCCCCGGCACTCGCCATCCCCTCCCCGGCACTCGCCCTCTCCTCCCCGGGACTCGCCCTCTCCTCCCCGGACTCGCCCTCTCCTCCCTGCACTCGCCCTCTCCTCCCCGGCACTCGCCCCCTCCTCCCCGACACTCGCCCTCTCCTCCCCGGCACTCGCCCCCTCCGCCCCGGCACTCGCCCCCTCCTCCCCGGCACTCGCCCCCTCCTCCCCGACACTCGCCCTCTCCTCCCCGACACTCGCCCCCTCCTCCCTGACACTCGCCCCCTCCTCCCGGACACTCGCCCTCTCCTCCCCGGCACTCGCACTCTCCTGCCCGCCACTCGCCCTCTCCTCCCGGCACTCGCCCTCTCCCCCCGGCACTCGCCCCCTCCTCCCCGACACTCGCCTTCTCCTCCCCGACACACGCCTTCTCCTCCCCGCCACTCGCCCTCTCCCCCCGGCACTCGCCCTCTCCTCCCCGACACTCGCCCTCTCCTCCACAGCACTCGCCCCCTCCTCCCTGACACTCGCCCTCTCCCCCCGGCACTCGCCCTCTCCTCCCCGACACTCGCCCCCTCCTCCCCGGCACTCGCCTCTCCTCCCCGACACTCGCCCACTCCACCCCGACACTCGCCATCTCCTCCCTGGCACTCGCCCTCTCCCGCCGGCACTCGCCCTCTCCTCCCCGGCACTCGCCCTCTCCTCCCCGGCACTCGCACTCTCCCCCCGGCACTCGCCCTCTCCTCCCCGGCACTCGCACTCTCCCCCCGGCACTCGCCCTCTCCCCCCGGCACTCGCCCTCTCCCCCCCGGCACTCGCCCCATCCTCCCCGACACTCGCCCTCTCCCCCCTGCACGCTCCCCCTCTCCCCGGCACTCGCACTCTCCTCCCGGCACTCGCCCTCTCCACCCGGCACTCGCCCACTCCACCCCGGCACTCGCCCACTCCACCCCGGCACTCGCCCACTCCACCCCGGCACTCGCCCTCTCCTCCCCGGCACTCGCCCTCTCCTCCCCGGGACACGCCCTCTCCTCCCCGGCACTCGCCTACCAGTCCCCGGCACTCGCCCACCCCTCCCCAGCACTCGCCCACCCCTCCCCGGCACTCGCCCACCCCTCCCCGGCACTCGCCCACCCCTCCCCGGCACTCGCCCACCCCTCCCCGGAATCGCCCACCCCTCCCCGGCACTCGCCCACCCCTCCCCGGCACTCGCCCACCCCTCCCCGGCACTCGCCCACCCCTCCCCGGCACTCGCCCACCCCTCCCCGGCACTCGCCCACCCCTCCACGGCACTCGCCCACCCCTCCACGGCACTCGCCCACCCCTCCACGGCACTCGCCCACCCCTCCACGGCACTCGCCCACCCCTCCCCGGCACTCGCCCACCCCTCCCCGGCACTCGCCCACCCCTCCCCGGCACTCGCCCTCCCCTCCCCGGCACTCGCCATCCCCTCCCCGGCACTCGCCCTCTCCTCCCCGGGACTCGCCCTCTCCTCCCCGGACTCGCCCTCTCCTCCCTGCACTCGCCCTCTCCTCCCCGGCACTCGCCCCCTCCTCCCCGACACTCGCCCTCTCGTCCCCGGCACTCGCCCCCTCCTCCCCGGCACTCGCCCCCTCCTCCCCGGCACTCGCCCCCTCCTCCCCGACACTCACCCTCTCCTCCCCGACACTCGCCCCCTCCTCCCTGACACTCGCCCCCTCCTCCCTGACACTCGCCCTCTCCTCCCCGGCACTCGCACTCTCCTGCCCGCCACTCGCCCTCTCCTCCCGGCACTCGCCCTCTCCCCCCGGCACTCGCCCCCTCCTCCCCGACACTCGCCCCCTCCTCCCCGGCACTCGCCCCCTCCTCCCCGGCACTCGCCCACCCCTCCCCGGCACTCGCCCACCCCTCCCCGGCACTCGCCCACCCCTCCCCGGCACTCGCCCACCCCTCCCCGGCACTCGCCCACCCCTCCCCGGCACTCGCCCTCCCCTCCCCGGCACTCGCCCTCCCCTCCCCGGCACTCGCCCTCTCCTCCCCGGGACACGCCCTCTCCTCCCCGGACTCGACCTCTCCTCCCTGCACTCGCCCTCTCCTCCCCGGCACTCGCCCCCTCCTCCCCGACACTCGCCCTCTCCTCCCCGGCACTCGCCCCCTCCTCCCCGGCACTCGCCCCCTCCTCCCCGGCACTCGCCCCCTCCTCCCCGGCACTCGCCCTCCCCTCCCCGGCACTCGCCCTCTCCCCCCCGACACTCGCCCTCTCCTCCACAGCACTCGCCCCCTCCTCCCTGACACTCGCCCTCTCCCCCCGGCACTCGCCCTCTCCTCCCCGACACTCGCCCCCTCCTCCCCGGCACTCGCCTCTCCTCCCCGACACTCGCCCACTCCACCCCGACACTCGCCATCTCCTCCCTGGCACTCGCCCTCTCCCGCCGGCACTCGCCCTCTCCTCCCCGGCACTCGCCCTCTCCTCCCCGGCACTCGCACTCTCCCCCGGCACTCGCCCTCTCCTCCCCGGCACTCGCACTCTCCCCCCGGCACTCGCCCTCTCCCCCCGGCACTCGCCCACTCCACCCCTGCACTCGCCCACTCCACCCCGGCACTCGCCCTCTCCTCCCCGGGACTCGCCCTCTCCTCCCCGGCACTCGCCCTCTCCTCCCGGCACTCGCCCTCTCCACCCGGCACTCGCCCACTCCACCCCGGCACTCGCCCACTCCATCCCGGCACTCGCCCACTCCACCCCGGCACTCGCCCTCTCCTCCCCGGCACTCGCCCTCTCCTCCCCGGGACACGCCCTCTCCTCCCCGGCACTCGCCTACCAGTCCCCGGCACTCGCCCACCCCTCCCCAGCACTCGCCCACCCCTCCCCGGCACTCGCCCACCCCTCCCCGGCACTCGCCCACCCCTCCCCGGCACTCGCCCACCCCTCCCCGGAATCGCCCACCCCTCCCCGGCACTCGCCCACCCCTCCCCGGCACTCGCCCCCTCCTCCCCGGCACTCGCCCCCTCCTCCCCGGCACTCGCCCACCCCTCCCCGGCACTCGCCCACCCCTCCCCGGCACTCGCCCACCCCTCCCCGGCACTCGCCCACCCCTCCACGGCACTCGCCCACCCCTCCACGGCACTCGCCCACCCCTCCACGGCACTCGCCCACCCCTCCCCGGCACTCGCCCACCCCTCCCCGGCACTCGCCCACCCCTCCCCGGCACTCGCCCTCCCCTCCCCGGCACTCGCCATCCCCTCCCCGGCACTCGCCCTCTCCTCCCCGGGACTCGCCCCCTCCTCCCCGACACTCGCCCTCTCCTCCCCGACACTCGCCCCCTCCTCCCCGGCACTCGCCCCCTCCTCCCCGACACTCGCCCTCTCGTCCCCGGCACTCGCCCCCCTCCTCCCCGGCACTCGCCCCCTCCTCCCCTGCACTCGCCCCCTCCTCCCCGGCACTCGCCCTCTCCTCCCCGACACTCGCCCCCTCCTCCCTGACACTCGCCCCCTCCTCCCTGACACTCGCCCTCTCCTCCCCGGCACTCGCACTCTCCTGCCCGCCACTCGCCCTCTCCTCCCGGCACTCGCCCTCTCCCCCCGGCACTCGCCCCCTCCTCCCCGACACTCGCCCCCTCCTCCCTGACACTCGCCCCCTCCTCCCCGGCACTCGCCCACCCCTCCCCGGCACTCGGCCACCCCTCCCCGGCACTCGCCCACCCCTCCCCGGCACTCGCCCACCCCTCCCCGGCACTCGCCCACCCCTCCCCGGCACTCGCCCTCCCCTCCCCGGCACTCGCCCTCCCCTCCCCGGCACTCGCCCTCTCCTCCCCGGGACACGCCCTCTCCTCCCCGGACTCGACCTCTCCTCCCTGCACTCGCCCTCTCCTCCCCGGCACTCGCCCCCTCCTCCCCGACACTCACCCTCTCCTCCCCGGCACTCGCCCCCTCCTCCCCGGCACTCGCCCCCTCCTCCCCGGCACTCGCCCCCTCCACCCCGACACTCGCCACCTCCTCCCTGGCACTCGCCCTCTCCCGCCGGCACTCGCCCTCTCCTCCCCGGCACTCGCCCTCTCCTCCCCGGCACTCGCACTCTCCCCCCGGCACTCGCCCTCTCCTCCCCGGCACTCGCACTCTCCCCCCGGCACTCGCCCTCTCCCCCCGGCACTCGCCCTCTCCCCCCCGGCACTCGCCCCCTCCTCCCCGACACTCGCCCTCTCCCCCCTGCACGCTCCCCCTCTCCCCGGCACTCGCACTCTCCTCCCGGCACTCGCCCTCTCCACCCGGCACTCGCCCACTCCACCCCGGCACTCGCCCACTCCATCCCGGCACTCGCCCACTCCACCCCGGCACTCGCCCTCTCCTCCCCGGCACTCGCCCTCTCCTCCCCGGGACACGCCCTCTCCTCCCCGGCACTCGCCTACCAGTCCCCGGCACTCGCCCACCCCTCCCCAGCACTCGCCCACCCCTCCCCGTCACTCGCCCACCCCTCCCCGGCACTCGCCCACCCCTCCCGGCACTCGCCCACCCCTCCCCGGAATCGCCCACCCTCCCGGCACTCGCCCACCCCTCCCCGGCACTCGCCCACCCCTCCCCGGCACTCGCCCACCCCTCCCCGGCACTCGCCCACCCCTCCCCGGCACTCGCCCACCCCTCCCCGGCACTCGCCCACCCCTCCACGGCACTCGCCCACCCCTCCACGGCACTCGCCCACCCCTCCACGGCACTCGCCCACCCCTCCCCGGCACTCGCCCACCCCTCCCCGGCACTCGCCCACCCCTCCCCGGCACTCGCCCTCCCCTCCCCGGCACTCGCCATCCCCTCCCCGGCACTCGCCATCCCCTCCCCGGCACTCGCCCTCTCCTCCCCGGGACTCGCCCTCTCCTCCCCGGACTCGCCCTCTCCTCCCTGCACTCGCCCTCTCCTCCCCGGGACTCGCCCCCTCCTCCCCGACACTCGCCCTCTCGTCCCCGGCACTCGCCCCCCTCCTCCCCGGCACTCGCCCCCTCCTCCCCGGCACTCGCCCCCTCCTCCCCGACACTCGCCCTCTCCTCCCCGACACTCGCCCCCTCCTCCCTGACACTCGCCCCCTCCTCCCTGACACTCGCCCTCTCCTCCCCGGCACTCGCACTCTCCTGCCCGCCACTCGCCCTCTCCTCCCGGCACTCGCCCTCTCCCCCCGGCACTCGCCCCCTCCTCCCCGACACTCGCCCCCTCCTCCCTGACACTCGCCCCCTCCTCCCCGGCACTCGCCCCACCCCTCCCCGGCACTCGCCCACCCCTACCCGGCACTCGCCCACCCCTCCCCGGCACTCGCCCACCCCTCCCCGGCACTCGCCCACCCCTCCCCGGCACTCGCCCTCCCTCCCCGGCACTCGCCCTCCCCTCCCCGGCACTCGCCCTCTCCTCCCCGGGACACGCCCTCTCCTCCCCGGACTCGACCTCTCCTCCCTGCACTCGCCCTCTCCTCCCCGGCACTCGCCCCCTCCTCCCCGGCACTCGCCCACCCCTCCCCGGCACTCGCCCACCCCTCCCCGGCACTCGCCCACCCCTCCCCGGCACTCGCCCACCCCTCCACGGCACTCGCCCACCCCTCCACGGCACTCGCCCACCCCTCCACGGCACTCGCCCACCCCTCCCCGGCACTCGCCCACCCCTCCCCGGCACTCGCCCACCCCTCCCCGGCACTCGCCTCCCCTCCCCGGCACTCGCCATCCCCTCCCCGGCACTCGCCCTCTCCTCCCCGGGACTCGCCCTTTCCACCCCGGACTCGCCCTCTCCTCCCTGCACTCGCCCTCTCCTCCCTGACACTCGCCCCCTCCTCCCTGACACTCGCCCTCTCCTCCCCGGCACTCGCACTCTCCTGCCCGCCACTCGCCCTCTCCTCCCGGCACTCGCCCTCTCCCCCCGGCACTCGCCCCCTCCTCCCCGACACTCGCCCCCTCCTCCCTGACACTCGCCCCCTCCTCCCCGGCACTCGCCCACCCCTCCCCGGCACTCGCCCACCCCTCCCCGGCACTCGCCCACCCCTCCCCGGCACTCGCCCACCCCTCCCCGGCACTCGCCCACCCCTCCCCGGCACTCGCCCTCCCCTCCCCGGCACTCGCCCTCCCCTCCCCGGCACTCGCCCTCTCCTCCCCGGGACACGCCCTCTCCTCCCCGGACTCGACCTCTCCTCCCTGCACTCGCCCTCTCCTCCCCGGCACTCGCCCCCTCCTCCCCGACACTCACCCTCTCCTCCCCGGCACTCGCCCCCTCCTCCCCGGCACTCGCCCCCTCCTCCCCGGCACTCGCCCCTCCTCCCCGACACTCGCCCTCTCCTCCCCTCCACTCGCCCTCTCCTCCCGGCACTCGCCCTCTCCTCCCCGGCACTCGCCCTCTCCCTCCGGCAATCGCCGTCTCCTCCACAGCACTCGCCCCCTCCTCCCTGACACTCGCCCACTCCACCCCTGCACTCGCCCACTCCACCCCGGCACTCGCCCTCTCCTCCCCGGGACTCGCCCTCTCCTCCCCGGCACTCGCCCACTCCACCCCGGCACTCGCCCACTCCACCCCGGCACTCGCCCTCTCCTCCCCGGCACTCGCCCTCTCCTCCCCGGGACTCGCCCTCTCCTCCCCGGCACTCGCCCTCTCCTCCCCGGCACTCGCCCTCTCCTCCCCGGCACCCGCCCTCTCCTCCCCGGCACTCGCCCTCTCCTCCCCGGCACTCGCCCTCTCCTCCCCGGCACTCGCCCACTCCTCCCTGGCACTCGCCCTCTCCTCAACGGCACTCGCCCTCTCCTCCCCGGCACTCGCCCACTCCTCCCTGGCACTCGCCCTCTCCTCAACGGCACTCGCCCTCTCCTCCCCGGCACTCGCGCACTCCTCCCTGGCACTCGCCCACTCCTCCCTGGCACTCGCCCACTCCTCCCCGGCACTCGCCCACTCCACCACGGCACTCGCCCTCTACTCCCCGGGACTCGCCCTCTCCTACCGACACTCGCCCTCTCCTCACCCGGCACTCGGCCCCTCCTCCCCGACACTCGCCATCTCCTCCCTGGCACTCGCCCTCTCCCGCCGGCACTCGCCCTCTCCTCCCCGGCACTCGCCCTCTCCTCCCCGGCACTCGCCCTCTCCTCCCCGGCACTCGCCCTCTCCCCCCGGCACTCGCCCTCTCCCCCCCGGCACTCGCCCCCTCCTCCCCGACACTCGCCCTCTCCCCCCTGCACGCTCCCCCTCTCCCCGGCACTCGCACTCTCCTCCCGGCACTCGCCCTCTCCACCCGGCACTCGCCCACTCCACCCCGGCACTCGCCCACTCCACCCCGGCACTCGCCCTCTCCTCCCCGGCACTCGCCCTCTCCTCCCCGGGACACGCCCTCTCCTCCCCGGCACTCGCCCACCAGTCCCCGGCACTCGCCCACCCCTCCCCGGCACTCGCCCACCCCTCCCCGGCACTCGCCCACCCCTCCCCGGCACTCGCCCACCCCTCCCCGGCACTCGCCCACCCCTCCCCGGAATCGCCCACCCCTCCCCAGCACTCGCCCACCCCTCCCCGGCACTCGCCCACCCCTCCCCGGCACTCGCCCACCCCTCCACGGCACTCGCCCACCCCTCCACGGCACTCGCCCACCCCTCCACGGCACTCGCCCACCCCTCCCCGGCACTCGCCCACCCCTCCCCGGCACTCGCCCACCCCTCCCCGGCACTCGCCCTCCCCTCCCCGGCACTCGCCCTCCCCTCCCCGGCACTCGCCATCCCCTCTCCGGCACTCGCCCTCTCCTCCCCGGCACTCGCCCTCTCCTCCCCGGCACTCGCACTCTCACCCCGGCACTCGCCCTCTCCTCCCCGGCACTCGCACTCTCCCCCCGGCACTCGCCCTCTCCCCCCCGGCACTCGCCCTCTCCCCCCCGGCACTCGCCCCCTCCTCCCCGACACTCGCCCTCTCCCCCCTGCACGCTCCCCCTCTCCCCGGCACTCGCACTCTCCTCCCGGCACTCGCCCTCTCCACCCGGCACTCGCCCACTCCACCCCGGCACTCGCCCACTCCATCCCGGCACTCGCCCACTCCACCCCGGCACTCGCCCTCTCCTCCCCGGCACTCGCCCTCTCCTCCCCGGGACACGCCCTCTCCTCCCCGGCACTCGCCCACCAGTCCCCGGCACTCGCCCACCCCTCCCCGGCACTCGCCCACCCCTCCCCGGCACTCGCCCACCCCTCCCCGGCACTCGCCCACCCCTCCCCGGCACTCGCCCACCCCTCCCCGGAATCGCCCACACCTCCCCGGCACTCGCCCACCCCTCCCCGGCACTCGCCCACCCCTCCCCGGCACTCGCCCACCCCTCCCCGGCACTCGCCCACCCCTCCCCGGCACTCGCCCACCCCTCCCCGGCACTCGCCCACCCCTCCCCGGCACTCGCCCACCCCTCCACGGCACTCGCCCACCCCTCCACGGCACTCGCCCACCCCTCCACGGCACTCGCCCACCCCTCCCCGGCACTCGCCCACCCCTCCCCGGCACTCGCCCACCCCTCCCCGGCACTCGCCCTCCCCTCCCCGGCACTCGCCATCCCCTCCCCGGCACTCGCCCTCTCCTCCCCGGGACTCGCCCTCTCCTCCCCGGACTCGCCCTCTCCTCCCTGCACTCGCCCTCTCCTCCCCGGCACTCGCCCCCTCCTCCCCGACACTCGCCCTCTCCTCCCCGGCACTCGCCCCCTCCTCCCCGGCACTCGCCCCCTCCTCCCCGGCACTCGCCCCCTCCTCCCCGGCACTCGCCCCCTCCTCCCTGACACTCGCCCCCTCCTCCCTGACACTCGCCCTCTCCTCCCCGGCACTCGCACTCTCCTGCCCGCCACTCGCCCTCTCCTCCCGGCACTCGCCCTCTCCCCCCGGCACTCGCCCCCTCCTCCCCGACACTCGCCCCCTCCTCCCTGACACTCGCCCCCTCCTCCCCGGCACTCGCCCACCCCTCCCCGGCACTCGCCCCCTCCTCCCCGGCACTCGCCCCCTCCTCCCCGGCACTCGCCCACCCCTCCCCGGCACTCGCCCACCCCTCCCCGGCACTCGCCCTCCCCTCCCCGGCACTCGCCCTCCCCTCCCCGGCACTCGCCCTCTCCTCCCCGGGACACGCCCTCTCCTCCCCGGACTCGACCTCTCCTCCCTGCACTCGCCCTCTCCTCCCCGGCACTCGCCCCCTCCTCCCCGACACTCGCCCTCTCCTCCCCGGCACTCGCCCCCTCCTCCCCGGCACTCGCCCCCTCCTCCCCGGCACTCGCCCCCTCCTCCCCGGCACTCGCCCCCTCCTCCCCGACACTCGCCCTCTCCTCCCCTCCACTCGCCCTCTCCTCCCGGCACTCGCCCTCTCCTCCCCGGCACTCGCCCTCTCCCTCCGGCAATCGCCGTCTCCTCCACAGCACTCGCCCCCTCCTCCCTGACACTCGCCCACTCCACCCCTGCACTCGCCCACTCCACCCCGGCACTCGCCCTCTCCTCCCCGGGACTCGCCCTCTCCTCCCCGGCACTCGCCCACTCCACCCCGGCACTCGCCCACTCCACCCCGGCACTCGCCCTCTCCTCCCCGGCACTCGCCCTCTACTCCCCGGGACTCGCCCTCTCCTCCCCGGGACTCGCCCACTCCACCCCCGGCACTCGCCCACTCCACCCCGGCACTCGCCCACTCCACCCCGGCACTCGCCCACTCCACCCCGGCAATCGCCCACTACTCCCCGGGACTCACCCTCTCATCCCTGGTACTCACCCTCTCCTCCCCGGCACTCGCCCTCTCCTCCTCGGCACTCGCCCACTCCTCTCGACACATGCCCACTCCACCCCGGCACTCGCCCCCTCCTCCCTGACACTCGCCTTCTCCTCCCCAGCAATCGCCCTCTCCACCCCGGCACTCGCCCACTCCTCCACGCCACTCGCCATCTCCTCCCTGGCACTCGCCCTCTCCCCCCGGCACTCGCCCTCTCCCCCCGGCACTCGCCCCCTCCTCCCTGACACTCGCCCTCTCCCCCCTGCACGCTCCCCCTCTCCCCGCCACTCGCACTCTCCTCCCAGGCACTCGCACTCTCCTCCCGGCACTCGCCCACTCCACCCCGGCACTCGCCCACTCCACCCCGGGACTCGCCCTCTCCTCCCCGGGACTCGCCCACCCCTCCCCGGCACTCGCCCTCTCCTCCCCGGCACTCGCCCTCTCCTCCCGACACTCGCACTCTTCTCACCCGGCACTCGCCCTCTACTCCCCGGGACTCGCCCTCTCCTCCCGACACTCGCCCTCTCCTCACCCGGCACTCGCCCTCTCCTCACCCGGCACTCGCCCTCTCCTCCCCGACACTCGCCCCCTCCTCCCCGACACTCGCCCCCTCCTCCCCGCCACTCGCCATCTCCCCCCGGCACTCGCCCTCTCCCCCCGACACTCGCCCTCTCCTCCCCGGGACTCGCCCACCCCTCCCCGGCACTCGCCCTCTCCTCCCCGGCACTCGCCCTCTCCCCCCGGCACTCGCCCCCTCCTCCCCGACACTCGCCCTCTCCTCCCCGACACTCGCCTTCTCTTCCCCACCACTCGCCCTCTCTTACCGGCACTCGCCCTCTCCCCCCGGCACTCGCCCTCTCCTCCCCGACACTCGCCCTCTCCCCCCGGCACTCGCCCTCTCCTCCCCGACACTCGCCCTCTCCTCCCCGGCACTCGTGCTCTCCTCCCCGGCACTCGCCCTCTCCCCCCGGCACTTGCCCCCTCCTCCCCGACACTCGCCCTCTCCTCCCCGACACTCGCCTTCTCTTCCCCGCCACTCGCCCTCTCCTCCCGGCACTCGCCCTCTCCCCCCCGGCACTCGCCCTCTCCTCCCCGACACTCGCCCCCTCCTCCCCGACACTCGCCCTCTCCTCCCCGACACTCGCCTTCTCTTCCCCACCACTCGCCCTCTCCTCCCGGCACTCGCCCTCTCCCCCCGGCACTCGCCCACTCCACCCCGGCACTCGCCCACTCCACCCCGGCACTCGCCCTCTCCTCCCCGGCACTCGCCCTCTCCTCCCCGGCACTCGCCCACCCCTCCCGGCACTCGCCCTCTCCTCCCCGGCACTCGCCCTCTCCACCCCGGCACTCGCCCCCTCCTCCCTGACACTCGCCTTCTCCTCCCCAGCACTCGCCCTCTCCTCCCCGGCAGTCGCCCTCTCCTCCCCGGCACTCGCCCTCTCCTCCCCGGCACTCGCCCTCTCCTCCCCGGCACTCGCCCTCTCCTCCCCGGCACTCGCCCAGTCCTCCCCGGCACTCGCCAACTCCTCCCCGGCACTCGCCCTCTCCTCCCCGGGACTCGCCCTCCCCTCCCCGGCACTCGCCCTCTCATCCCCGGCACTCGCCCTCTCATCCCCGGCACTCGCCCACTCCACCCCGGCACTCGCCCCCTCCTCCCTGACACTCGCCTTCTCCTCCCCGACACTCGCCTTCTCCTCCCCGGCACTCGCCCTCTCCCCCCGGCACTCGCCCCCTCCTCCCCGACACTCGCCCTCTCCTCCCCGACACTCGCCTTCTCTTCCCCGCCACTCGCCCTCCCCCCCCGGCACTCGCCCTCTCCCCCCGGCACTCGCCCTCTCCTCACCGACACTCGCCCTCTCCTCCCCGGCACTCGCCCTCTCCTCCACGGCACTCGCCCTCTCACTCTGGCACTCGCCGTCTCCTCCACAGCACTCGCCCCCTCCTCCCTGACACTCGCCTTCTCCTCCCCAGCACTCGCCCACTCCACCCCGGGACTCGCCCTCTCCTCCCCGGGACTCGCCCACTCCACCCCGGGACTCGCCCTCTCCTCCCCGGCACTGGCCCTCTCCTCCCCGGGACTCGCCCACCCCTCCCCGGCACTCGCCCTCTCCTCCCCGGCACTCGCCCCCTCCTCCCCGGCACTCGCCCCCTCCTCCCCGACACTCGCCCCCTCCTCCCTGACACTCGCCCCCTCCTCCCTGGCACTCGCACTCCCCTCCCCGGCACTCGCCCCCTCCTCCATGGCACTCGCACTCTCCTCCCCGGCACTCGCACTCTCCTGCCCGGCACTCGCCCTCTCCTCACGGCACTCGCCCTCTCCCCCCGGCACTCGCCCCCTCCTCCCCGACACTCGCCCTCTCCTCCCCGACACTCGCCTTCTCCTCCCCGCCACTCGCCCTCTCCTCCCGGCACTCGCCCTCTCCCCCCGGCACTCGCCCTCTCCTCCCTGACACTCGCACTCTCCTCCCCGGCACTCGCCTTCTCCTCCACGGCACTCGCCCTCTCCCTCCGGCACTCGCCGTCTCCTCCACAGCACTCGCCCCCTCCTCCCTGACACTCGCCTTCTCCTCCCCTGCACTCGCCCACTCCACCCCGGCACTCGCCAACTCCACCCCGGCACTCGCCCACTCCACCCCGGGACTCGCCCTCTCCTCCCCGGGACTCGCCCACCCCTCCCCGGCACTCGCCCTCTCCTCCCCGGCACTCGCCCTCTCCTCCCGACACTCGCACTCTTCTCACCCGGCACTCGCCCTCTACTCCCCGGGACTCGGCCTCTCCTCCCGACACTCGCCCTCTCCTCACCCGGCACTCGCCCTCTCCTCACCCGGCACTCGCCCTCTCCTCCCCGACACTCGCCCCCTCCTCCCCGACACTCGCCCCCTCCTCCCCGCCACTCGCCATCTCCCCCCAGCACTCGCCCACTCCACCCCGGGACTCGCCCTCTCCTCCCCGGGACTCGCCCACTCCACCCCGGGACTCGCCCTCTCCTCCCCGGCACTGGCCCTCTCCTCCCCGGGACTCGCCCACCCCTCCCCGGCACTCGCCCTCTCCTCCCCGGCACTCGCCCCCTCCTCCCCGGCACTCGCCCCCTCCTCCCCGACACTCGCCCCCTCCTCCCTGACACTCGCCCCCTCCTCCCTGGCACTCGCACTCCCCTCCCCGGCACTCGCCCCCTCCTCCATGGCACTCGCACTCTCCTCCCCGGCACTCGCACTCTCCTGCCCGGCACTCGCCCTCTCCTCACGGCACTCGCCCTCTCCCCCCGGCACTCGCCCCCTCCTCCCCGACACTCGCCCTCTCCTCCCCGACACTCGCCTTCTCCTCCCCGCCACTCGCCCTCTCCTCCCGGCACTCGCCCTCTCCCCCCGGCACTCGCCCTCTCCTCCCTGACACTCGCACTCTCCTCCCCGGCACTCGCCTTCTCCTCCACGGCACTCGCCCTCTCCCTCCGGCACTCGCCGTCTCCTCCACAGCACTCGCCCCCTCCTCCCTGACACTCGCCTTCTCCTCCCCTGCACTCGCCCACTCCACCCCGGCACTCGCCAACTCCACCCCGGCACTCGCCCACTCCACCCCGGGACTCGCCCTCTCCTCCCCGGGACTCGCCCACCCCTCCCCGGCACTCGCCCTCTCCTCCCCGGCACTCGCCCTCTCCTCCCGACACTCGCACTCTTCTCACCCGGCACTCGCCCTCTACTCCCCGGGACTCGGCCTCTCCTCCCGACACTCGCCCTCTCCTCACCCGGCACTCGCCCTCTCCTCACCCGGCACTCGCCCTCTCCTCCCCGACACTCGCCCCCTCCTCCCCGACACTCGCCCCCTCCTCCCCGCCACTCGCCATCTCCCCCCGGCACTCGCCCTCTCCCCCCGGCACTCGCCCTCTCCTCCCCGGGACTCGCCCACCCCTCCCCGGCACTCGCCCTCTCCTCCCCGGCACTCGCCCTCTCCTCCCCGGCACTCGCCCTCTCCTCCCGACACTCGCCCTCTCCTCACCCGGCACTCGCCCTCTACTCCCCGGGACTCGCCCTCTCCTCCCGACACTCGCCCCCTCCTCCCCGACACTCGCCCCCTCCTCCCCGCCACTCGCCTTCTTCTCCCCGGCACTCGCCCTCTCCTCACCCGGCACTCGCCCTCTCCTCCCCGACACTCGCCCCCTCCTCCCCGACACTCGCCCCCTCCTCCCCGCCACTCGCCTTCTCCTCACCGGCACTCACCCTCTCCTCCCCGGCACTCGCACTCTCCACCCCGGCACTCGCCTTCTCCTCCCCGGCACTCGCCTTCTCCTCCCCGGCACTCGCCCTCTCCTCCCCGGCACTCGCCCTCTCCTCCCCGGCACTCGCCCTCTCCTCCCCGGCACTCGCCCTCTCCTCCCCGGCACTCCCCCACTCCACCCCGGCACTCGCACTCTCCTCCCCGGCACTCGCCCTCTCCTCCCCGGGACTCGCCCTCTCCTCCCCGGGACTCGCCCACTCCACCCCGGCACTCACCCACTCCACCCCGGCACTCGCCCACTCCACCCCGGCACTCGCCCACTCCACCCCGGCACTCGCCCACTACTCCCCGGGACTCACCCTCTCCTCCCTGGTACTCACCCTCTCCTCCCCGGCACTCGCCCTCTCCTCCTCGGCACTCGCCCACTCCTCTCGACACATGCCCACTCCACCCCGGCACTCGCCCCCTCCTCCCTGACACTCGCCTTCTCCTCCCCAGCAATCGCCCTCTCCACCCCGGCACTCGCCCACTCCTCCACGCCACTCGCCATCTCCTCCCTGGCACTCGCCCTCTCCCCCCGGCACTCGCCCTCTCCCCCCGGCACTCGCCCCCTCCTCCCTGACACTCGCCCTCTCCCCCCTGCACGCTCCCCCTCTCCCCGCCACTCGCACTCTATTCCCAGGCACTCGCACTCTCCTCCCGGCACTCGCCCACTCCACCCCGGCACTCGCCCACTCCACCCCGGGACTCGCCCTCTCCTCCCCGGGACTCGCCCACCCCTCCCCGGCACTCGCCCTCTCCTCCCCGGCACTCGCCCTCTCCTCCCGACACTCGCACTCTTCTCACCCGGCACTCGCCCTCTACTCCCCGGGACTCGCCCTCTCCTCCCGACACTCGCCCTCTCCTCACCCGGCACTCGCCCTCTCCTCACCCGGCACTCGCCCTCTCCTCCCCGACACTCGCCCCCTCCTCCCCGCCACTCGCCATCTCCCCCCGGCACTCGCCCTCTCCCCCCGGCACTCGCCCTCTCCTCCCCGGGACTCGCCCTCTCCTCCCCGGCACTCGCCCTCTCCACCCCGGCACTCGCCCCCTCCTCCCTGACACTCGCCTTCTCCTCCCCAGCACTCGCCCTCTCCTCCCCGGCACTCGCCCTCTCCTCCCCGGCACTCGCCCTCTCCTCCCCGGCACTCGCCCTCTCCTCCCCGGCACTCGCCCAGTCCTCCCCGGCACTCGCCCACTCCTCCCCGGCACTCGCCCTCTCCTCCCCGGGACTCGCCCTCCCCTCCCCGGCACTCGCCCTCTCATCCCCGGCACTCGCCCTCTCATCCCCGGCACTCGCCCACTCCACCCCGGCACTCGCCCCCTCCTCCCTGACACTCGCCTTCTCCTCCCCGACACTCGCCTTCTCCTCCCCGGCACTCGCCCTCTCCCCCCGGCACTCGCCCCCTCCTCCCCGACACTCGCCCTCTCCTCCCCGACACTCGCCTTCTCTTCCCCGCCACTCGCCCTCCCCCCCCGGCACTCGCCCTCTCCCCCCGGCACTCGCCCTCTCCTCACCGACACTCGCCCTCTCCTCCCCGGCACTCGCCCTCTCCTCCACGGCACTCGCCCTCTCCCTCTGGCACTCGCCGTCTCCTCCACAGCACTCGCCCCCTCCTCCCTGACATTCGCCTTCTCCTCCCCAGCAGTCGCCCACTCCACCCCGGCACTCGCCCACTCCACCCCGGCACTCGCCCTCTCCTCCCCAGCACTCGCCCACTCCACCCCGGGACTCGCCCTCTCCTCCCCGGGACTCGCCCACTCCACCCCGGGACTCGCCCTCTCCTCCCCGGCACTCGCCCTCTCCTCCCCGGCACTCGCCCTCTCCTCCCCGGCACTCGCCCCCTCCTCCCCGGCACTCGCCCCCTCCTCCCCGACACTCGCCCCCTCCTCCCTGACACTCGCCCCCTCCTCCCTGGCACTCGCACTCCCCTCCCCGGCACTCGCCCCCTCCTCCATGGCACTCGCACTCTCCTCCCCGGCACTCGCACTCTCCTGCCCGGCACTCGCCCTCTCCTCACGGCACTCGCCCTCTCCCCCCGGCACTCGCCCCCTCCTCCCCGACACTCGCCCTCTCCTCCCCGCCACTCGCCCTCTCCTCCCGGCACTCGCCCTCTCCCCCCGGCACTCGCCCTCTCCTCCCTGACACTCGCACTCTCCTCCCCGGCACTCGCCTTCTCCTCCACGGCACTCGCCCTCTCCCTCCGGCACTCGCCGTCTCCTCCACAGCACTCGCCCCCTCCTCCCTGACACTCGACTTCTCCTCCCCTGCACTCGCCCACTCCACCCCGGCACTCGCCCACTCCACCCCGGCACTCGCCCACTCCACCCCGGGACTCGCCCTCTCCTCCCCGGGACTCGCCCACCCCTCCCCGGCACTCGCCCTCTCCTCCCCGGCACTCGCCCTCTCCTCCCGACACTCGCACTCTTCTCACCCGGCACTCGCCCTCTACTCCCCGGGACTCGCCCTCTCCTCCCGACACTCGCCCCCTCCTCCCCGACACTCGCCCCCTCCTCCCCGCCACTCGCCTTCTTCTCCCCGGCACTCGCCCTCTCCTCACCCGGCACTCGCCCTCTCCTCCCCGACACTCGCCCCCTCCTCCCCGACACTCGCACCCTCCTCCCCGCCACTCGCCTTCTCCTCACCGGCACTCACCCTCTCCTCCCCGGCACTCGCACTCTCCACCCCGGCACTCGCCTTCTCCTCCCCGGCACTCGCCTTCTCCTCCCCGGCACTCGCCCTCTCCTCCCCGGGACTCGCCCTCCCCTCCCCGGCACTCGCCCTCTCATCCCCGGCACTCGCCCTCTCATCCCCGGCACTCCCCCACTCCACCCCGGCACTCGCCCTCTCCTCCCCGGCACTCGCCCTCTACTCCCCGGGACTCGCCCTCTCCTCCCCGGGACTCGCCCACTCCACCCCGGCACTCACCCACTCCACCCCGGCACTCGCCCACTCCACCCCGGCACTCGCCCACTCCACCCCGGCACTCGCCCACTACTCCCCGGGACTCACCCTCTCCTCCCTGGTACTCACCCTCTCCTCCCCGGCACTCGCCCTCTCCTCCTCGGCACTCGCCCACTCCTCTCGACACATGCCCACTCCACCCCGGCACTCGCCCCCTCCTCCCTGACACTCGCCTTCTCCTCCCCAGCAATCGCCCTCTCCACCCCGGCACTCGCCCACTCCTCCACGCCACTCGCCATCTCCTCCCTGGCACTCGCCCTCTCCCCCCGGCACTCGCCCTCTCCCCCCGGCACTCGCCCCCTCCTCCCTGACACTCGCCCTCTCCCCCCTGCACGCTCCCCCTCTCCCCGCCACTCGCACTCTATTCCCAGGCACTCGCACTCTCCTCCCGGCACTCGCCCACTCCACCCCGGCACTCGCCCACTCCACCCCGGGACTCGCCCTCTCCTCCCCGGGACTCGCCCACCCCTCCCCGGCACTCGCCCTCTCCTCCCCGGCACTCGCCCTCTCCTCCCGACACTCGCACTCTTCTCACCCGGCACTCGCCCTCTACTCCCCGGGACTCGCCCTCTCCTCCCGACACTCGCCCTCTCCTCACCCGGCACTCGCCCTCTCCTCACCCGGCACTCGCCCTCTCCTCCCCGACACTCGCCCCCTCCTCCCCGCCACTCGCCATCTCCCCCCGGCACTCGCCCTCTCCCCCCGGCACTCGCCCTCTCCTCCCCGGGACTCGCCCTCTCCTCCCCGGCACTCGCCCTCTCCACCCCGGCACTCGCCCCCTCCTCCCTGACACTCGCCTTCTCCTCCCCAGCACTCGCCCTCTCCTCCCCGGCAGTCGCCCTCTCCTCCCCGGCACTCGCCCTCTCCTCCCCGGCACTCGCCCTCTCCTCCCCGGCACTCGCCCTCTCCTCCCCGGCACTCGCCCAGTCCTCCCCGGCACTCGCCCACTCCTCCCCGGCACTCGCCCTCTCCTCCCCGGGACTCGCCCTCCCCTCCCCGGCACTCGCCCTCTCATCCCCGGCACTCGCCCTCTCATCCCCGGCACTCGCCCACTCCACCCCGGCACTCGCCCCCTCCTCCCTGACACTCGCCTTCTCCTCCCCGACACTCGCCTTCTCCTCCCCGGCACTCGCCCTCTCCCCCCGGCACTCGCCCCCTCCTCCCCGACACTCGCCCTCTCCTCCCCGACACTCGCCTTCTCTTCCCCGCCACTCGCCCTCCCCCCCCGGCACTCGCCCTCTCCCCCCGGCACTCGCCCTCTCCTCACCGACACTCGCCCTCTCCTCCCCGGCACTCGCCCTCTCCTCCACGGCACTCGCCCTCTCCCTCTGGCACTCGCCGTCTCCTCCACAGCACTCGCCCCCTCCTCCCTGACACTCGCCTTCTCCTCCCCAGCAGTCGCCCACTCCACCCCGGCACTCGCCCACTCCACCCCGGCACTCGCCCTCTCCTCCCCAGCACTCGCCCACTCCACCCCGGGACTCGCCCTCTCCTCCCCGGGACTCGCCCACTCCACCCCGGGACTCGCCCTCTCCTCCCCGGCACTCGCCCTCTCCTCCCCGGCACTCGCCCTCTCCTCCCCGGCACTCGCCCCCTCATCCCCGGCACTCGCCCCCTCCTCCCCGACACTCGCCCCCTCCTCCCTGACACTCGCCCCCTCCTCCCTGGCACTCGCACTCCCCTCCCCGGCACTCGCCCCCTCCTCCATTGCACTCGCACTCTCCTCCCCGGCACTCGCACTCTCCTGCCCGGCACTCGCCCTCTCCTCACGGCACTCGCCCTCTCCCCCCGGCACTCGCCCCCTCCTCCCCGACACTCGCCCTCTCCTCCCCGACACTCGCCTTCTCCTCCCCGCCACTCGCCCTCTCCTCCCGGCACTCGCCCTCTCCCCCCGGCACTCGCCCTCTCCTCCCTGACACTCGCACTCTCCTCCCCGGCACTCGCCTTCTCCTCCACGGCACTCGCCCTCTCCCTCCGGCACTCGCCATCTCCTCCACAGCACTCGCCCCCTCCTCCCTGACACTCGCCTTCTCCTCCCCTGCACTCGCCCACTCCACCCCGGGACTCGCCCTCTCCTCCCCGGGACTCGCCCACCCCTCCCCGGCACTCGCCCTCTCCTCCCCGGCACTCGCCCTCTCCTCCCGACACTCGCACTCTTCTCACCCGGCACTCGCCCTCTACTCCCCGGGACTCGCCCTCTCCTCCCGACTCTCGCCCTCTCCTCACCCGGCACTCGCCCTCTCCTCACCCGGCACTCGCCCTCTCCTCCCCGACACTCGCCCCCTCCTCCCCGACACTCGCCCCCTCCTCCCCGCCACTCGCCATCTCCCCCCGGCACTCGCCCTCTCTCCCCGGCACTCGCCCTCTCCTCCCCGGGACTCGCCCACCCCTCCCCGGCACTCGCCCTCTCCTCCCCGGCACTCGCCCTCTCCTCCCCGGCACTCGCCCTCTCCTCCCGACACTCGCCCTCTCCTCACCCGGCACTCGCCCTCTACTCCCCGGGACTCGCCCTCTCCTCCCGACACTCGCCCCCTCCTCCCCGACACTCGCCCCCTCCTCCCCGCCACTCGCCTTCTTCTCCCCGGCACTCGCCCTCTCCTCACCCGGCACTCGCCCTCTCCTCCCCGACACTCGCCCCCTCCTCCCCGACACTCGCCCCCTCCTCCCCGCCACTCGCCTTCTCCTCACCGGCACTCACCCTCTCCTCCCCGGCACTCGCCCTCTCCTCCCCGGCACTCGCCCTCTCCTCCCCGGCACTCCCCCACTCCACCCCGGCACTCGCCCTCTCCTCCCCGGCACTCGCCCTCTACTCCCCGGGACTCGCCCTCTCCTCCCCGGGACTCGCCCACTCCACCCCGGCACTCACCCACTCCACCCCGGCACTCGCCCACTCCACCCCGGCACTCGCCCACTCCACCCCGGCACTCGCCCACTACTCCCCGGGACTCACCCTCTCATCCCTGGTACTCACCCTCTCCTCCCCGGCACTCGCCCTCTCCTCCTCGGCACTCGCCCACTCCTCTCGACACATGCCCACTCCACCCCGGCACTCGCCCCCTCCTCCCTGACACTCGCCTTCTCCTCCCCAGCAATCGCCCTCTCCTCCCCGGCACTCGCCCTCTCCTCCCCGGCACTCGCCCTCTCCTCCCCGGCACTCGCCCTCTCCTCCCCGGCACTCCCCCACTCCACCCCGGCACTCGCCCTCTCCTCCCCGGCACTCGCCCTCTACTCCCCGGGACTCGCCCTCTCCTCCCCGGGACTCGCCCACTCCACCCCGGCACTCGCCCACTCCACCCCGGCACTCGCCCACTCCACCCCGGCACTCGCCCACTCCACCCCGGCACTCGCCCACTACTCCCCGGGACTCACCCTCTCCTCCCTGGTACTCACCCTCTCCTCCCCGGCACTCGCCCTCTCCTCCTCGGCACTCGCCCACTCCTCTCGACACATGCCCACTCCACCCCGGCACTCGCCCCCTCCTCCCTGACACTCGCCTTCTCCTCCCCAGCAATCGCCCTCTCCACCCCGGCACTCGCCCACTCCTCCACGCCACTCGCCATCTCCTCCCTGGCACTCGCCCTCTCCCCCCGGCACTCGCCCTCTCCCCCCGGCACTCGCCCCCTCCTCCCTGACACTCGCCCTCTCCCCCCTGCAAGCTCCCCCTCTCCCCGCCACTCGCACTCTCCTCCCAGGCACTCGCACTCTCCTCCCGGCACTCGCCCTCTCCCCCCGGCACTCGCCCTCTCCTCACCGACACTCGCCCTCTCCTCCCCGGCACTCGCCCTCTCCTCCACGGCACTCGCCCTCTCCCTCTGGCACTCGCCGTCTCCTCCACAGCACTCGCCCCCTCCTCCCTGACACTCGCCTTCTCCTCCCCAGCAGTCGCCCACTCCACCCCGGCACTCGCCCACTCCACCCCGGCACTCGCCCTCTCCTCCCCAGCACTCGCCCACTCCACCCCGGGACTCGCCCTCTCCTCCCCGGGACTCGCCCACTCCACCCCGGGACTCGCCCTCTCCTCCCCGGCACTCGCCCTCTCCTCCCCGGCACTCGCCCTCTCCTCCCCGGCACTCGCCCCCTCATCCCCGGCACTCGCCCCCTCCTCCCCGACACTCGCCCCCTCCTCCCTGACACTCGCCCCCTCCTCCCTGGCACTCGCACTCCCCTCCCCGGCACTCGCCCCCTCCTCCATTGCACTCGCACTCTCCTCCCCGGCACTCGCACTCTCCTGCCCGGCACTCGCCCTCTCCTCACGGCACTTGCCCTCTCCCCCCGGCACTCGCCCCCTCCTCCCCGACACTCGCCCTCTCCTCCCCGACACTCGCCTTCTCCTCCCCGCCACTCGCCCTCTCCTCCCGGCACTCGCCCTCTCCCCCCGGCACTCGCCCTCTCCTCCCTGACACTCGCACTCTCCTCCCCGGCACTCGCCTTCTCCTCCACGGCACTCGCCCTCTCCCTCCGGCACTCGCCATCTCCTCCACAGCACTCGCCCCCTCCTCCCTGACACTCGCCTTCTCCTCCCCTGCACTCGCCCACTCCACCCCGGGACTCGCCCTCTCCTCCCCGGGACTCGCCCACCCCTCCCCGGCACTCGCCCTCTCCTCCCCGGCACTCGCCCTCTCCTCCCGACACTCGCACTCTTCTCACCCGGCACTCGCCCTCTACTCCCCGGCACTCGCCCTCTCCTCCACGGCACTCGCCCTCTCCCTCTGGCACTCGCCGTCTCCTCCACAGCACTCGCCCCCTCCTCCCTGACACTCGCCTTCTCCTCCCCAGCAGTCGCCCACTCCACCCCGGCACTCGCCCACTCCACCCCGGCACTCGCCCTCTCCTCCCCAGCACTCGCCCACTCCACCCCGGGACTCGCCCTCTCCTCCCCGGGACTCGCCCACTCCACCCCGGGACTCGCCCTCTCCTCCCCGGCACTCGCCCTCTCCTCCCCGGCACTCGCCCTCTCCTCCCCGGCACTCGCCCCCTCATCCCCGGCACTCGCCCCCTCCTCCCCGACACTCGCCCCCTCCTCCCTGACACTCGCCCCCTCCTCCCTGGCACTCGCACTCCCCTCCCCGGCACTCGCCCCCTCCTCCATTGCACTCGCACTCTCCTCCCCGGCACTCGCACTCTCCTGCCCGGCACTCGCCCTCTCCTCACGGCACTTGCCCTCTCCCCCCGGCACTCGCCCCCTCCTCCCCGACACTCGCCCTCTCCTCCCCGACACTCGCCTTCTCCTCCCCGCCACTCGCCCTCTCCTCCCGGCACTCGCCCTCTCCCCCCGGCACTCGCCCTCTCCTCCCTGACACTCGCACTCTCCTCCCCGGCACTCGCCTTCTCCTCCACGGCACTCGCCCTCTCCCTCCGGCACTCGCCATCTCCTCCACAGCACTCGCCCCCTCCTCCCTGACACTCGCCTTCTCCTCCCCTGCACTCGCCCACTCCACCCCGGGACTCGCCCTCTCCTCCCCGGGACTCGCCCACCCCTCCCCGGCACTCGCCCTCTCCTCCCCGGCACTCGCCCTCTCCTCCCGACACTCGCACTCTTCTCACCCGGCACTCGCCCTCTACTCCCCGGGACTCGCCCTCTCCTCCCGACTCTCGCCCTCTCCTCACCCGGCACTCGCCCTCTCCTCACCCGGCACTCGCCCTCTCCTCCCCGACACTCGCCCCCTCCTCCCCGACACTCGCCCCCTCCTCCCCGCCACTCGCCATCTCCCCCCGGCACTCGCCCTCTCTCCCCGGCACTCGCCCTCTCCTCCCCGGGACTCGCCCACCCCTCCCCGGCACTCGCCCTCTCCTCCCCGGCACTCGCCCTCTCCTCCCCGGCACTCGCCCTCTCCTCCCGACACTCGCCCTCTCCTCACCCGGCACTCGCCCTCTACTCCCCGGGACTCGCCCTCTCCTCCCGACACTCGCCCCCTCCTCCCCGACACTCGCCCCCTCCTCCCCGCCACTCGCCTTCTTCTCCCCGGCACTCGCCCTCTCCTCACCCGGCACTCGCCCTCTCCTCCCCGACACTCGCCCCCTCCTCCCCGACACTCGCCCCCTCCTCCCCGCCACTCGCCTTCTCCTCACCGGCACTCACCCTCTCCTCCCCGGCACTCGCCCTCTCCTCCCCGGCACTCGCCCTCTCCTCCCCGGCACTCCCCCACTCCACCCCGGCACTCGCCCTCTCCTCCCCGGCACTCGCCCTCTACTCCCCGGGACTCGCCCTCTCCTCCCCGGGACTCGCCCACTCCACCCCAGCACTCACCCACTCCACCCCGGCACTCGCCCACTCCACCCCGGCACTCGCCCACTCCACCCCGGCACTCGCCCACTACTCCCCGGGACTCACCCTCTCATCCCTGGTACTCACCCTCTCCTCCCCGGCACTCGCCCTCTCCTCCTCGGCACTCGCCCACTCCTCTCGACACATGCCCACTCCACCCCGGCACTCGCCCCCTCCTCCCTGACACTCGCCTTCTCCTCCCCAGCAATCGCCCTCTCCTCCCCGGCACTCGCCCTCTCCTCCCCGGCACTCGCCCTCTCCTCCCCGGCACTCCCCCACTCCACCCCGGCACTCGCCCTCTCCTCCCCGGCACTCGCCCTCTACTCCCCGGGACTCGCCCTCTTCTCCCCGGGACTCGCCCACTCCACCCCGGCACTCACACACTCCACCCCGGCACTCGCCCACTCCACCCCGGCACTCGCCCACTCCACCCCGGCACTCGCCCACTACTCCCCGGGACTCACCCTCTCCTCCCTGGTACTCACCCTCTCCTCCCCGGCACTCGCCCACTCCTCTCGACACATGCCCACTCCACCCCGGCACTCGCCCCCTCCTCCCTGACACTCGCCTTCTCCTCCCCAGCAATCGCCCTCTCCACCCCGGCACTCGCCCACTCCTCCACGCCACTCGCCATCTCCTCCCTGGCACTCGCCCTCTCCCCCCGGCACTCGCCCTCTCCCCCCGGCACTCGCCCCCTCCTCCCTGACACTCGCCCTCTCCCCCCTGCACGCTCCCCCTCTCCCCGCCACTCGCACTCTCCTCCCAGGCACTCGCACTCTCCTCCCGGCACTCGCCCTCTCCTCCCCGGCACTCGCCCTCTCCTCCCCGGCACTCGCCCTCTACTCCCCGGGACTCGCCCTCTACTCCCCGGGACTCGCCCTCTCCTCCCGACACTCGCCCCCTCCTCCCCGACACTCGCCCCCTCCTCCCCGCCACTCGCCTTCTCCTCCCCGGCACTCGCCCTCTCCTCACCCGGCACTCGCCCTCTCCTCCCCGACACTCGCCCTCTCCTCCCGACACTCGCCCCCTCCTCCCCGACACTCGCCCCCTCCTCCCCGCCACTCGCCTTCTCCTCCCCGGCACTCGCCCTCTCCTCACCCGGCACTCGCCCTCTCCTCACCGGCACTCGCCCTCTCCTCCCCGGCACTCGCACTCTCCACCCCGGCACTCGCCTTCTCCTCCCCGGCACTCGCCTTCTCCTCCCCGGCACTCGCCCTCTCCTCCCCGGCACTCGCCCTCTCCTCCCCGGCACTCGCCCACTCCACCCCGGCACTCCCCCACTCCACCCCGTCACTCGCCCTCTCCTCCCCGGCACTCGCCCTCCACTCCCCGGGACTCGCCCTCTCCTCCCCGGGACTCACCCACTCCACCCCGGCACTCACCCACTCCACCCCGGCACTCGCCCACTCCACCCCGGCACTCGCCCACTCCACCCCGGCACTCGCCCACTACTCCCCGGGACTCACCCTCTCCTCCCTGGTACTCACCCTCTCCTCCCCGGCACTCGCCCTCTCCTCCTCGGCACTCGCCCACTCCTCTCGACACATGCCCACTCCACCCCGGCACTCGCCCCCTCCTCCCTGACACTCGCCTTCTCCTCCCCGGCAATCGCCCTCTCCACCCCGGCACTCGCCCTCTCCTCCACGCCACTCGCCATCTCCTCCCTGGCACTCGCCCTCTCCCCCCGGCACTCGCCCTCTCCCCCCGGCACTCGCCCCCTCCTCCCTGACACTCGCCCTCTCCCCCCTGCATGCTCCCCCTCTCCCCGCCACTCGCACTCTCCTCCCAGGCACTGGCACTCTCCTCCCGGCACTCGCCCTCTCCTCCCCGGCACTCGCCCTCTCCTCCCCGGCACTCGCCCTCTCCTCCCCGGCACTCGGCCACTCCACCCCGGCACTCGCCCTCTCCTCCCCGGCACTCGCCCTCTACTCCCTGGGACTAGCCCTCTCCTCCCCGGGACTCGCCCTCTCCTCCCCGGCACTCGCCCACTCCTCCCCGGCACTCGCCCACCCCTCCCCGGCACTCGCCCTCTCCTCCCGGCACTCGCCCACTCCACCCCGGCACTCGCCCACTCCACCCCGGCACTCGCCCTCTCCTCCCCGGCACTCGCCCTCTCCTCCCCGGCACTCGCCCTCTCCTCCCGACACTCGCCCTCTCCTCACCCGGCACTCGCCCTCTACTCCCCGGGACTCGCCCTCTCCTCCCGACACTCGCCCCCTCCTCCCCGACACTCGCCCCCTCGTCCCCGCCAGTCGCCTTCTTCTCCCCGGCACTCGCCCTCTCCTCACCCGGCACTCGCCCTCTCCTCCCCGACACTCGCCCCCTCCTCCCCGACACTCGCCCCCTCCTCCCCGCCACTCGCCTTCTCCTCACCGGCACTCACCCTCTCCTCCCCGGCACTCGCCCTCTCCTCCCCGGCACTCGCCCTCTCCTCCCCGGCACTCCCCCACTCCACCCCGGCACTCGCCCTCTCCTCCCCGGCACTCGCCCTCTCCTCCCCGGGACTCGCCCTCTCCTCCCCGGGACTCGCCCACTCCACCCCGGCACTCACCCACTCCACCCCGGCACTCGCCCACTCCACCCCGGCACTCGCCCACTCCACCCCGGCACTCGCCCACTCCACCCCGGCACTCGCCCACTACTCCCCGGGACTCACCCTCTCATCCCTGGTACTCACCCTCTCCTCCCCGGCACTCGCCCTCTCCTCCTCGGCACTCGCCCACTCCTCTCGACACATGCCCACTCCACCCCGGCACTCGCCCCCTCCTCCCTGACACTCGCCTTCTCCTCCCCAGCAATCGCCCTCTCCTCCCCGGCACTCGCCCTCTCCTCCCCGGCACTCGCCCTCTCCTCCCCGGCACTCCCCCACTCCACCCCGGCACTCGCCCTCTCCTCCCCGGCACTCGCCCTCTACTCCCCGGGACTCGCCCTCTCCTCCCCGGGACTCGCCCACTCCACCCCGGCACTCACCCACTCCACCCCGGCACTCGCCCACTCCACCCCGGCACTCGCCCACTCCACCCCGGCACTCGCCCACTACTCCCCGGGACTCACCCTCTCCTCCCTGGTACTCACCCTCTCCTCCCCGGGACTCGCCCTCTCCTCCCCGGGACTCGCCCACTCCACCCCGGCACTCACCCACTCCACCCCGGCACTCGCCCACTCCACCCCGGCACTCGCCCACTCCACCCCGGCACTCGCCCACTCCACCCCGGCACTCGCCCACTACTCCCCGGGACTCACCCTCTCATCCCTGGTACTCACCCTCTCCTCCCCGGCACTCGCCCTCTCCTCCTCGGCACTCGCCCACTCCTCTCGACACATGCCCACTCCACCCCGGCACTCGCCCCCTCCTCCCTGACACTCGCCTTCTCCTCCCCAGCAATCGCCCTCTCCTCCCCGGCACTCGCCCTCTCCTCCCCGGCACTCGCCCTCTCCTCCCCGGCACTCCCCCACTCCACCCCGGCACTCGCCCTCTCCTCCCCGGCACTCGCCCTCTACTCCCCGGGACTCGCCCTCTCCTCCCCGGGACTCGCCCACTCCACCCCGGCACTCACCCACTCCACCCCGGCACTCGCCCACTCCACCCCGGCACTCGCCCACTCCACCCCGGCACTCGCCCACTACTCCCCGGGACTCACCCTCTCCTCCCTGGTACTCACCCTCTCCTCCCCGGCACTCGCCCTCTCCTCCTCGGCACTCGCCCACTCCTCTCGACACATGCCCACTCCACCCCGGCACTCGCCCCCTCCTCCCTGACACTCGCCTTCTCCTCCCCAGCAATCGCCCTCTCCACCCCGGCACTCGCCCACTCCTCCACGCCACTCGCCATCTCCTCCCTGGCACTCGCCCTCTCCCCCCGGCACTCGCCCTCTCCCCCCGGCACTCGCCCCCTCCTCCCTGACACTCGCCCTCTCCCCCCTGCACGCTCCCCCTCTCCCCGCCACTCGCACTCTCCTCCCAGGCACTCGCACTCTCCTCCCGGCACTCGCCCTCTCCTCCCCGGCACTCGCCCTCTCCTCCCCGGCACTCGCCCTCTACTCCCCGGGACTCGCCCTCTCCTCCCGACACTCGCCCCCCTCCTCCCCGACACTCGCCCCCTCCTCCCCGCCACTCGCCTTCTCCTCCCCGGCACTCGCCCTCTCCTCACCCGGCACTCGCCCTCTCCTCCCCGACACTCGCCCTCTCCTCCCGACACTCGCCCCCTCCTCCCCGACACTCGCCCCCTCCTCCCCGCCACTCGCCTTCTCCTCCCCGGCACTCGCCCTCTCCTCACCCGGCACTCGCCCTCTCCTCACCGGCACTCGCCCTCTCCTCCCCGGCACTCGCACTCTCCACCCCGGCACTCGCCTTCTCCTCCCCGGCACTCGCCTTCTCCTCCCCGGCACTCGCCCTCTCCTCCCCGGCACTCGCCCTCTCCTCCCCGGCACTCGCCCACTCCACCCCGGCACTCCCCCACTCCACCCCGTCACTCGCCCTCTCCTCCCCGGCACTCGCCCTCCACTCCCCGGGACTCGCCCTCTCCTCCCCGGGACTCACCCACTCCACCCCGGCACTCACCCACTCCACCCCGGCACTCGCCCACTCCACCCCGGCACTCGCCCACTCCACCCCGGCACTCGCCCACTACTCCCCGGGACTCACCCTCTCCTCCCTGGTACTCACCCTCTCCTCCCCGGCACTCGCCCTCTCCTCCTCGGCACTCGCCCACTCCTCTCGACACATGCCCACTCCACCCCGGCACTCGCCCCCTCCTCCCTGACACTCGCCTTCTCCTCCCCGGCAATCGCCCTCTCCACCCCGGCACTCGCCCTCTCCTCCACGCCACTCGCCATCTCCTCCCTGGCACTCGCCCTCTCCCCCCGGCACTCGCCCTCTCCCCCCGGCACTCGCCCCCTCCTCCCTGACACTCGCCCTCTCCCCCCTGCACGCTCCCCCTCTCCCCGCCACTCGCACTCTCCTCCCAGGCACTGGCACTCTCCTCCCGGCACTCGCCCTCTCCTCCCCGGCACTCGCCCTCTCCTCCCCGGCACTCGCCCTCTCCTCCCCGGCACTCGGCCACTCCACCCCGGCACTCGCCCTCTCCTCCCCGGCACTCGCCCTCTACTCCCTGGGACTAGCCCTCTCCTCCCCGGGACTCGCCCTCTCCTCCCGACACTCGCCCCCTCCTCCCCGACACTCGCCCCCTCCTCCCCGCCACTCGCCTTCTCCTCCCCGGCACTCGCCCTCTCCTCACCCGGCACTCGCCCTCTCCTCCCCGACACTCGCCCCCTCCTCCCCGACACTCGCCCCCTCCTCCCCGCCACTCGCCTTCTCCTCACCGGCACTCGCCCTCTCCTCCCCGGCACTCGCACTCTCCACCCCGGCACTCGCCTTCTCCTCCCCGGCACTCGCCTTCTCCTCCCCGGCACTCGCCCTCTCCTCCCCGGCACTCGCCCTCTCCTCCCCGGCACTCGCCCACTCCACCCCGGCACTCCCCCTCTCCTCACCGGCACTCGCCCTCTCATCCCCGGCACTCGCACTCTCCACCCCGGCACTCGCCTTCTCCTCCCCGGCACTCGCCGTCTCCTCCCCGGCACTCGCCCTCTCCTCCCCGGCACTCGCCCTCTCCTCCCCGGCACTCGCCCACTCCACCCCGGCACTCCCCCTCTCCTCCCCGGCACTCGCCCTCTACTCCCCGGGACTCGACCTCTCCTCCCCGGGACTCGCCCACTCCACCCCGGCACTCGCCCACTCCACCCCGGCACTCGCCCACTCCACCCCGGCACTCGCCCACTCCACCCCGGCACTCGCCCACTACTCCCCGGGACTCACCCTCTCCTCCCTGGTACTCACCCTCTCCTCCCCGGCACTCGCTCTCTCCTCCTCGGCACTCGCCCACTCCTCTCGACACATGCCCACTCCACCCCGGCACTCGCCCCCTCCTCCCTGACACTCGCCTTCTCCTCCCCAGCAATCGCCCTCTCCACCCTGGCACTCGCCCTCTCCTCCACGCCACTCGCCATCTCCTCCCTGGCACTCGCCCTCTCCCCCCGGCACTCGCCCTCTCCCCCCGGCACTCGCCCCCTCCTCCCTGACACTCGCCCTCTCCCCCCTGCACGCTCCCCCTCTCCCCGCCACTCGCACTCTCCTCCCAGGCACTCGCACTCTCCTCCCGGCACTCGCCCTCTCCTCCCCGGCACTCGCCCTCTCCTCCCCGGCACTCGCCCTCTACTCCCCGGGACTCGCCCTCTCCTCCCGACACTCGCCCCCTCCTCCCCGACACTCGCCCCCCTCCTCCCCGCCACTCGCCTTCTCCTCCCCGGCACTCGCCCTCTCCTCACCCGGCACTCGCCCTCTCCTCCCCGACACTCGCCCCCTCCTCCCCGACACTCGCCCCCTCCTCCCCGCCACTCGCCTTCTCCTCACCGGCACTCGCCCTCTCCTCCCCGGCACTCGCACTCTCCACCCCGGCACTCGCCTTCTCCTCCCCGGCACTCGCCTTCTCCTCCCCGGCACTCGCCCTCTCCTCCCCGGCACTCGCCTTCTCCTCCCCGGCACTCGCCCACTCCACCCCGGCACTCCCCCACTCCACCCCGGCACTCGCCCTCTCCTCCCCGGCACTCGCCCTCTACTCCCCGGGACTCGCCCTCTCCTCCCCGGGACTCGCCCACTCCACCCCGGCACTCGCCCACTCCACCCCGGCACTCGCCCACTCCACCCCGGCACTCGCCCACTACTCCCCGGGACTCACCCTCTCCTCCCTGGTACTCACCCTCTCCTCCCCGGCACTCGCCCTCTCCTCCTCGGCACTCGCCCACTCCTCTCGACACATGCCCACTCCACCCCGGCACTCGCCCCCTCCTCCCTGACACTCGCCTTCTCCTCCCCAGCAATCGCCCTCTCCACCCCGGCACTCGCCCTCTCCTCCACGCCACTCGCCATCTCCTCCCTGGCACTCGCCCTCTCCCCCCGGCACTCGCCCTCTCCCCCCGGCACTCGCCCCCTTCTCCCTGACACTCGCCCTCTCCCCCCTGCACGCTCCCCCTCTCCCCGCCACTCGCACTCTCCTCCCAGGCACTCGCACTCTCCTCCCGGCACTCTCCCGCTCCTCCCCGGCACTCGCCCTCTCCTCCCCGGCACACGCCCTCTCCTCCCCGGCACTCGGCCACTCCACCCCGGCACTCGCCCTCTCCTCCCCGGCACTCGCCCTCTACTCCCTGGGACTAGCCCTCTCCTCCCCGGGACTCGCCCTCTCCTCCCCGGCACTCGCCCACTCCTCCCCGGCACTCGCCCACCCCTCCCCGGCACTCGCCCTCTCCTCCCGGCACTCGCCCACTCCACCCCGGCACTCGCCCACTCCACCCCGGCACTCGCCCTCTCCTCCCCGGCACTCGCCCTCTCCTCCCCGGCACTCGCCCTCTCCTCCCCGGCTCTCGCCCTCTCCTCCCCGGAACTCGCCAAGTCCACCCCGGCACTCGGCCACTCCACCCCGGCACTCGGCCACTCCACCCCGGCAATCGCCCTCTCCTCCCCGGCACTCGCCCTCTCCTCCCCGGGACTCGCCCTCTCCTCCCCGGCACTCGCCCACCCCTCACCGGCACTCGCCCTCTCATCCCCGGCACTCGCCCTCTCCCCCCGGCACTCGCCCCCTTCTCCCTGACACTCGCCCTCTCCCCCCTGCACGCTCCCCCTCTCCCCGCCACTCGCACTCTCCTCCCAGGCACTCGCACTCTCCTCCCGGCACTCTCCCGCTCCTCCCCGGCACTCGCCCTCTCCTCCCCGGCACACGCCCTCTCCTCCCCGGCACTCGGCCACTCCACCCCGGCACTCGCCCTCTCCTCCCCGGCACTCGCCCTCTACTCCCTGGGACTAGCCCTCTCCTCCCCGGGACTCGCCCTCTCCTCCCCGGCACTCGCCCACTCCTCCCCGGCACTCGCCCACCCCTCCCCGGCACTCGCCCTCTCCTCCCGGCACTCGCCCACTCCACCCCGGCACTCGCCCACTCCACCCCGGCACTCGCCCTCTCCTCCCCGGCACTCGCCCTCTCCTCCCCGGCACTCGCCCTCTCCTCCCCGGCTCTCGCCCTCTCCTCCCCGGAACTCGCCAAGTCCACCCCGGCACTCGGCCACTCCACCCCGGCACTCGGCCACTCCACCCCGGCAATCGCCCTCTCCTCCCCGGCACTCGCCCTCTCCTCCCCGGGACTCGCCCTCTCCTCCCCGGCACTCGCCCACCCCTCACCGGCACTCGCCCTCTCATCCCCGGCACTCGCCCACTCCACCCCGGCAATCTCCCCCTCCTCCCTGACACTCGCCATCTCCTCCCCGACACTCGCCTTCTCCTCCCCGGCACTCGCCTTCTCCTCCCCGGCACTCGCCCTCTCCTCCCCGGCACTCGCCCTCTCCTCCCCGGCACTCGCCCACTCCACCCCGGCACTCCCCCTCTCCTCACCGGCACTCGCCCTCTCATCCCCGGCACTCGCACTCTCCACCCCGGCACTCGCCTTCTCCTCCCCGGCACTCGCCTTCTCCTCCCCGGCACTCGCCCTCTCCTCCCCGGCACTCGCCCTCTCCTCCCCGGCACTCGCCCACTCCACCCCGGCACTCCCCCTCTCCTCCCCGGCACTCGCCCTCTACTCCCCGGGACTCGACCTCTCCTCCCCGGGACTCGCCCACTCCACCCCGGCACTCGCCCACTCCACCCCGGCACTCGCCCACTCCACCCCGGCACTCGCCCACTCCACCCCGGCACTCGCCCACTACTCCCCGGGACTCGCCCTCTCCTCCCTGGTACTTACCCTCTCCTCCCCGGCACTCGCTCTCTCCTCCTCGGCACTCGCCCACTCCTCTCGACACATGCCCACTCCACCCCGGCACTCGCCCCCTCCTCCCTGACACTCGCCTTCTCCTCCCCAGCAATCGCCCTCTCCACCCTGGCACTCGCCCTCTCCTCCACGCCACTCGCCATCTCCTCCCCGCCACTCGCCATCTCCTCCCTGGCACTCGCCCTCTCCCCCCGGCACTCGCCCTCTCCCCCCGGCACTCGCCCCCTCCTCCCTGACACTCGCCCTCTCCCCCCTGCACGCTCCCCCTCTCCCCGCCACTCGCACTCTCCTCCCAGGCACTCGCACTCTCCTCCCGGCACTCGCCCTCTCCTCCCTGGCACTCGCCCTCTCCTCCCCGGCACTCGCCCTCTACTCCCCGGGACTCGCCCTCTCCTCCCGACACTCGCCCCCTCCTCCCCGACACTCGCCCCCTCCTCCCCGCCACTCGCCTTCTCCTCCCCGGCACTCGCCCTCTCCTCACCCGGCACTCGCCCTCTCCTCCCCGACACTCGCCCCCTCCTCCCCGACACTCGCCCCCTCCTCCCCGCCACTCGCCTTCTCCTCACCGGCACTCGCCCTCTCCTCCCCGGCACTCGCACTCTCCACCCCGGCACTCGCCTTCTCCTCCCCGGCACTCGCCTTCTCCTCCCCGGCACTCGCCCTCTCCTCCCCGGCACTCGCCGTCTCCTCCCCGGCACTCGCCCACTCCACCCCGGCACTCCCCCACTCCACCCCGGCACTCGCCCTCTCCTCCCCGGCACTCGCCCTCTACTCCCCGGGACTCGCCCTCTCCTCCCCGGGACTCGCCCACTCCACCCCGGCACTCGCCCACTCCACCCCGGCACTCGCCCACTCCACCCCGGCACTCGCCCACTCCACCCCGGCACTCGCCCACTCCACCCCGGCACTCGCCCACTACTCCCCGGGACTCGCCCTCTCCTCCCTGGTACTTACCCTCTCCTCCCCGGCACTCGCTCTCTCCTCCTCGGCACTCGCCCACTCCTCTCGACACATGCCCACTCCACCCCGGCACTCGCCCCCTCCTCCCTGACACTCGCCTTCTCCTCCCCAGCAATCGCCCTCTCCACCCTGGCACTCGCCCTCTCCTCCACGCCACTCGCCATCTCCTCCCTGGCACTCGCCCTCTCCCCCCGGCACTCGCCCTCTCCCCCCGGCACTCGCCCCCTCCTCCCTGACACTCGCCCTCTCCCCCCTGCACGCTCCCCCTCTCCCCGCCACTCGCACTCTCCTCCCAGGCACTCGCACTCTCCTCCCGGCACTCGTCCTCTCCTCCCTGGCACTCGCCCTCTCCTCCCCGGCACTCGCCCTCTACTCCCCGGGACTCGCCCTCTCCTCCCGACACTCGCCCCCTCCTCCCCGACACTCGCCCCCTCCTCCCCGCCACTCGCCTTCTCCTCCCCGGCACTCGCCCTCTCCTCACCCGGCACTCGCCCTCTCCTCCCCGACACTCGCCCCCTCCTCCCCGACACTCGCCCCCTCCTCCCCGCCACTCGCCTTCTCCTCACCGGCACTCGCCCTCTCCTCCCCGGCACTCGCACTCTCCACCCCGGCACTCGCCTTCTCCTCCCCGGCACTCGCCTTCTCCTCCCCGGCACTCGCCCTCTCCTCCCCGGCACTCGCCGTCTCCTCCCCGGCACTCGCCCACTCCACCCCGGCACTCCCCCACTCCACCCCGGCACTCGCCCTCTCCTCCCCGGCACTCGCCCTCTACTCCCCGGGACTCGCCCTCTCCTCCCCGGGACTCGCCCACTCCACCCCGGCACTCGCCCACTCCACCCCGGCACTCGCCCACTCCACCCCGGCACTCGCCCACTCCACCCCGGCACTCGCCCACTCCACCCCGGCACTCGCCCACTACTCCCCGGGACTCACCCTCTCCTCCCTGGTACTCACCCTCTCCTCCCCGGCACTCGCCCTCTCCTCCTCGGCACTCGCCCACTCCTCTCGACACATGCCCACTCCACCCCGGCACTCGCCCCCTCCTCCCTGACACTCGCCTTCTCCTCCCCAGCAATCGCCCTCTCCACCCCGGCACTCGCCCTCTCCTCCACGCCACTCGCCATCTCCTCCCTGGCACTCGCCCTCTCCCCCCGGCACTCGCCCTCTCCCCCCGGCACTCGCCCCCTCCTCCCTGACACTCGCCCTCTCCCCCCTGCACGCTCCCCCTCTCCCCGCCACTCGCACTCTCCTCCCAGGCACTCGCACTCTCCTCCCGGCACTCGCCCGCTCCTCCCCGGCACTCGCCCTCTCCTCCCCGGCACACGCCCTCTCCTCCCCGGCACTCGGCCACTCCACCCCGGCACTCGCCCTCTCCTCCCCGGCACTCGCCCTCTACTCCCTGGGACTAGCCCTCTCCTCCCCGGGACTCGCCCTCTCCTCCCCGGCACTCGCCCACTCCTCCCCGGCACTCGCCCACCCCTCCCCGGCACTCGCCCTCTCCTCCCGGCACTCGCCCACTCCACCCCGGCACTCGCCCACTCCACCCCGGCACTCGCCCTCTCCTCCCCGGCACTCGCCCTCTCCTCCCCGGCACTCGCCCTCTCCTCCCCGGCTCTCGCCCTCTCCTCCCCGGAACTCGCCAAGTCCACCCCGGCACTCGGCCACTCCACCCCGGCACTCGGCCACTCCACCCCGGCAATCGCCCTCTCCTCCCCGGCACTCGCCCTCTCCTCCCCGGGACTCGCCCTCTCCTCCCCGGCACTCGCCCACCCCTCACCGGCACTCGCCCTCTCATCCCCGGCACTCGCCCACTCCACCCCGGCAATCGCCCCCTCCTCCCTGACACTCGCCTTCTCCACCCCGACACTCGCCTTCTCCTCCCCAGCACTCGCACTCTCCTCCCCGGCACTCGCACTCTCCTCCCCGGCACTCGCCCTCTCCTCCCCTGCACTCGCCCACTCCACCCGACACTCGCCCCCTCCTCCCCGACACTCGCCTTCTCCTCCCCAGCACTCGCACTCTCCTCACCCGGCACTCGCCCTCTACTCCCCGGGACTCGCCCTCTCCTCCCGACACTCGCCCCCTCCTCCCCGACACTCGCCCCCTCCTCCCCGCCACTCGCCTTCTCCTCCCCGGCACTCGCCCTCTCCTCACCCGGCACTCGCCCTCTCCTCCCCGACACTCGCCCCCTCCACCCCGGCAATCGCCCCCTCCTCCCTGACACTCGCCTTCTCCTCCCCGACACTCGCCTTCTCCTCCCCAGCACTCGCACTCTCCTCCCCTGCACTCGCCCACTCCACCCGACACTCGCCCCCTCCTCCCCGACACTCGCATTCTCCTCCCCAGCACTCGCACTCTCCTCACCCGGCACTCGCCCTCTACTCCCCGGGACTCGCCCTCTCCTCCCGACACTCGCCCCCTCCTCCCCGACACTCGCCCCCTCCTCCCCGGCACTCGCCCTCTACTCCCCGGGACTCGCCCTCTCCTCCCCGGGACTCGCCCACTCCACCCCGGCACTCACCCACTCCACCCCGGCACTCGCCCACTCCACCCCGGCACTCGCCCACTCCACCCCGGCACTCGCCCACTACTCCCCGGGACTCACCCTCTCCTCCCTGGTACTCACCCTCTCCTCCCCGGCACTCGCCCTCTCCTCCTCGGCACTCGCCCACTCCTCTCGACACATGCCCACTCCACCCCGGCACTCGCCCCCTCCTCCCTGACACTCGCCTTCTCCTCCCCAGCAATCGCCCTCTCCACCCCGGCACTCGCCCACTCCTCCACGCCACTCGCCACCTCCTCCCTGGCACTCGCCCTCTCCCCCCGGCACTCGCCCTCTCCCCCCGGCACTCGCCCCCTCCTCCCTGACACTCGCCCTCTCCCCCCTGCACGCTCCCCCTCTCCCCGCCACTCGCACTCTCCTCCCAGGCACTCGCACTCTCCTCCCGGCACTCGCCCTCTCCTCCCCGGCACTCGCCCTCTCCTCCCCGGCACTCGCCCTCTACTCCCCGGGACTCGCCCTCTCCTCCCGACACTCGCCCCCTCCTCCCCGACACTCGCCCCCTCCTCCCCGCCACTCGCCTTCTCCTCCCCGGCACTCGCCCTCTCCTCACCTGGCACTCGCCCTCTCCTCCCCGACACTCGCCCCCTCTTCCCCGACACTCGCCCCCTCCTCCCCGCCACTCGCCTTCTCCTCACCGGCACTCGCCCTCTCCTCCCCGGCACTCGCACTCTCCACCCCGGCACTCACCTTCTCCTCCCCGGCACTCGCCTTCTCCTCCCCGGCACTCGCCCTCTCCTCCCCGGCACTCGCCCTCTCCTCCCCGGCACTCGCCCACTCCACCCCGGCACTCCCCCACTCCACCCCGGCACTCGCCCTCTCCTCCCCGGCACTCGCCCTCTCCTCCCCGGCACTCGCCCTCTACTCCCCGGGACTCGCCCTCTCCTCCCCGGGACTCGCCCACTCCACCCCGGCACTCGCCCACTCCACCCCGGCACTCGCCCACTCCACCCCGGCACTCGCCCACTACTCCCCGGGACTCACCCTCTCCTCCCTGGTACTCACCCTCTCCTCCCCGGCACTCGCCCTCTCCTCCTCGGCACTCGCCCACTCCTCTCGACACATGCCCACTCCACCCCGGCACTCGCCCCCTCCTCCCTGACACTCGCCTTCTCCTCCCCAGCAATCGCCCTCTCCACCCCGGCACTCGCCCTCTCCTCCACGCCACTCGCCATCTCCTCCCTGGCACTCGCCCTCTCCCCCCGGCACTCGCCCTCTCCCCCCGGCACTCGCCCCCTCCTCCCTGACACTCGCCCTCTCCCCCCTGCACGCTCCCCCTCTCCCCGCCACTCGCACTCTCCTCCCAGGCACTCGCACTCTCCTCCCGGCACTCGCCCGCTCCTCCCCGGCACTCGCCCTCTCCTCCCCGGCACTCGCCCTCTCCTCCCCGGCACTCGGCCACTCCACCCCGGCACTCGCCCTCTCCTCCCCGGCACTCGCCCTCTACTCCCTGGGACTAGCCCTCTCCTCCCCGGGACTCGCCCTCTCCTCCCCGGCACTCGCCCACTCCTCCCCGGCACTCGCCCACCCCTCCCCGGCACTCGCCCTCTCCTCCCGGCACTCGCCCACTCCACCCCGGCACTCGCCCACTCCACCCCGGCACTCGCCCTCTCCTCCCCGGCACTCGCCCTCTCCTCCCCGGCACTCGCCCTCTCCTCCCCGTCTCTCGCCCTCTCCTCCCCGGAACTCGCCAAGTCCACCCCGGCACTCGGCCACTCCACCCCGGCACTCGGCCACTCCACCCCGGCAATCGCCCTCTCCTCCCCGGCACTCGCCCTCTCCTCCCCGGGACTCGCCCTCTCCTCCCCGGCACTCGCCCACCCCTCACCGGCACTCGCCCTCTCATCCCCGGCACTCGCCCACTCCACCCCGGCAATCGCCCCCTCCTCCCTGACACTCGCCTTCTCCTCCCCGACACTCGCCTTCTCCTCCCCAGCACTCGCACTCTCCTCCCCGGCACTCGCACTCTCCTCCCCGGCACTCGCCCTCTCCTCCCCGGCACTCGCCCTCTCCTCCCCGGCTCTCGCCCTCTCCTCCCCGGAACTCGCCAAGTCCACCCCGGCACTCGGCCACTCCACCCCGGCACTCGGCCACTCCACCCCGGCACTCGCCCTCTCCTCCCTGGCACTCGCCCTCTACTCCCTGGGACTAGCCCTCTCCTCCCCGGGACTCGCCCTCTCCTCCCCGGCACTCGCCCACTCCTCCCCGGCACTCGCCCACCCCTCCCCGGCACTCGCCCTCTCCTCCCGGCACTCGCCCACTCCACCCCGGCACTCGCCCACTCCACCCCGGCACTCGCCCTCTCCTCCCCGGCACTCGCCCTCTCCTCCCCGGCACTCGCCCTCTCCTCCCCGGCTCTCGCCCTCTCCTCCCCGGAACTCGCCAAGTCCACCCCGGCACTCGGCCACTCCACCCCGGCACTCGGCCACTCCACCCCGGCAATCGCCCTCTCCTCCCCGGCACTCGCCCTCTCCTCCCCGGGACTCGCCCTCTCCTCCCCGGCACTCGCCCACCCCTCACCGGCACTCGCCCTCTCATCCCCGGCACTCGCCCACTCCACCCCGGCAATCGCCCCCTCCTCCCTGACACTCGCCTTCTCCTCCCCGACACTCGCCTTCTCCTCCCCAGCACTCGCACTCTCCTCCCCGGCACTCGCACTCTCCTCCCCGGCACTCGCCCTCTCCTCCCCTGCACTCGCCCACTCCACCCGACACTCGCCCCCTCCTCCCCGACACTCGCCTTCTCCTCCCCAGCACTCGCACTCTCCTCACCCGGCACTCGCCCTCTACTCCCCGGGACTCGCCCTCTCCTCCCGACACTCGCCCCCTCCTCCCCAACACTCGCCCCCTCCTCCCCGCCACTCGCCTTCTCCTCCCCGGCACTCGCCCTCTCCTCACCCGGCACTCGCCCTCTCCTCCCCGACACTCGCCCCCTCCACCCCGGCAATCGCCCCCTCCTCCCTGACACTCGCCTTCTCCTCCCCGACACTCGCCTTCTCCTCCCCAGCACTCGCACTCTCCTCCCCTGCACTCGCCCACTCCACCCGACACTCGCCCCCTCCTCCCCGACACTCGCATTCTCCTCCCCAGCACTCGCACTCTCCTCACCCGGCACTCGCCCTCTACTCCCCGGGACTCGCCCTCTCCTCCCGACACTCGCCCCCTCCTCCCCGACACTCGCCCCCTCCTCCCCGGCACTCGCCCTCTACTCCCCGGGACTCGCCCTCTCCTCCCCGGGACTCGCCCACTCCACCCCGGCACTCACCCACTCCACCCCGGCACTCGCCCACTCCACCCCGGCACTCGCCCACTCCACCCCGGCACTCGGCCACTCCACCCCGGCACTCGGCCACTCCACCCCGGCAATCGCCCTCTCCTCCCCGGCACTCGCCCTCTCCTCCCCGGGACTCGCCCTCTCCTCCCCGGCACTCGCCCACCCCTCACCGGCACTCGCCCTCTCATCCCCGGCACTCGCCCACTCCACCCCGGCAATCGCCCCCTCCTCCCTGACACTCGCCTTCTCCTCCCCGACACTCGCCTTCTCCTCCCCAGCACTCGCACTCTCCTCCCCGGCACTCGCACTCTCCTCCCCGGCACTCGCCCTCTCCTCCCCTGCACTCGCCCACTCCACCCGACACTCGCCCCCTCCTCCCCGACACTCGCCTTCTCCTCCCCAGCACTCGCACTCTCCTCACCCGGCACTCGCCCTCTACTCCCCGGGACTCGCCCTCTCCTCCCGACACTCGCCCCCTCCTCCCCGACACTCGCCCCCTCCTCCCCGCCACTCGCCTTCTCCTCCCCGGCACTCGCCCTCTCCTCACCCGGCACTCGCCCTCTCCTCCCCGACACTCGCCCCCTCCACCCCGGCAATCGCCCCCTCCTCCCTGACACTCGCCTTCTCCTCCCCGACACTCGCCTTCTCCTCCCCAGCACTCGCACTCTCCTCCCCTGCACTCGCCCACTCCACCCGACACTCGCCCCCTCCTCCCCGACACTCGCATTCTCCTCCCCAGCACTCGCACTCTCCTCACCCGGCACTCGCCCTCTACTCCCCGGGACTCGCCCTCTCCTCCCGACACTCGCCCCCTCCTCCCCGACACTCGCCCCCTCCTCCCCGGCACTCGCCCTCTACTCCCCGGGACTCGCCCTCTCCTCCCCGGGACTCGCCCACTCCACCCCGGCACTCACCCACTCCACCCCGGCACTCGCCCACTCCACCCCGGCACTCGCCCACTCCACCCCGGCACTCGCCCACTACTCCCCGGGACTCACCCTCTCCTCCCTGGTACTCACCCTCTCCTCCCCGGCACTCGCCCTCTCCTCCTCGGCACTCGCCCACTCCTCTCGACACATGCCCACTCCACCCCGGCACTCGCCCCCTCCTCCCTGACACTCGCCTTCTCCTCCCCAGCAATCGCCCTCTCCACCCCGGCACTCGCCCACTCCTCCACGCCACTCGCCATCTCCTCCCTGGCACTCGCCCTCTCCCCCCGGCACTCGCCCTCTCCCCCCGGCACTCGCCCCCTCCTCCCTGACACTCGCCCTCTCCCCCCTGCACGCTCCCCCTCTCCCCGCCACTCGCACTCTCCTCCCAGGCACTCGCACTCTCCTCCCGGCACTCGCCCTCTACTCCCCGGGACTCGCCCTCTCCTCCCGACACTCGCCCCCTCCTCCCCGACACTCGCCCCCTCCTCCCCGCCACTCGCCTTCTCCTCCCCGGCACTCGCCCTCTCCTCACCCGGCACTCGCCCTCTCCTCCCCGACACTCGCCCCCTCCACCCCGGCAATCGCCCCCTCCTCCCTGACACTCGCCTTCTCCTCCCCGACACTCGCCTTCTCCTCCCCAGCACTCGCACTCTCCTCCCCTGCACTCGCCCACTCCACCCGACACTCGCCCCCTCCTCCCCGACACTCGCATTCTCCTCCCCAGCACTCGCACTCTCCTCACCCGGCACTCGCCCTCTACTCCCCGGGACTCGCCCTCTCCTCCCGACACTCGCCCCCTCCTCCCCGACACTCGCCCCCTCCTCCCCGGCACTCGCCCTCTACTCCCCGGGACTCGCCCTCTCCTCCCCGGGACTCGCCCACTCCACCCCGGCACTCACCCACTCCACCCCGGCACTCGCCCACTCCACCCCGGCACTCGCCCACTCCACCCCGGCACTCGCCCACTACTCCCCGGGACTCACCCTCTCCTCCCTGGTACTCACCCTCTCCTCCCCGGCACTCGCCCTCTCCTCCTCGGCACTCGCCCACTCCTCTCGACACATGCCCACTCCACCCCGGCACTCGCCCCCTCCTCCCTGACACTCGCCTTCTCCTCCCCAGCAATCGCCCTCTCCACCCCGGCACTCGCCCACTCCTCCACGCCACTCGCCATCTCCTCCCTGGCACTCGCCCTCTCCCCCCGGCACTCGCCCTCTCCCCCCGGCACTCGCCCCCTCCTCCCTGACACTCGCCCTCTCCCCCCTGCACGCTCCCCCTCTCCCCGCCACTCGCACTCTCCTCCCAGGCACTCGCACTCTCCTCCCGGCACTCGCCCTCTCCTCCCCGGCACTCGCCCTCTCCTCCCCGGCACTCGCCCTCTCCTCCCCGGCACTCGGCCACTCCACCCCGGCACTCGTCCTCTCCTCCCCGACACTCGCCCCCTCCTCCCCGACACTCGCCCCCTCCTCCCCGCCACTCGCCATCTCCTCCCTGGCACTCGCCCTCTCCCCCCGGCACTCGCCCTCTCCTCCCCGGGACTCGCCCACCCCTCCCCGGCACTCGCCCTCTCCTCCCCGGCACTCGCCCTCTCCTCCCCGGCACTCGCCCTCTCCTCCCGACACTCGCCCTCTCCTCACCCGGCACTCGCCCTCTACTCCCCGGGACTCGCCCTCTCCTCCCGACACTCGCCCCCTCCTCCCCGACACTCGCCCCCTCCTCCCCGCCACACGCCTTCTCCTCCCCGGCACTCGCCCTCTCCTCACCCGGCACTCGCCCTCTCCTCCCCGACACTCGCCCCCTCCTCCCCGACACTCGCCCCCTCCTCCCCGCCACTCGCCTTCTCCTCACCGGCACTCGCCCTCTCCTCCCCGGCACTCGCACTCTCCACCCCGGCACTCGCCTTCTCCTCCCCGGCACTCGCCTTCTCCTCCCCGGCACTCGCCCTCTCCTCACCGGCACTCGCCCTCTCCTCCCCGGCACTCGCACTCTCCACCCCGGCACTCGCCTTCTCCTCCCCGGCACTCGCCTTCTCCTCCCCGGCACTCGCCCTCTCCTCCCCGGCACTCGCCTTCTCCTCCCCGGCACTCGCCCACTCCACCCCGGCACTCCCCCACTCCACCCCGGCACTCGCCCTCTCCTCCCCGGCACTCGCCCTCTACTCCCCGGGACTCGCCCTCTCCTCCCCGGGACTCGCCCACTCCACCCCGGCACTCGCCCACTCCACCCCGGCACTCGCCCACTCCACCCCGGCACTCGCCCACTACTCCCCGGGACTCACCCTCTCCTCCCTGGTACTCACCCTCTCCTCCCCGGCACTCGCCCTCTCCTCCTCGGCACTCGCCCACTCCTCTCGACACATGCCCACTCCACCCCGGCACTCGCCCCCTCCTCCCTGACACTCGCCTTCTCCTCCCCAGCAATCGCCCTCTCCACCCCGGCACTCGCCCTCTCCTCCACGCCACTCGCCATCTCCACCCCGGCACTCGCCCCCTCCTCCCTGACACTCGCCCTCTCCCCCCTGCACGCTCCCCCTCTCCCCGCCACTCGCACTCTCCTCCCAGGCACTCGCACTCGCCTCCCGGCACTCGCCCGCTCCTCCCCGGCACTCGCCCTCTCCTCCCCGGCACTCGCCCTCTCCTCCCCGGCACTCGGCCACTCCACCCCGGCACTCGCCCTCTCCTCCCCGGCACTCGCCCTCTACTCCCTGTGACTAGCCCTCTCCTCCCCGGGACTCGCCCTCTCCTCCCCGGCACTCGCCCACTCCTCCCCGGCACTCGCCCACCCCTCCCCGGCACTCGCCCTCTCCTCCCGGCACTCGCCCACTCCACCCCGGCACTCGCCCACTCCACCCCGGCACTCGCCCTCTCCTCCCCGGCACTCGCCCTCTCCTCCCCGGCACTCGCCCTCTCCTCCCCGGCTCTCGCCCTCTCCTCCCCGGAACTCGCCAAGTCCACCCCGGCACTCGGCCACTCCACCCCGGCACTCGGCCACTCCACCCCGGCAATCGCCCTCTCCTCCCCGGCACTCGCCCTCTCCTCCCCGGGACTCGCCCTCTCCTCCCCGGCACTCGCCCACCCCTCACCGGCACTCGCCCTCTCATCCCCGGCACTCGCCCACTCCACCCCGGCAATCGCCCCCTCCTCCCTGACACTCGCCTTCTCCTCCCCGACACTCGCCTTCTCCTCCCCAGCACTCGCACTCTCCTCCCCGGCACTCGCACTCTCCTCCCCGGCACTCGCCCTCTCCTCCCCTGCACTCGCCCACTCCACCCGACACTCGCCCCCTCCTCCCCGACACTCGCCTTCTCCTCCCCAGCACTCGCACTCTCCTCACCCGGCACTCGCCCTCTACTCCCCGGGACTCGCCCTCTCCTCCCGACACTCGCCCCCTCCTCCCCGACACTCGCCCCCTCCTCCCCGCCACTCGCCTTCTCCTCCCCGACACTCGCCCCCTCCACCCCGGCAATCGCCCCCTCCTCCCTGACACTCGCCTTCTCCTCCCCGACACTCGCCTTCTCCTCCCCAGCACTCGCACTCTCCTCCCCTGCACTCGCCCACTCCACCCGACACTCGCCCCCTCCTCCCCGACACTCGCATTCTCCTCCCCAGCACTCGCACTCTCCTCACCCGGCACTCGCCCTCTACTCCCCGGGACTCGCCCTCTCCTCCCGACACTCGCCCCCTCCTCCCCGAAACTCGCCCCCTCCTCCCCGGCACTCGCCCTCTACTCCCCGGGACTCGCCCTCTCCTCCCCGGGACTCGCCCACTCCACCCCGGCACTCACCCACTCCACCCCGGCACTCGCCCACTCCACCCCGGCACTCGCCCACTCCACCCCGGCACTCGCCCACTACTCCCCGGGACTCACCCTCTCCTCCCTGGTACTCACCCTCTCCTCCCCGGCACTCGCCCTCTCCTCCTCGGCACTCGCCCACTCCTCTCGACACATGCCCACTCCACCCCGGCACTCGCCCCCTCCTCCCTGACACTCGCCTTCTCCTCCCCAGCAATCGCCCTCTCCACCCCGGCACTCGCCCACTCCTCCACGCCACTCGCCATCTCCTCCCTGGCACTCGCCCTCTCCCCCCGGCACTCGCCCTCTCCCCCCGGCACTCGCCCCCTCCTCCCTGACACTCGCCCTCTCCCCCCTGCACGCTCCCCCTCTCCCCGCCACTCGCACTCTCCTCCCAGGCACTCGCACTCTCCTCCCGGCACTCGCCCTCTCCTCCCCGGCACTCGCCCTCTCCTCCCCGGCACTCGCCCTCTCCTCCCCGGCACTCGGCCACTCCACCCCGGCACTCGCCCTCTCCTCCCCGACACTCGCCCCCTCCTCCCCGACACTCGCCCCCCTCCTCCCCGCCACTCGCCATCTCCTCCCTGGCACTCGCCCTCTCCCCCCGGCACTCGCCCTCTCCTCCCCGGGACTCGCCCACCCCTCCCCGGCACTCGCCCTCTCCTCCCCGGCACTCGCCCTCTCCTCCCCGGCACTCGCCCTCTCCTCCCGACACTCGCCCTCTCCTCACCCGGCACTCGCCCTCTACTCCCCGGGACTCGCCCTCTCCTCCCGACACTCGCCCCCTCCTCCCCGACACTCGCCCCCTCCTCCCCGCCACTCGCCTTCTCCTCCCCGGCACTCGCCCTCTCCTCACCCGGCACTCGCCCTCTCCTCCCCGACACTCGCCCCCTCCTCCCCGACACTCGCCCCCTCCTCCCCGCCACTCGCCTTCTCCTCACCGGCACTCGCCCTCTCCTCCCCGGCACTCGCACTCTCCACCCCGGCACTCGCCTTCTCCTCCCCGGCACTCGCCTTCTCCTCCCCGGCACTCGCCCTCTCCTCCCCGGCACTCGCCCTCTCCTCCCCGGCACTCGCCCACTCCACCCCGGCACTCCCCCTCTCCTCCCCGGCACTCGCCCTCTACTCCCCGGGACTCGACCTCTCCTCCCCGGGACTCGCCCACTCCACCCCGGCACTCCCCCTCTCCTCCCCGGCACTCGCCCTCTACTCCCCGGGACTCAACCTCTCCTCCCCGGGACTCGCCCACTCCACCCCGGCACTCACCCACTCCACCCCGGCACTCGCCCACTCCACCCCGGCACTCGCCCACTCCACCCCGGCACTCGCCCACTACTCCCCGGGACTCACCCTCTCCTCCCTGGTACTCACCCTCTCCTCCCCGGCACTCGCTCTCTCCTCCTCGGCACTCGCCCACTCCTCTCGACACATGCCCACTCCACCCCGGCACTCGCCCCCTCCTCCCTGACACTCGCCTTCTCCTCCCCAGCAATCGCCCTCTCCACCCCGGCACTCGCCCTCTCCTCCACGCCACTCGCCATCTCCTCCCTGGCACTCGCCCTCTCCCCCCGGCACTCGCCCTCTCCCCCCGGCACTCGCCCCCTCCTCCCTGACACTCGCCCTCTCCCCCCTGCACGCTCCCCCTCTCCCCGCCACTCGCACTCTCCTCCCAGGCACTCGCACTCTCCTCCCGGCACTCGCCCTCTCCTCCCCGGCACTCGCCCTCTCCTCCCCGGCACTCGCCCTCTACTCCCCGGGACTCGCCCTCTCCTCCCGACACTCGCCCCCTCCTCCCCGACACTCGCCCCCTCCTCCCCGCCACTCGCCTTCTCCTCCCCGGCACTCGCCCTCTCCTCACCCGGCACTCGCCCTCTCCTCCCCGACACTCGCCCCCTCCTCCCCGACACTCGCCCCCTCCTCCCCGCCACTCGCCTTCTCCTCACCGGCACTCGCCCTCTCCTCCCCGGCACTCGCACTCTCCACCCCGGCACTCGCCCTCTCCTCCCCGGGACTCGCCCTCTCCTCCCGACACTCGCCCCCTCCTCCCCGACACTCGCCCCCTCCTCCCCGCCACTCGCCTTCTCCTCCCCGGCACTCGCCCTCTCCTCACCCGGCACTCGCCCTCTCCTCCCCGACACTCGCCCCCTCCTCCCCGACACTCGCCCCCTCCTCCCCGCCACTCGCCTTCTCCTCCCCGCCACTCGCCTTCTCCTCCCCGGCACTCGCCCTCTCCTCACCCGGCACTCGCCCTCTCCTCCCCGACACTCGCCCCCTCCTCCCCGACACTCGCCCCCTCCTCCCCGCCACTCGCCTTCTCCTCCCCGGCACTCGCCTTCTCCTCCCCGGCACTCGCCCTCTCCTCCCCGGCACTCGCCCTCTCCTCCCCGGCACTCGCCCTCTCCTCCCCGGCACTCGCCCTCTCCTCCCCGGCACTCGCCCACTCCACCCCGGCACTCCCCCACTCCACCCCGGCACTCGCCCTCTCCTCCCCGGCACTCGCCCTCTACTCCCCGGGACTCGCCCTCTCCTCCCCGGGACTCGCCCACTCCACCCCGGCACTCGCCCACTCCACCCCGCCACTCGCCCTCTCCCCCCGGCACTCGCCCCCTCCTCCCTGACACTCGCCCTCTCCCCCCTGCACGCTCCCCCTCTCCCCGCCACTCGCACTCTCCTCCCAGGCACTCGCACTCTCCTCCCCGGCACTCGCCCTCTCCTCCCCGGCACTCGCCCTCTCCTCCCCGGCACTCGCCCTCTCCTCCCCGGCACTCGCCCACTCCACCCCGGCACTCCCCCACTCCACCCCGGCACTCGCCCTCTCCTCCCCGGCACTCGCCCTCTACTCCCCGGGACTCGCCCTCTCCTCCCCGGGACTCGCCCACTCCACCCCGGCACTCGCCCACTCCACCCCGCCACTCGCCCTCTCCCCCCGGCACTCGCCCCCCTCCTCCCTGACACTCGCCCTCTCCCCCCTGCACGCTCCCCCTCTCCCCGCCACTCGCACTCTCCTCCCAGGCACTCGCACTCTCCTCCCGGCACTCGCCCTCTCCTCCCCGGCACTCGCCCTCTCCTCCCCGGCACTCGCCCTCTCCTCCCCGGCACTCGGCCACTCCACCCCGGCACTCGCCCTCTCCTCCCCGGCACTCGCCCTCTACTCCCTGGGACTAGCCCTCTCCTCCCCGGGACTCGCCCTCTCCTCCCCGGCACTCGCCCACTCCTCCCCGGCACTCGCCCACCCCTCCCCGGCACTCGCCCTCTCCTCCCGGCACTCGCCCACTCCACCCCGGCACTCGCCCACTCCACCCCGGCACTCGCCCTCTCCTCCCCGGCACTCGCCCTCTCCTCCCTGGCACTCGCCCTCTCCTCCCCGGCTCTCGCCCTCTCCTCCCCGGAACTCGCCAAGTCCACCCCGGCACTCGGCCACTCCACCCCGGCAATCGCCCTCTCCTCCACGGCACTCGCCCTCTCCTCCCCGGGACTCGCCCTCTCCTCCCCGGCACTCGCCCACCCCTCACCGGCACTCGCCCTCTCATCCCCGGCACTCGCCCACTCCACCCCGGCCAACGCCCCCTCCTCCCTGACACTCGCCTTCTCCTCCCCGACACTCGCCTTCTCCTCCCCAGCACTCGCACTCTCCTCCCCGGCACTCGCACTCTCCTCCCCGGCACTCGCCCTCTCCTCCCCTGCACTCGCCCACTCCACCCGACACTCGCCCCCTCCTCCCCGACACTCGCCTTCTCCTCCCCAGCACTCGCACTCTCCTCACCCGGCACTCGCCCTCTACTCCCCGGGACTCGCCCTCTCCTCCCGACACTCGCCCCCTCCTCCCCGACACTCGCCCCCTCCTCCCCGCCACTCGCCTTCTCCTCCCCGGCACTCGCCCTCTCCTCACCCAGCACTCGCCCTCTCCTCCCCGACACTCGCCCCCACCTCCCCGACACTCGCCCCCTCCTCCCGACACTCGCCCTCTCCTCACCCGGCACTCGCCCTCTCCTCACCCGGCACTCGCCCTCTCCTCCCCGACACTCGCCCCCTCCTCCCCGACACTCGCCCCCTCCTCCCCGCCACTCGCCATCTCCTCCCTGGCACTCGCCTTCTCCCCCCGGCACTCGCCCTCTCCTCCCCGGGACTCGCCCTCTTCTCCCCGGCACTCGCCCACTCCTCCCCGGCACTCGCCCACCCCTCCCCGGCACTCGCCCTCTCCTCCCGGCACTCGCCCACTCCACCCCGGCACTCGCCCACTCCACCCCGGCACTCGCCCTCTCCTCCCCGGCACTCGCCCTCTCCTCCCTGGCACTCGCCCTCTCCTCCCCGGCTCTCGCCCTCTCCTCCCCGGAACTCGCCAAGTCCACCCCGGCACTCGGCCACTCCACCCCGGCAATCGCCCTCTCCTCCCCGGCACTCGCCCTCTCCTCCCCGGGACTCGCCCTCTCCTCCCCGGCACTCGCCCACCCCTCACCGGCACTCGCCCTCTCATCCCCGGCACTCGCCCACTCCACCCCGGCCAACGCCCCCTCCTCCCTGACACTCGCCTTCTCCTCCCCGACACTCGCCTTCTCCTCCCCAGCACTCGCACTCTCCTCCCCGGCACTCGCACTCTCCTCCCCTGCACTCGCCCACTCCACCCGACATTCGCCCCCTCCTCCCCGACACTCGCCTTCTCCTCCCCAGCACTCGCACTCTCCTCACCCGGCACTCGCCCTCTACTCCCCGGGACTCGCCCTCTCCTCCCGACAACTCGCCCCCTCCTCCCCGACACTCGCCCCCTCCTCCCCGCCACTCGCCTTCTCCTCCCCGGCACTCGCCCTCTCCTCACCCAGCACTCGCCCTCTCCTCCCCGACACTCGCCCCCACCTCCCCGACACTCGCCCCCTCCTCCCGACACTCGCCCTCTCCTCACCCGGCACTCGCCCTCTCCTCACCCGGCACTCGCCCTCTCCTCCCCGACACTCGCCCCCACCTCCCCGACACTCGCCCCCTCCTCCCGACACTCGCCCTCTCCTCACCCGGCACTCGCCCTCTCCTCACCCGGCACTCGCCCTCTCCTCCCCGACACTCGCCCCCTCCTCCCCGACACTCGCCCCCTCCTCCCCGCCACTCGCCATCTCCTCCCTGGCACTCGCCTTCTCCCCCCGGCACTCGCCCTCTCCTCCCCGGGACTCGCCCTCTACTCCCTGGGACAAGCCCTCTCCTCCCCGGGACTCGCCCTCTCCTCCCCGGCACTCGCCCACTCCTCCCCGGCACTCGCCCACCCCTCCCCGGCACTCGCCCTCTCCTCCCGGCACTCGCCCACTCCACCCCGGCACTCGCCCACTCCACCCCGGCACTCGCCCTCTCCTCCCCGGCACTCGCCCTCTCCTCCCTGGCACTCGCCCTCTCCTCCCCGGCTCTCGCCCTCTCCTCCCCGGAACTCGCCAAGTCCACCCCGGCACTCGGCCACTCCACCCCGGCAATCGCCCTCTCCTCCCCGGCACTCGCCCTCTCCTCCCCGGGACTCGCCCTCTCCTCCCCGGCACTCGCCCACCCCTCACCGGCACTCGCCCTCTCATCCCCGGCACTCGCCCACTCCACCCCGGCCAACGCCCCCTCCTCCCTGACACTCGCCTTCTCCTCCCCGACACTCGCCTTCTCCTCCCCAGCACTCGCACTCTCCTCCCCGGCACTCGCACTCTCCTCCCCTGCACTCGCCCACTCCACCCGACATTCGCCCCCTCCTCCCCGACACTCGCCTTCTCCTCCCCAGCACTCGCACTCTCCTCACCCGGCACTCGCCCTCTACTCCCCGGGACTCGCCCTCTCCTCCCGACACTCGCCCCCTCCTCCCCGACACTCGCCCCCTCCTCCCCGCCACTCGCCTTCTCCTCCCCGGCACTCGCCCTCTCCTCACCCAGCACTCGCCCTCTCCTCCCCGACACTCGCCCCCACCTCCCCGACACTCGCCCCCTCCTCCCGACACTCGCCCTCTCCTCACCCGGCACTCGCCCTCTCCTCACCCGGCACTCGCCCTCTCCTCCCCGACACTCGCCCCCTCCTCCCCGACACTCGCCCCCTCCTCCCCGCCACTCGCCATCTCCTCCCTGGCACTCGCCTTCTCCCCCCGGCACTCGCCCTCTCCTCCCCGGGACTCGCCCACCCCTCCCCGGCACTCGCCCTCTCCTCCCCGGCACTCGCCCTCTCCTCCCCGGCACTCGCCCTCTCCTCCCGACACTCGCCCTCTCCTCACCCGGCACTCGCCCTCTACTCCCCGCGACTCGCCCTCTCCTCCCGACACTCGCCCCCTCCTCCCCGACACTCGCCCCCTCCTCCCCGCCACTCGCCTTCTCCTCCCCGGCACTCGCCCTCTCCTCACCCGGCACTCGCCCTCTCCTCCCCGACACTCGCCCCCTCCTCCCCGACACTCGCCCCCTCCTCCCCGCCACTCGCCTTCTCCTCACCGGCACTCGCCCTCTCCTCCCCGGCACTCGCACTCTCCACCCCGGCACTCGCCTTCTCCTCCCCGGCACTCGTCTTCTCCTCCCCGGCACTCGCCCTCTCCTCCCCGGCACTCGCCCTCTCCTCCCCGGCACTCGCCATCTCCTCCCCGGCACTCGCCCACTCCACCCCGGCACTCCCCCACTCCACCCCGGCACTCGCCCTCTCCTCCCCGGCACTCGCCCTCTACTCCCCGGGACTCGCCCTCTCCTCCCCGGGACTCGCCCACTCCACCCCGGCACTCGCCCACTCCACCCCGGCACTCGCCCACTCCACCCCGGCACTCGCCCACTACTCCCCGGGACTCACCCTCTCCTCCCTGGTACTCGCCCTCTCCTCTCCGGCACTCGCCCTCTCCTCCTCGGCACTCGCCCACTCCTCTCGACACTTGCCCACTCCACCCCGGGACTCGCCCCCTCCTCCCTGACACTCGCCTTCTCCTCCCCGGCACTCGCCCTCTCCACCCCGGCACTCGCCCTCACCTCCCCGCCACTCGCCATCTCCTCCCTGGCACTCGCCCTCTCCCCCCCGGCACTCGCCCTCTCCCCCCGGCACTCGCCCCCTCCTCCCCGACACTCGCCCTCTCCCCCCTGCACGCTCCCCCTCTCCACGCCGCTCGCACTCTCCTCCCAGGCACTCGCACTCTCCTCCCGGCACTCGCCCTCTCCTCCCCGGCACTCGCCCTCTCCTCCCCGGCACTCGGCCACTCCACCCCGGCACTCGCCCACTCCACCCCGGCACTCGCCCTCTCCTCCCCGGCACTCGCCCTCTACTCCCTGGGACTAGCCCTCTCCTCCCCGGGACTCGCCCTCTCCTCCCCGGCACTCGCCCACTCCTCCCCGGCACTCGCCCACCCCTCCCCGGCACTCGCCCTCTCCTCCCGGCACTCGCCCACTCCACCCCGGCACTCGCCCACTGCACCCCGGCACTCGCCCTCTCCTCCCCTGCACTCGCCCACTCCACCCGACACTCGCCCCCTCCTCCCCGACACTCGCCTTCTCCTCCCCAGCACTCGCACTCTCCTCACCCGGCACTCGCCCTCTACTCCCCGGGACTCGCCCTCTCCTCCCGACACTCGCCCCCTCCTCCCCGACACTCGCCCCCTCCTCCCCGCCACTCGCCTTCTCCTCCCCGGCACTCGCCCTCTCCTCACCCGGCACTCGCCCTCTCCTCCCCGACACTCGCCCCCTCCTCCCCGACACTCGCCCCCTCCTCCCCGTCACTCGCCTTCTCCTCACCGGCACTCGCCCTCTCCTCCCCAGCACTCGCACTCTCCACCCCGGCACTCGCCTTCTCCTCCCCGGCACTCGTCTTCTCCTCCCCGGCACTCGCCCTCTCCTCCCCGGCACTCGCCCTCTCCTCCCCAGCACTCGCCATCTCCTCCCCGGCACTCGCCATCTCCTCCCCGGCACTCGCCCACTCCACCCCGGCACTCCCCCACTCCACCCCGGCACTCGCCCTCTCCTTCCCGGCACTCGCCCTCTACTCCCCGGGACTCGCCCTCTCCTCCCCGGGACTCGCCCACTCCACCCCGGCACTCGCCCACTCCACCCCGGCACTCGCCCACTCCACCCCGGCACTCGCCCACTACTCCCCGGGACTCACCCTCTCCTCCCTGGTACTCACCCTCTCCTCCCCGGCACTCGCCCTCTCCTCCTCGGCACTCGCCCACTCCTCTCGACATTTGCCCACTCCACCCCGGCACTCGCCCCCTCCTCCCTGACACTCGCCTTCTCCTCCCCAGCACTCGCCCTCTCCACCCCGGCACTCGCCCTCTCCTCCCCGCCACTCGCCATCTCCTCCCTGGCACTCGCCCTCTCCCCCCGGCACTCGCCCTCTCCCCCCGGCACTCGCCCCCTCCTCCCCGACACTCGCCCTCTCCCCCCTGCACGCTCCCCCTCTCCCCGCCGCTCGCACTCTCCTCCCAGGCACTCGCACTCTCCTCCCGGCACTCGCCCTCTCCTCCCCGGCACTCGCCCTCTCCTCCCCGGCACTCGGCCACTCCACCCCGGCACTCGCCCACTCCACCCCGGCACTCGCCCTCTCCTCCCCGGCACTCGCCCTCTACTCCCTGGGACTAGCCCTCTCCTCCCCGGGACTCGCCCTCTCCTCCCCGGCACTCGCCCACTCCTCCCCGGCACTCGCCCACCCCTCCCCGGCACTCGCCCTCTCCTCCCGGCACTCGCCCACTCCACCCCGGCACTCGCCCACTGCACCCCGGCACTCGCCCTCTCCTCCGCGGCACTCGCCCTCTCCTCCGCGGCACTCGCCCACTCCACCCCGGCACTCGCCCACTCCACCCCGGCACTCGCCCCCTCCTCCCTGACACTCGCCTTCTCCACCCCGGCACTCGCCCACTCCACCCCGGCACTCGCCCTCTCCTCCCCGGCACTCGCCCTCTCCTCCCCGGGACTCGCCCTCTCCTCCCCGGCACTCGCCCACCCCTCCCCGGCACTCGCCCAGTCATCCCCGGCACTCGCCCACTCCACCCCGGCAATCACCCCCTCCTCCCCGACACTCGCCTTCTCCTCCCCGACACTCGCCTTCTCCTCCCCAGCACTCGCACTCTCCTCCCCGGCACTCGCACTCTCCTCCCCGGCACTCGCCCTCTCCTCCACTGCTCTCGCCCACTCCACCCCGACACTCGCCCTCTCCTCCCCGGCACTCGCCCTCTCCTCCCCGACACTCGCCCCCTCCTCCCCGCCAGTCGCCATCTCCTCCCTGGCACTCGCCCTCTCCCCCCGGCACTCGCCTTCTCCTCCCGGCACTCGCCCTCTCCCCCCTGCACGCTCCCCCTCTCCCCGGCACTCGCCCTCTCCCTCCAGCACTCGCCCTCTCCTCCACAGCACTCGCCCCCTCCTCCCTGACACTCGCCTTCTCCTCCCCAGCACTCGACCTCTCCTCCCCGGCACTCGCCCTCTCCTCCCCGGCACTCGCCCTCTCCTCCCCGGCACTCGCCTTCTCCTCCCCGGCACACGCCCTCTCCTCCCCGGCACTCGCCCTCTCCTCACAGGCACTCGCCCACTCCACCCCGGCACTCGCCCACTCCACCCCGGCACTCGCCCACTCCACCCCGGCACTCGCCCACTCCACCCCGGCACTCGCCCACTCCACCCCGGCACTCGCCCACTCCACCCCGGCACTCGCCCACTCCACCCCGGCACTCGCCCACTACTCCCCGGGACTCACCCTCTCCTCCCTGGTACTCGCTCTCTCCTCTCCGGCACTCGCCCTCTCCTCCTCGGCACTCGCCCACTCCTCTCGACACTTGCCCACTCCACCCCGGGACTCGCCCCCTCCTCCCTGACACTCGCCTTCTCCTCCCCGGCACTCGCCCTCTCCACCCCGGCACTCGCCCTCACCTCCCCGCCACTCGCCATCTCCTCCCTGGCACTCGCCCTCTCCCCCCGGCACTCGCCCTCACCCCCCGGCACTCGCCCCCTCCTCCCCGACACTCGTCCTCTCCCCCCTGCACGCTCCCCCTCTCCACGCCGCTCGCACTCTCCTCCCAGGCACTCGCACTCTCCTCCCGGCACTCGCCCTCTCCTCCCCGGCACTCGCCCTCTCCTCCCCGGCACTCGGCCACTCCACCCCGGCACTCGCCCACTCCACCCCGGCACTCGCCCTCTCCTCCCCGGCACTCGCCCTCTACTCCCTGGGACTAGCCCTCTCCTCCCCGGGACTCGCCCTCTCCTCCCAGGCACTCGCCCACTCCTCCCCGGCACTCGCCCACCCCTCCCCGGCACTCGCCCTCTCCTCCCGGCACTCGCCCACTCCACCCCGGCACTCGCCCACTGCACCCCGGCACTCGCCCTCTCCTCCCCTGCACTCGCCCACTCCACCCGACACTCGCCCCCTCCTCCCCGACACTCGCCTTCTCCTCCCCAGCACTCGCACTCTCCTCACCCGGCACTCGCCCTCTACTCCCCGGGACTCGCCCTCTCCTCCCGACACTCGCCCCCTCCTCCCCGACACTCGCCCCCTCCTCCCCGCCACTCGCCTTCTCCTCCCCGGCACTCGCCCTCTCCTCACCCGGCACTCGCCCTCTCCTCCCCGACACTCGCCCCCTCCTCCCCGACACTCGCCCCCTCCTCCCCGCCACTCGCCTTCTCCTCACCGGCACTCGCCCTCTCCTCCCCAGCACTCGCACTCTCCACCCCGGCACTCGCCTTCTCCTCCCCGGCACTCGTCTTCTCCTCCCCGGCACTCGCCCTCTCCTCCCCGGCACTCGCCCTCTCCTCCCCGGCACTCGCCATCTCCTCCCCGGCACTCGCCATCTCCTCCCCGGCACTCGCCCACTCCACCCCGGCACTCCCCCACTCCACCCCGGCACTCGCCCTCTCCTTCCCGGCACTCGCCCTCTACTCCCCGGGACTCGCCCTCTCCTCCCCGGGACTCGCCTACTCCACCCCGGCACTCGCCCACTCCACCCCGGCACTCGCCCACTCCACCCCGGCACTCGCCCACTACTCCCCGGGACTCACCCTCTCCTCCCTGGTACTCACCCTCTCCTCCCCGGCACTCGCCCTCTCCTCCTCGGCACTCGCCCACTCCTCTCGACATTTGCCCACTCCACCCCGGCACTCGCCCCCTCCTCCCTGACACTCGCCTTCTCCTCCCCAGCACTCGCCCTCTCCACCCCGGCACTCGCCCTCTCCTCCCCGCCACTCGCCATCTCCTCCCTGGCACTCGCCCTCTCCCCCCGGCACTCGCCCTCTCCCCCCGGCACTCGCCCCCTCCTCCCCGACACTCGCCCTCTCCCCCCTGCACGCTCCCCCTCTCCCCGCCGCTCGCACTCTCCTCCCAGGCACTCGCACTCTCCTCCCGGCTCTCGCCCTCTCCTCCCCGGCACTCGCCCTCTCCTCCCCGGCACTCGGCCACTCCACCCCGGCACTCGCCCACTCCACCCCGGCACTCGCCCTCTCCTCCCCGGCACTCGCCCTCTACTCCCTGGGACTAGCCCTCTCCTCCCCGGGACTCGCCCTCTCCTCCCCGGCACTCGCCCACTCCTCCCCGGCACTCGCCCACCCCTCCCCGGCACTCGCCCTCTCCTCCCGGCACTCGCCCACTCCACCCCGGCACTCGCCCACTGCACCCCGGCACTCGCCCTCTCCTCCGCGGCACTCGCCCTCTCCTCCGCGGCACTCGCCCACTCCACCCCGGCACTCGCCCACTCCACCCCGGCACTCGCCCCCTCCTCCCTGACACTCGCCTTCTCCACCCCGGCACTCGCCCACTCCACCCCGGCACTCGCCCTCTCCTCCCCGGCACTCGCCCTCTCCTCCCCGGGACTCGCCCTCTCCTCCCCGGCACTCGCCCACCCCTCCCCGGCACTCGCCCAGTCATCCCCGGCACTCGCCCACTCCACCCCGGCAATCACCCCCTCCTCCCCGACACTCGCCTTCTCCTCCCCGACACTCGCCTTCTCCTCCCCAGCACTCGCACTCTCCTCCCCGGCACTCGCACTCTCCTCCCCGGCACTCGCCCTCTCCTCCACTGCTCTCGCCCACTCCACCCCGACACTCGCCCTCTCCTCCCCGGCACTCGCCCTCTCCTCCCCGACACTCGCCCCCTCCTCCCCGCCAGTCGCCATCTCCTCCCTGGCACTCGCCCTCTCCCCCCGGCACTCGCCTTCTCCTCCCTGGCACTCGCCCTCTCCCCCCTGCACGCTCCCCCTCTCCCCGGCACTCGCCCTCTCCCTCCAGCACTCGCCCTCTCCTCCACAGCACTCGCCCCCTCCTCCCTGACACTCGCCTTCTCCTCCCCAGCACTCGACCTCTCCTCCCCGGCACTCGCCCTCTCCTCCCCGGCACTCGCCCTCTCCTCCCCGGCACTCGCCCTCTCCTCCCCGGCACTCGCCTTCTCCTCCCCGGCACTCGCCCTCTCCTCCCCGGCACTCGCCCTCTCCTCACAGGCACTCGCCCACTCCACCCCGGCACTCGCCCACTCCACCCCGGCACTCGCCCACTCCACCCCGGCACTCGCCCTCTCCTCCCCGGCACTCGCCCTCTCCTCCCCGGGACTCGCCATCTCCTCCCCGGCACTCGCCCACCCCTCCCCGGCACTCGCCCTCTCATCTCCGGCACTCGCCCACTCCACCCCGGCACTCGCCCACTCCACCCCGACACTCGCCCCCTCCTCCCTGACACTCGCCTTCTCCTCCCCGACACTCGCCTTCTCCTCCCCAGCACTCGCCCTCTCCTCCCCGGCAATCGCACTCTCCTCCCCGGCACTCGCCTTCTCCTCCCCAGCACTCGCCCTCTCCTCCCCGGCACTCGCACTCTCCTCCCCGGCACTCGCCTTCTCCTCCCCGGCACTCGCCCTCTCCTCCCCGGCACTCGGCCACTCCACCCCGGCACTCGCCCACTCCACCCCGGCACTCGCCCTCTCCTCCCCGGCACTCGCCCTCTACTCCCTGGGACTAGCCCTCTCCTCCCCGGGACTCGCCCTCTCCTCCCCGGCACTCGCCCACTCCTCCCCGGCACTCGCCCACCCCTCCCCGGCACTCGCCCTCTCCCACCCGGCACTCGCCCACTCCACCCCGGCACTCGCCCACTCCACCCCGGCACTCGCCCTCTCCTCCCCGGCACTCGCCCTCTCCTCCCCGGCACTCGCCCACTCCACCCCGGCACTCGCCCCCTCCTCCCTGACACTCGCCTTCTCCTCCCCAGCACTCGCCCTCTCCTCCCCGGCACTCGCCCTCTCCTCCCCAGCACTCGCCCTCTCCTCCCCGGCACTCGCCCTCTCCTCCCCGGCACTCGCCCTCTCCTCCCCGGCTCTCGCCCTCTCCTCCCCGGAACTCGCCCAGTCCACCCCGGCACTCGCCCACTCCACCCCGGCACTCGCCCTCTCCTCCCCGGCACTCGCCCTCTCCTCCCCGGGACTCGCCCTCTCCTCCCCGGCACTCGCCCACCCCTCCCCGGCACTCGCCCACTCATCCCCGGCACTCGCCCACTCCACCCCGGCAATCACCCCCTCCTCCCCGACACTCGCCTTCTCCTCCCCGACACTCGCCTTCTCCTCCCCAGCACTCGCACTCTCCTCCCCGGCACTCGCACTCTCCTCCCCGGCACTCGCCCTCTCCTCCACTGCTCTCGCCCACTCCACCCCGACACTCGCCCTCTCCTCCCCGGCACTCGCCCTCTCCTCCCCGACACTCGCCCCCTCCTCCCCGCCAGTCGCCATCTCCTCCCTGGCACTCGCCCTCTCCCCCCGGCACTCGCCTTCTCCTCCCTGGCACTCGCCCTCTCCCCCCTGCACGCTCCCCCTCTCCCCGGCACTCGCCCTCTCCCTCCAGCACTCGCCCTCTCCTCCACAGCACTCGCCCCCTCCTCCCTGACACTCGCCTTCTCCTCCCCAGCACTCGACCTCTCCTCCCCGGCACTCGCCCTCTCCTCCCCGGCACTCGCCCTCTCCTCCCCGGCACTCGCCCTCTCCTCCCCGGCACTCGCCTTCTCCTCCCCGGCACTCGCCCTCTCCTCCCCGGCACTCGCCCTCTCCTCACAGGCACTCGCCCACTCCACCCCGGCACTCGCCCACTCCACCCCGGCACTCGCCCACTCCACCCCGGCACTCGCCCTCTCCTCCCCGGCACTCGCCCTCTCCTCCCCGGGACTCGCCATCTCCTCCCCGGCACTCGCCCACCCCTCCCCGGCACTCGCCCTCTCATCTCCGGCACTCGCCCACTCCACCCCGGCACTCGCCCACTCCACCCCGACACTCGCCCCCTCCTCCCTGACACTCGCCTTCTCCTCCCCGACACTCGCCTTCTCCTCCCCAGCACTCGCCCTCTCCTCCCCGGCAATCGCACTCTCCTCCCCGGCACTCGCCTTCTCCTCCCCAGCACTCGCCCTCTCCTCCCCGGCACTCGCACTCTCCTCCCCGGCACTCGCCTTCTCCTCCCCGGCACTCGCCCTCTCCTCCCCGGCACTCGGCCACTCCACCCCGGCACTCGCCCACTCCACCCCGGCACTCGCCCTCTCCTCCCCGGCACTCGCCCTCTACTCCCTGGGACTAGCCCTCTCCTCCCCGGGACTCGCCCTCTCCTCCCCGGCACTCGCCCACTCCTCCCCGGCACTCGCCCACCCCTCCCCGGCACTCGCCCTCTCCCACCCGGCACTCGCCCACTCCACCCCGGCACTCGCCCACTCCACCCCGGCACTCGCCCTCTCCTCCCCGGCACTCGCCCTCTCCTCCCCGGCACTCGCCCACTCCACCCCGGCACTCGCCCCCTCCTCCCTGACACTCGCCTTCTCCTCCCCAGCACTCGCCCTCTCCTCCCCGGCACTCGCCCTCTCCTCCCCGGCACTCGCCCTCTCCTCCCCGGCACTCGCCCCCTCCTCCCCGGCACTCGCCCACCCCTCCCCGGCACTCACCCCCTCCTCCCCTGCGTTCGCCCCCTCCTCCACGGGTCACACCGCCCTCCCCTCCCCGGCACTCGCCCTCTCCCCCCGGCACTCGCCCTCTCCCCCCGGCACTCGCCCTCTCCCCCCGGCACTCGCCCTCTCCCCCCGGCACTCGCCCCCTCCTCCCCGGCACACATCCAACCCCCGGCACTCGCCCCCTCCTCACCGACACTCGCCCCCTCCTCCCCGGCACTCACCCTCTCCTCCCCGGCACTCGCCCCCTCCTCCCCGGCACTCGCTCTCTCCTCCCCGGCACTCGCCCTCTCCTCCCTGGCACTCGCCCTCTCCTCCCCGGCACTCGCCCTCTCCACCCCGGCACTCGCCCTCTCCTCCCCGGCACTCGCCCCCTCCTCCCCTGCACTCGCCCTCTCCTCTCCGGCACTCGCCCTCTCCTCTCCGGCACTCGCCCCCTCCTCCCCGGCACTCGCCCCCTCCTTCCCGGCACTCACCCTCTCCTCCCCGGCACTCGCCCCCCTCCTCCCCGGCACTCGCTCTAACCCCCCCGGCACTCGCCCTCTACTCCCTGGGACTAGCCCTCTCCTTCCCGGCACTCACCCTCACCTCCCCGGCACTCGCCCACTCCACCCCGGCACTCGCTCTCTCCTCCCCGGCACTCGCCCTCTACTCCCTGGGACTAGCCCACTCCTCCCCGGCACTCGCCCACCCCTCCCCGGCACTCGCCCTCTCCCACCCGGCACTCGCCCACTCCACCCCGGCACTCGCCCACTCCACCCCGGCACTCGCCCTCTCCTCCCCGGCACTCGCCCTCTCCTCCCCGGCACTCGCCCACTCCACCCCGGCACTCGCCCCCTCCTCCCTGACACTCGCCTTCTCCTCCCTAGCACTCGCCCTCTCCTCCCCGGCACTCGCCCTCTCCTCCCCGGCACTCGCCCTCTCCTCCCCGGCACTCGCCCCCTCCTCCCCGGCACTCGCCCACCCCTCCCCGGCACTCACCCCCTCCTCCCCTGCGTTCGCCCCCTCCTCCACGGGTCACACCGCCCTCACCTCCCCGGCACTCGCCCTCTCCCCCCGGCACTCGCCCTCTCCCCCCGGCACTCGCCCTCTCCCCCCGGCACTCGCCCTCTCCCCCCGGCACTCGCCCCCTCCTCCCCGGCACTCACCCTCTCCTCCCCGGCACTCGCCCCCTCCTCCCCGGCACTCGCTCTCTCCTCCCCGGCACTCGCCCTCTCCTCCCTGGCACTCGCCCTCTCCTCCCCGGCACTCGCCCTCTCCTCCCCGGCACTCGCCCTCTCCTCCCCGGCACTCGCCCCCTCCTCACCGGCACTCGCCCCCTCCTCCCCGGCACTCACCCCCTCCTCCCCGGCACTCGCCCCCTCCTCCCCGGCACTCGCTCTCTCCTCCCCGGCACTCGCCCTCTCCTCCCTGGCACTCGCCCTCTCCTCCCCGGCACTCGCCCTCTCCTCCCCGGCACTCGCCCTCTCCTCCCCGGCACTCGCCCCCTCCTCCCCTGCATTCGCCCCCCCCCTCCCCGGCACTCGCCCTCTCCTCTCCGGCACTCGCCCCCTCCTCCCCGGCACTCGCCCCCTCCTTCCCGGCACTCACCCTCTCCTCCCCGGCACTCGCCCCCCTCCTCCCCGGCACTCGCTCTAACCCCCCCGGCACTCGCCCACTCCTCCCCAGCACTCGCCCTCTCCCACCCGGCACTCGCCCTCTACACCCCTGCACTCGCCCCCTCCTCCCCGGCACTCGCCCTCTCTCCCCGGCACTCGCCCCCTCCTCCCCGGCACTCGCCCCCTCCTCCCCGGCACTCGCCCTCTCCTCCCCGGCACTCGCCCTCTCCTCCCCGGCACTCGCCCTCTCCTCCCCGGCACTCGCCCTCTCCTCCCCGGGATTTTTAGGGGGCCGGAGAATTCGGCAGCAGCCGGGGGCGGGATTCACTCCTGTCCCCGGCAATTCTCCGACTCGGCGGGGGCTCGGAGAATCCCGTCCCCTGTATTTTCATAAAGCTTTTGATGAACTCACCAACAGGAGGTTGGTTCCAAACTATAGCAATGGGATAGGAGACAAGATACTGACACAGGCTCAGGACTGGTTAACAGGCAGAAAACAGAGAGCGGGAATAAAGGGCCCATTCTGACAGTGACAGCCTCTGACGAGTGGGGCCCACTAGGATCAGTACTCAGGGCCCCAGCTGTTCACAATATAGATCAATGTCACCTTTCCAAGATTGTGGAAGGCACAACGTGAGTGGGAATGTGAGTTGTGAGGAAGATGCAAAGCTGTTTCAAGGGGATTTGGGCAGATTTGGTGAGTTGGCAAGAACATGGGAGATGGAATATATCGTAGAAAATGTGAGGCGACCATTTTGTGGGAGGAACAGGTGTGTGGGTTATTTCTCAAATGGTGAGAGGTTAGAAAGTGTAGCTGGACAAAGGGACCTGGGAGTCCTCGTCAATAAGGCACTGAGAGCTAGCGTGCATTTACAGTGAGCAATTAGGAAGCTAAAGGAATGTTAGACATTATGACCAGAGAATTTGAGTGCAGGAGTCGCAAAGTCTTGCTCCAAATTTCTGGAACTCTGGTTTGACCACACCTGGAGCAGTGTGTGTAGTTTTGGTTCCCTTACCTGAGGAAGGATTTTATTCCCAGAGCTGGAGTTTACCGAAGGTTCACCAGACTTGTTCCCGGGATGTCGGGACTGTCCCTTATGAAGAGAGATTGAGGAAACTGGACGTGACAGTTTTGAAGAATGAGAGAAGGAAAGCCTTAGATTACAAGACCATATAGATGAGCTGGTCAAAGAGACCTGGACAATAGGAGCAGGAGGAGGCCATTCGGCCCCTCGAGCTGCTCTGCCCGTCATTATGATGGTGGCTGATCACCCAACTCAATAGCCTAATCCCGCTTCCCCCCCATGTCCTTTGATCCCCTTCGGCATCAGAGCGACATCGAGCTGCTTCTTGAAAACATCCAATGTTTTGGCCTCAACTACTTCCTGTGGTAACGGATTCCACAGGCCGACCACTCTCCGGGCGAAGGTATTTCTCCTCATCTCTGTCCAAAATGGTCGATGCCGCAGGACCAGGATGTGCTGGTTTTGGCCAAGGATGGTATCAGGACTAGTATCGGCTTGGAGGGCTGAAGGGCCTGTTCCTGTGCTATGTTGTTCTTTGTATCCTCAGACTGTGACCCCTGGTTCACCCCCACCATCGGGAACATCCTTCCTGCATCTACCCTGTCCAGTCCTGGTTGAATTTTATCGGTTTCTATGAGGCCCCCCCTTATTCTTCTGCACTCCAGCGAAGACAATCCTAACCGACTCAATCCTCCTCATACGCCCATCCTGCTAGGCCAGGGGACAGTCTGGTTAGATGGGCAGAACAGCGGCAAATGGAATTTAACCCTGAAAAGTTCGAGGTGATGCCAATTGGGAGGACTAAGCTGGGAAGGGAACATACAATGAATGGTAAGAACATAGAACATAGAACAATACAGCGCAGTACAGGCCCTTCGGCCCACGATGTTGCACCGAAACAAAAGCCATCTAACCTACACTATGCCATTATCATCCATATGTTTATCCAATAAACTTTTAAATGCCCTCAATGTTGGCGAGTTCACTACTGTAGCAGGTAGGGCATTCCACGGCCTCACTACTCTTTGCGTAAAGAACCTACCTCTGACCTCTGTCCTATATCTATTACCCCTCAGTTTAAAGTTATGTCCCCTCGTGCCAGCCATATCCATCCGCGGGAGAAGGCTCTCACTGTCCACCCTATCCAACCCCCTGATCATTTTGTATGCCTCTATTAAGTCTCCTCTTAACCTTCTTCTCTCCAACGAAAACAACCTCAAGTCCATCAGCCTTTCCTCATAAGATTTTCCCTTCATACCAGGCAACATCCTGGTAAATCTCCTCTGCACCCGCTCCAAAGCCTCCACGTCCTTCCTATAATGCGGTGACCAGAACTGTACGCAATACTCCAAATGCGGCCGTACCAGAGTTCTGTACAGCTGCAACATGACCTCCCGACTCCGGAACTCAATCCCTCTACCAATAAAGGCCAACACTCCATAGGCCTTCTTCACAACCCTATCAACCTGGGTGGCAACTTTCAGGGATCTATGTACATGGACACCTAGATCCCTCTGCTCATCCACACTTTCAAGAACTTTACCATTAGCCAAATATTCCGCATTCCTGTTATTCCTTCCAAAGTGAATCACCTCACACTTCTCTACATTAAACTCCATTTGCCACCTCTCAGCCCAGCTCTGCAGCTTATCTATATCCCTTTGTAACCTGCTACATCCTTCCACACTATCGACAACACCACCGACTTTAGTATCGTCTGCAAATTTACTCACCCACCCTTCTGCGCCTTCCTCTAGGTCATTGATAAAAATGACAAACAACAACGGCCCCAGAACAGATCCTTGTGGTACTCCACTTGTGACTGTTCTCCATTCTGAACATTTCCCATCAACCACCACCCTCTGTCTTCTTTCAGCTAGCCAATTTCTGATCCACATCTCTAAATCACCCTCAATCCCCAGCCTCCGTATTTTTTGCAATAGCCTACCGTGGGGAACCTTATCAAACGCTTTGCTGAAATCCATATACACCACATCAACTGCTCTACCCTCGTCTACCTGTTCAGTCACCTTCTCAAAGAACTCAATAAGGTTTGTGAGGCATGATCTACCCTTCACAAAGCCATGCTGACTATCCCTGATCATATTATTCCTATCTAGATGATTATAAATCTTGTCTCTTATAATCCCCTCCAAGACTTTACCCACTACAGACGTGAGGCTCACCGGTCTATAGTTGCCGGGGTTGTCTCTGCTCCCCTTTTTGAACAAAGGGACCACATTTGCTATCCTCCAGTCCTCTGGCACTATTCCTGTAGCCAATGATGACATAAAAATCAAAGCCAATGGTCCAGCAATCTCTTCCCTGGCCTCCCCGAGAATCCTAGGATGAATCCCATCAGGTCCCGGGGACTTATCTATTTTCAGCCTGTCCAGAATTGCCAACACCTCTTCCCTACGTACCTCAATGCCATCTATTTTATTAGCCTGGGGCTCAGCATTCTCCTCCACAACATTATCTTTTTCCTGAGTAAATACTGACGAAAAATATTCATTTAGTATCTCGCCTATCTCTTCAGACTCCACACACAATTTCCCATCCCTGTCCTTGACTGGTCCTACTCTTTCCCTAGTCATTCGCTTATTCCTGACATACCTATAGAAAGCTTTTGGGTTTTCCTTGATCCTTCCTGCCAAATACTTCTCATGTCCCCTCCTTGCTCGTCTTAGCTCTCTCTTTAGATCCTTCCTCGCTACCTTGTCACTATCCATCGCCCCAACCGAAACTTCACACCTCATCTTCACATAGGCCTCCTTCTTCCTCTTAACAAGAGATTCCACTTCCTTGGTAAACCACGGTTCCCTCGCTCGACGCCTTCCTTCCTGTCTGACCGGTACATACTTATCAAGAACACGCAGTAGCTGATCCTTGAACAAGCCCCACTTATCCAGTGTGCCCAACACTTGCAGCCTACTTCTCCACCTTATCCCCCCCAAGTCACGTCTAATGGCATCATAATTGCCCTTCCCCCAGCTATAACTCTTGCCCTGCGGTGTATACTTATCCCTTTCCATCATTAACGTAAACGTCACCGAATTGTGGTCACTGTCCCCAAAGTGCTCTCCTACCTCCAAATCCAACACGTGGCCTGGTTCATTACCCAAAACCAAATCCAACGTTGCCTCGCCTCTTGTTGGCCTGTCAACATATTGTTTCAGGAAACCCTCCTGCACACACTGTACAAAAAACGACCCATCTATTGTACTCGAACTATATCTTTTCCAGCAATATTTGGAAAGTTAAAGTCTCCCATAATAACTACCCTGTTACTTTCGCTCTTATCCAGAATCATCTTCGCCATCCTTTCCTCTACATCCCTAGAACTATTAGGAGGCCTATAAAAAACTCCCAACAGGGTGACCTCTCCTTTCCTGTTTCTAACTTCAGCCCATACTACCTCGGAAGAAGAGTCCCCATCTAGCATCCTCTCCGCCACCGTAATACTGCTCTTGACTAGCAGCGCCACACCTCCCCCTCTTTTGCCTCCTTCTCTGAGCTTACTAAAACACCTAAACCCCGGAACCTGCAACATCCATTCCTGTCCCTGCTCTATCCATATCTCCGAAATGGCCACAACATCGAAGTCCCAGGTACCAACCCATGCTGCCAGTTCCCCTACCTTGTTTCGTATACTCCTGGCATTGAAGTAGACACACTTCAAACCACCTACCTGAACACTGGTCCCCTCCTGCGACGTCAAATCTGTGCTCCTGACCTCTATACTCTCATTCTCCCTTACCCTAAAACTACAATCCAGGTTCCCATGCCCTGCTGCATTAGTTTAAAACCCCCCAAAGAGCACTAACAAATCTCCCCCCCCAGGATATTTGTGCCCCTCAGGTTCAGATGTAGACCATCCTGTCTGTAGAGGTCCCACCTTCCCCAGAAAGAGCCCCAGTTATCCAGAAATCTGAATCCCTCCCGCCTGCACCATCCCTGTAGCCACGTGTTTAAATGCTCTCTCTCCCTATTCCTCATCTCACTATCACGTGGCACGGGCAACAACCCAGAGATAACAACTCTGTTTGTTCTAGTTCTGAGCTTCCATCCTAGCTCCCTGAAAGCCTGCCTGACATCCTTGTCCCCTATCCTACCTATGTCGTTAGTGCCAATGTGGACCACGACTTGGGGCTGCTCCCCCTCCCCCCTAAGGACCCGGAAAACACGATCCGAGACATCACGTACCCTTGCACCAGGGAGGCAACATACCAAACGTGAGTCTCTCACGCTCCCACAAAATCTCCTATCTGTGCCCCTGACTATAGAGTCCCCAACTACTAATGCTCTGCTCCTCTCCCCCCTTCCCTTCTGAGCAACAGGGACAGACTCCGTGCCAGAGGCCCGTACCCCATGGCTTACCCCTGGTAAGTCGTCCCCCCCACAAGTATCCAAAGCGGTATACTTGTTTCTCAGGGGAACGACCGCAGGGGATCCCTGCACTGACTGTTTTTTCCCAGTCCCTCTTACAGTTACCCACCTATCTCCAATCTTTGGTGTAACTAATTCCCTGAAACTGCTATCTATGACCCCTTCTGCCTCCCGAATGATCCGAAGTCTTTCCAACTCCAGCTCCAGTTCCCTAACTCGGTCTTTCCTCTCCACCAGAATTTATTGGTGAGGGTCTTCCCAGACTTCCGAGGGTCGACTTCCTGTTCCCGCCTAAAACACTAATTTAAAAAAAAAAATTCTCTCAGCTCCTGCTGAAATTGACTAACCAGCCAGCTCCACTCCCGCCGAAATCGACTGGCCTGGCCCTGCAAAGACAAGTGCTTTTAAAGGACAGACTTACCTCCCAGCAACCACTTCCGCACTTCTCCCGCTGAAACTGACTCACCAGCTGTTCTCCCGCCGAAATCGACTGGCCTGCCCCTGCAAAGACAAGTGCTTTTAAAGGACAGACCTCAGGAAGCACAGAGGGATCTGGGTGTGCAGGTCCATATGTCCCTGAAGGTGGTTTACAAGGTCTATGGGATACCTGCCGTTATTAACCCAGGCACTGAATACAAGAGCGGGGAGGTTATGCTGGGACTGTATAAAACGCTGGTTAGGTCACAGCTAGAGGATTGTGTACAGTTCTGGTCACCACACTATAGCAGTGAGTGCATTAGAGAGGGTGCAGGGGAGACTGACCAGGATGTTGCCCAGGCTGCAATGTTTCAGCTATCGAGAGAGACTGGAGCGGCTGGGAATGTTTCCTCTGGAGCAGAGAGGGCTGAGGAGGGAGCTGAGCGATTTGGACAGAATTATGAGGGACAGGGACAGGGTGGATAGGGAGGTACTTTTCCCCTTAGTTGAGGGGTAACCAGGGGGCAGCGATTTAAGGTAAGGGGCCGGAGATTTAGAGGGGATTTGAGGGAAAACCTTTTCATCCAGGTGGGAATTTGACTGAGCTCTCACTGCAATCTAAACCAGACTGAAATGGAGAGACAGGGTCGATGCGGCGGAGCTCGTTCCCCTGGTCGGCGAATTCTGAACCACGGGGCAAAAACCCCAAATAAGGAGAAGCCAATTAGGGCCGAGGGGGAGAGAGGTTTTAAAAATGATAAAACCCCAGGGTTGTGACTGTTTGGAATTCTCGATCCCAGAGGCCTGTGGAAGCTGAGTCACTGAGGATATTTCAGAAACATGGAGATAGGGACTCGGATGAAGGGGCTGAATGTCTGCTCACTAACTTTGCTGACGACACAATGATAGGAAGGACAGTAAATTGTGAAGAGAACGTAAGGAGGGTGTAAAGGGACAGCGAGAGGGTAAATGTGGGGAAAATGGATATAACTTGGGAAAGTGGGAAAGTGTCCAGTTTGGCAGGAAGAATAAAAGGGAAGCTGATTTTGGAAACGGTGCGAGATTGCAGAGCTCTGAGGTACAGAGGGATCTGGGGGTCCCAGTGCATGGATCACAAAAGAGGCCCTGGGGGTCGGGTTTGGGGAATACCATGGTGGGGGGCTTACTGAGGGGTCAGGAGGATGTGGACTGTCACGTGTGGGGACCAGTCTGGGTAGGGGTCACATTTAAATGATAGCGGAGGCTGTTTTACCTCCTCTCTCTCATTTGCTGAATTCTAGTTCGGGTTTGAAGTGGAGTTTGGTGTTTGTGGAGAAGAATATAAAATACTCAGCATGTCTGGCAGTGTCTGTGGACAGGAACAGAGTTAACCTTGTCGGCTTCTGACCCTCGGATGACAACAGTTCCTCAATCTGCAAGGCTCTCTGTTCCTCGCTCCACAGATGCTCCCAGATGTACTGGGTCTTTCCAGAAGCTTCTGCAATGACTTCAGATTCCCGGCACTTTCTTTATTTTGCTTTGATGTTGGGATTTTGTCCTCACTCATTCTCCCACCTTTGTGTCTCTTATTTCCAGTTAAAGCTGTCATACCAACTCTGCCACCTACGCCAGAGACCACTGTGCCAACCACACCAGAGACCACTCTGCCACAAATTGCATCTTCAATGATTGTCCCAAATCCGACATCACCATCGCCAGGTATCAGCATCCGGAGGGGTTTTAAACTCAAACTTCACCCGGAAAACTCCCGGAGCAATCATCAAATCTCCAACTGAGAGAGTGGCTTTTATTACTCTGCAGGGAGTGAGTGAGGGAATGGGATGGAGTGAGTGAGGGAGGGGAGTGGGATGGAGTGAGTGAAGGAGTGGGACTGGGATGGAGTGAGTGAGGGAGGGGAGTGGGATGGAGTATCTCTCTCTTTCACACACATTCTCTCGATCTCTGCTGTATATCTTTCTCTCACATTCATTCTCTCTGCTGTATTTCTCTCTCACACTCATTCTCTCTATCTTGCTGTATTTCTCTCTCTCACACATTCATTCTCTCTATCTTGCCGTCTCTCGCTCTCACACACACATTCTCTCTATCTTGCTGTATTTCTCTCTCTCTCTCACACATTCTCTCTATCTTGCTGTATCTCTCTCTCTCACACACATACTCTCTATCTTGCTGTATTTCTCTCTCTCTCACACATTCTCTCTATCTTGCTGTATTTCTCTCTCTCTCACACACATTCTCTCTATCTTGCTGTATCTCTCTCTCTCACACACATTCTCTCTATCTTGCTGTATCTCTCTCTCTCTCACATTCTCTCTATCTTGCTGTATCTCTCTCTCTCATACACATACTCTCTATCTTGCTGTATCTCTCTCTCACACACATTCTCTCTATCTTGCTGTATTTCTCTCTCTCACACATTCTCTCTATCTTGCTGTATCTCTCTCTCTCTCACACATTCTCTCTATCTTGCTGTATTTCTCTCTCTCACACATACTCTCTATCTTGCTGTATCTCTCTCTCTCACACACATTCTCTCTATCTTGCTGTATCTCTCTCACACATTCTCTCTATCTTGCTGTATCTCTCTCACACACATTCTCTCCATCTTGCTGTATCTCTCTCTCTCACACACATTCTCTCTATCTTGCTGTATCTCTCACACACATTCTCTCTATCTTGCTGTATCTCTCTCTCTCTCACACATTCTCTCTATCTTGCTGTATCTCTCTCTCTCACACACATTCTCTCTATCTTGCTGTATCTCTCACACACATTCTCTCTATCTTGCTGTATCTCTCTCTCACACACATTCTCTCTATCTTGCTGTATCTCTCTCTCTCACACACATTCTCTCTATCTTGCTGTATCTCTCTCTCTCACACACATTCTCTCTATCTTGCTGTATCTCTCTCTCTCACACACATTCTCTCTATCTTGCTGTATCTCTCACACACATTCTCTCTATCTTGCTGTATTTCTCTCTCTCACACATTCTCTCTATCTTGCTGTATCTCTCTCTCTCACACATTCTCTCTATCTTGCTGTATTTCTCTCTCACACATTGTCTCTATCTTGCTGTATCTCTCTCTCTCTCTCACACATTCTCTCTATCTTGCTGTATTTCTCTCTCACACATTCTCTCTATCTTGCTGTATTTCTCTCTCACACATTGTCTCTATCTTGCTGTATCTCTCTCTCTCTCTCACACATTCTCTCTATCTTGCTGTATCTCTCTCTCTCACACACATTCTCTCTATCTTGCTGTATCTCTCTCTCACACACATTCTCTCTATCTTGCTGCATCTCTCTCTCTCCTGTGACAGGGAGGAGGGCGAGAGCAACAGCAATTGAAGGAGGAACAAAGAGTGACAGGCGAGGTACAGATTTTGGATTGACGAGGATTATCGGGAAGACAGGAAAGTGGTGTTAGATCCACAATGACCAGCCCTGATTAGGCAGAGCCGTCCTGATGGACTCGATGATCTCGCTCATATTCCTGATGTTTTTATTAGTTTGGACAGGAGTTGGGAGGATGTGACACAGAGAGTAGAAAGTAGAAACTATATCGAGATAGAGAGAGTGTGAACCAGATATGGTGTGAAATGAAAAAATGAAATGAAAATCGCTTATTGTGACAAGTAGGCTTCAAATGAAGTTACTGTGAAAAGCCCCTAGTCGCCACATCCCGGCGCCTGCTCCGGGAGGCTGGTACGGGAGAGGAAAGAGGCAATGGTAACATTGAGGGGGAAACATGAAATAGAGGGAAGAATGGCCAGGCCCCAGTGCCTCCTGGGAGCTGGGCTCAGTGAGTTTAACCTTCTAAAGCTGTGATTGTTGTCTTTAGGAATGGGTGGCAAACAGTTTCAACTGGTGATCACATTGCTGGGAGACTTTGATCCTGACTCGATGCAGAAAATCATTCTGGAGGTGAGAAACTGTTTCGAGATTCAATATTGACACCAACACCTGCCTCTCACTGTCTGGATTCAGAGATCAGGAGCCGTCACCTCACATACAGCAGCTCCACCCCCCCTCTGGCCACCCTCCTATCACCCAGACAACCCTCCTGTCCCACGGAACAGGTTCAATGGGCTGAATGGCCTCCTCCTGTTCCTGTCTTGGTGTCTGAGCCTCGACAGTGTCGCTGAAGCAGGGGCTTTGTCACAGTCCAGTCCCATTGGGCCGATCTCCTCATACAAGGGGCAGACTCACATTGCACTGCTGTCCCCGAGATCACCTCTCTCTGTATCTTTCCCTCCCCCTCTCTCTCTGTCTCTGTATCTTTCCCTCGCTCTCTCTCTCTCTGTCTCAGCATCTTTCCCTCCCCCTCTCTCTCTGTCTCTGTATCTTTCCCTCGCTCTCTCTCTCTCTGTCTCTGTATCTTTCCCTCGCTCTCTCTCTGTCTCTGTATCTTTCCCTCGCTCTCTCTCTCTCTGTCTCTGTATCTTTCCCTCGCTCTCTCTCTCTCTCTCTCTGTATCTTTCCCTCACACTCTCTCTGTATCTTTCCCTTGCTCTCTCTCTCTGTCTGTATCTTTCCCTCTCCCTCTCTCTCTCTCTGTCTCTATATCTTTCCCTCCCTCTCTCTCTGTCTCTGCATCTTTCCCTCGCTCTCTGTCTCTGTATCCTTCCCTCACTCTCTCTCTCTGTCTCTGTGTCTTTCCCTCTCTCTCTGTCTCTGTATCTTTCCCGCCCTCTCTCTCTCTGTCTCAGCATCTTTCCCTCTCCCTCTCTCTCTCTGTCTCTTTATCTTTCCCTCGCTCTCTCTCTCTCTATCTCATCATCTTTCCCTCTCCCTCTCTCTGTCTCTGTATCTTTCCCTCGCTCTCTCTCTCTGTCTCTGTATCTTTCCCTCCCTCTCTCTCTCGGTCTCTGTATCTTTCCCTCATTCTCTCTCTCTGTATCTTTCCCTCGCTCTCTCTCTCTGCCTCTGTATCGTTCCCTTTCCCTCTCTCTGTCCCTGTATCTTTCCCCCGCTCTCTCTCTCTCTCACTCCCTCTGTCCCTGTATCTTTCCCTTCCGCATCCGCCACAGTCTCCACCATGGCGGAGGCGGAAGAGACTCCCTCCACTGCGCATGCGTGGGAAACTCAGCGGCCGCTAACGCTCCCGCGCATGCGCCGCATTTCCGCGCCAGTTGGCGGGGCACCAAACGCCATTTCCGCGCCAGCTGGCGGGGCGGAAATCCCTCCGGCGCCGGCCTAGCCCCTCAATGTTGGGGCTCGGCCCCCAAAGATGCGGTGCATTCCGCACCTTTAAGATTGGCGCCGGTTTTGGCGCCAGTCGGCGGACATCGCGCCGTTGGGGGAGAATTTCGCCCATTGGCAGCAAATTCCCCCGTTCCTCACACCCTGAGCCGTTCCAGCCAGTGATTGGCAGTGAAGGTGACTTTTTGTCCCCAAACTCTACCCCCCCCCCTCACTGCAATATCAACCATGTCTCCCCCCCTCACTGCAATATCAACCATGTCTCCCCCCCTCACTGCAATATTAACCATGTCTCCCCCCTCTCACTGCAATATGAACCATGTCTCCCCCCTCACTGCAATATTAACCATGTCTCCCCCCCCTCACTGCAATATTAACCATGTCTCCCCCCCCTCACTGCAATATTAACCATGTCTCCCCCCCTCACAGCAATATTAACCATGTCTCCCCCCTTCACTGCAATATTAACCATGTCTCCCCCCCCTCACTGCAATATTAACCATGTCTCCCCCCCCCCTCACTGCAATATTAACCATGTCTCCCCCCCTCACTGCGATATTAACCATGTCTCCCCCCCCCTCACTGCAATATTAACCATGTCTCCCCCCCCTCACTGCAATATTAACCATGTCCCCCCCCCTCACTGCAATATTAACCATGCCCCCCCCCCTCACTGCAATATTAACCATGTCTCCCCCCTCACTGCAATATTAACCATGTCTCCCCCCCCTCACTGCAATATTAACCATGTCTCCCCCCCCTCACTGCAATATTAACCATTTCTCCCCCCTCACTGCAATATTAACCATGTCTCCCCCCTCACTGCAATATTAACCATGTCTCCCCCCCTCACTGCAATATTAACCATGTCTCCCCCCCCCCCTCACTGCAATATTAACCATGTCTCCCCCCCTCACTGCAATATTAACCATGTCTCCCCCCCCCCCTCACTGCAATATTAACCATGTCTCCCCCCCCCTCACTGTAATATTAACCATGTCTCCCCCCCCCTCACTGCAATATTAACCATTTCTCCCCCTCTCACTGCAATATTAACCATTTCTCCCCCCCTCACTGCAATATTAACCATTTCTCCCCCCTCACTGCAATATTAACCATGTCTCCCCCCCCTCACTGCAATATTAACCATGTCTCCCCCCCCCTCACTGTAATATTAACCATGTCTCCCCCCCCTCACTGCAATATTAACCATTTCTCCCCCCCTCACTGTAATATTAACCATGTCTCCCCCCCCCTCACTGCAATATTAACCATGTCTCCCCCCCCTCACTGTAATATTAACCATGTCTCCCCCCCCTCTCACTGCAATATTAACCATTTCTCCCCCTCTCACTGCAATATTAACCATTTCTCCCCCCCCTCACTGCAATATTAACCATTTCTCCCCCCCTCACTGCAATATTAACCATTTCTCCCCCCCCTCACTGCAATATTAACCATTTCTCCCCCCTCACTGCAATATTAACCATGTCTCCCCCCCCTCACTGCAATATTAACCATGTCTCCCCCCCCTCACTGCAATATTAACCATGTCTCCCCCCCCCTCACTGCAATATTAACCATGTCTCCCCCCCTCACTGCAATATTAACCATGTCTCCCCCCCCTCACTGCAATATTAACCATGTCTCCCCCCCCTCACTGCAATATTAACCATGTCTCCCCCCCTCACTGCAATATTAACCATGTCTCCCCCCCCCCTCACTGCAATATTAACCATGTCTCCCCCCCCCTCACTGCAATATTAACCATGTCTCCCCCCTCACTGCGATATTAACCATGTCTCCCCCCCCCTCACTGCAATATTAACCATGTCTCCCCCCCCTCACTGCAATATTAACCATGTCCCCCCCCCTCACTGCAATATTAACCATGCCCCCCCCTCACTGCAATATTAACCATGTCTCCCCCCTCACTGCAATATTAACCATGTCTCCCCCCCTCACTGCAATATTAACCATGTCCCCCCCCTCACTGCGATATTAACCATGTCTCCCCCCCCTCACTGCAATATTAACCATGTCTCCCCCCCCTCACTGCAATATTAACCATGTCTCCCCCCCCTCACTGCAATATTAACCATTTCTCCCCCCTCACTGCAATATTAACCATGTCTCCCCCCTCACTGCAATATTAACCATGTCTCCCCCCTCACTGCAATATTAACCATGTCTCCCCCCCCCCTCACTGCAATATTAACCATGTCTCCCCCCCCTCACTGCAATATTAACCATGTCTCCCCCCCCCCTCACTGCAATATTAACCATGTCTCTCCCCCCCCTCACTGTAATATTAACCATGTCTCCCCCCCCCCTCACTGCAATATTAACCATTTCTCCCCCTCTCACTGCAATATTAACCATTTCTCCCCCCCTCACTGCAATATTAACCATTTCTCCCCCCTCACTGCAATATTAACCATGTCTCCCCCCCCCTCACTGCAATATTAACCATGTCTCCCCCCCCCTCACTGTAATATTAACCATGTCTCCCCCCCTCACTGCAATATTAACCATTTCTCCCCCCCTCACTGTAATATTAACCATGTCTCCCCCCCCCCTCACTGCAATATTAACCATGTCTCCCCCCCCTCACTGTAATATTAACCATGTCTCCCCCCCCTCTCACTGCAATATTAACCATTTCTCCCCCTCTCACTGCAATATTAACCATTTCTCCCCCCCCTCACTGCAATATTAACCATTTCTCCCCCCCCTCACTGCAATATTAACCATTTCTCCCCCCTCACTGCAATATTAACCATGTCTCCCCCCCTCACTGCAATATTAACCATGTCTCCCCCCCCTCACTGCAATATTAACCATGTCTCCCCCCCCCTCACTGCAATATTAACCATGTCTCCCCCCCCTCACTGCAATATTAACCATGTCTCCCCCCCCCTCACTGCAATATTAACCATGTCTCCCCCCCCTCACTGCAATATTAACCATGTCTCCCCCCCCCCTCACTGCAATATTAACCATGTCTCCCCCCCCCTCACTGCAATATTAACCATTTCTCCCCCCCCCCTCACTGCAATATTAACCATGTCTCCCCCCCTCACTGCAATATTAACCATGTCTCCCCCCCCTCACTGCAATATTAACCATTTCTCCCCCCCCTCACTGCAATATTAACCATGTCTCCCCCCCCCCTCACTGCAATATTAACCATTTCTCCCCCCCCCTCACTGCAATATTAACCATGTCTCCCCCCCCTCACTGCAATATTAACCATTTCTCCCGCCCCTCACTGCAATATTAACCATGTCTCCCCCCCCCTCACTGCAATATTAACCATGTCTCCCCCCCCCCTCACTGCAATATTAACCATGTCTCCCCCCCCTCACTGCAATATTAACCATGCCCCCCTTCACTGCAATATTAACCATGTCTCGCCCCCCCCTCACTGCAATATTAACCATGTCTCCCCCCCCCCTCACTGCAATATTAACCATGTCTCCCCCCCTCACTGCAATATTAACCATGTCTCCCCCCCCCCTCACTGCAATATTAACCATGTCTCCCCCCCCCTCACTGCAATATTAACCATGTCTCCCCCCCCCCTCACTGCAATATTAACCATGTCTCCCCCCTCACTGCAATATTAACCATGTCTCCCCCCCCTCACTGCAATATTAACCATGTCCCCCCCCCCCCCTCACTGCAATATTAACCATGTCTCCCCCCCCTCCCTCACTGCAATATTAACCATGTCTCCTGTCTGCGATGTAGCTGCAGTTGTCGTTCAGGGAACGATTCCCGGACCTGAAGCTTCATTTGAGTCTGGGAGAAAGTTAGCTCTGGGCTGTGGCTGCTCCAGAAGATTGACGGTGATGGATCGTACCAGTGAGCACCTGGTCACCTGTGTGTTTACAGCTTCGCTCAGTAATAGCCCTGCCTTACAGCGTGACGCAGCGAGCAAAGGGTTAATCGCTCGCTGTGTGTTAATCTTACATTGCGATTGATTCTTCTTCATATTAGGGAATGTGGGAGCTTTTAGTTTTGGCTTTGTGGAATAGGGAAGTATAACCTCCATTTGGAAGTCCTGACCACTGGGCTGTGGGACAGAGACTGACCCCAAATGACCCTTTTTAACCTTCTGCTTAACGAGAGGATTTTATAAAGATCTGTGTCCAGTTGCTGAATTCCGAGATTTGTCAGCACCGGGAATGGGTGTCCAGACAACAGTGAATCCCAGCACAATCTCTGGGTAGAGATCATCCATTCCCTCAGGGTTCCTCGACAATGGTGTTGTTGGGACAGAATAAAATCCAGCGTTCTTGTTTCCTTCACAGAAACACATTCTGTTGAGCAAAGTGAAATATTTGATAACTGATCCCAGGAGCTCAATGAAACAAGGGAGGGAATCAGCTTTTCCGATATGTGGTGGGTCCAATCAGATGCTCCTTATCTGGAGGAGCGATATTCCTGATGGAGCAGAGAGCAATGTGTTCCCACCTTCACTCGTGTCAACCAATAGACCCGGTGAAAATGTCCTGTTGGTCACAACTCTGCAGCGTGAAGCTGGCAAACCGCTGGTGTGAGCGAGACATGGTCAGGACTAATATCAGGGAAACTCCTGCAGACACTGAACTCTCAGCTAGTCAGGCAGCGGCTGTGGAGAAACCCCAGATCATGTTTCAGCTCAATGCTTTGGCTCCTGACCCTGAAAGAGTAACTGGGATTCTCTCCACAGTTACTGCCTGACCGGCTCTGCATTTACAGCTCGCTGGGTTTTCTCTTGTTTCTGTCACACAATCAGGTCTGTGAGCTTCCCATTAATGGACTTTCACAGACACAAACCTGGGGTCAAAAAGGTCTCGAATGAAGCAGTCGACTGTCCTGAGGATCTGGATTGTGGAGAGTTTGTTTCACTGAATATTCAGCTGGGAAGTGTAACATGTCGGAGTTCCTCACCATCACATGTGGGCTGATCGGTTCAGCGGGTGTTTCAATGTTATTGCATGAAGTGTGTGCTCAATAAATCTGTAACTGCTTGACCACAATGTGTGAAAGGTGTTTCTTTTGGAGAAATGTGCAGATGATCTGATTCAGAGTGAAAACCATCCTGGTCCAGATTGAAACTCATTCTGACGCTGAGACTGATGTTTGGCTTGTTTCTCCGAGTGGGATCTTTCTGTTCCTCTGTCCTCCACCCGCTTCACCTTCCTCTCTCTGCTTCACTCTGACCACGTCCACTGTCCCTGGCTCCTTCACGTGCAAGAAGTGTGTCCAGTTGCAGCTCCTGTTAGGCCGCTTGACGGCTCTGGAGCTGCGGATTGACTCACTTTCGAGCATCCGCGATGCTGAGGACGTCGTGGATAGCACGTTTAGCGAGTTGGTCACACCGCAGGTGAAAGGTACTGAGGGAGATAGTAAATGGGTGACCAAAAGACAGAGCAAGAGTAGGAAGGCAGTGCAGGTGTCCTCTGCGGTCATCTCCCTGCAAAACAGATATACCGCTTTAGATACTGTTGAGGGAGATGGCTCACCAGGGGAAGGCAGCAGCAGCCAGGTTCATGGCACCGTGGCTGGCTCTGCTGCACAGCTGGGCAGGAAGAAGAATGGCAGGGCTAGAGTGATAGGGGACTCAATTGTAAGGGGAATAGACAGGCGGTTCTGCGGACGCAATCGAGACTCCAGGATGGTATGGTGCATCCCTGGTGCAAGGGTCAAGGATGTCTCGGAGCGGCTGCAGGACATTCTGGGGAGGGGGGGGGGAGGGCGAACAGCCAGCTGTCGTGGTGCACATAGGCACCAACGATATAGGTAAAAAACGGGACGAGGTCCTACAAGCTGAATTTAGGGAGCTAGGAGTTAGACTAAAAGGTAGGACCTCAAAGGTAGTAATCTCAGGATTGCTACCAGTGCCACGAGCTAGTCAGAGTAGCAATGTCAGGATAGATAGGATGAATGCATGGCTCGGGAGATGGTGCAAGAGGGAGGGATTCAGATTCCTGGGGCATTGGAACCGGTTCTGGAGGAGGGGGACCAGTACAAACCGGACGGTCTGCACCTGGGCAGGACTGGAACCGATGTCCTAGGGGGGGGGGGGGTGTTTGCTAGAGCTGTTGGGAAGAGTTTAAACTAATGTGGCAGGGGGATGGGAACCGTTGGAGGAAGTTGGAAGGTAGTAAAACAGGGACAGAAACAAAAGGCAGTAAGGGGGAAGGTGTAAGGCAGAGAAGCCACAGTCAAAAATCAAAAAGGGCGACAGTACAAGGTACAGTGACTGAGGGGAGCTCAGTGAATCAGACCAGGAATACTAAAAGGAATAAAACGGGAAGTGAAAACATTAATGGTAAGCGACGCGGCAGGTTGTTACATGAAGATATGGGTTAAACGACAAGGAAAATTAGGAGAAAGGTTAAGAGGAAATAGAACTTAGGAGAGGTTACTGATCGAGGTGTTAAGATTCAGAACAGAGGTAAAAAAGCCAACATAAGTGTACTTTACCTGAATGCTCGTAGTATTCGGAATAAGGTAAATGAGTTGATGGCGCAAATCTACGTGAATGACTATGATTTAGTGGCCATTACTGAAACATGGTTAAAGGATGGTCACGACTGGGAGTTAAATATCCCAGGGTGTCAAACTATTCGGAAGGACAGAGTGGATGGTAAGGGAGGTGGTGTAGCTCTGTTATTTGAGGATGACATCCGGGCAACAGTAAGGGATGACATCGGTGCTATGGAGGATAAGATTGAATCCATTTGGGTGGAAATCAGGAATAGTAAGGCGAAAAAGTCACTGATAGGAGTAGTCTATAGGCCACCAAATAGTAACATTATGGTGGGGCAGGCAATAAACAAAGAAATAACAGATGCATGTAGAAATGGTACAGCGGTTATCATGGGGGATTTTAATCTACATGTTGATTGGTTTAACCAGGTCGGTCAAGGCAGCCTTGAGGAGGTGTTTATAGAATGTATCCACGATAGTTTCCTAGAACAGTATGTAATGGAACCTACGAGGGAACAAGCGGTCCTAGATCTGGTCCTGTGTAATGAGACAGGATTGATTCAGGATCTCATAGTTAGGGATCCTCTCGGAAGGAGCGATCACATTATGGTGGAATTTAAAATACAGATGGAGGGTGAGAAGGTAAAATCAAACACTAGTGTTTTGTGCTGAAACAAAGGAGATTACAATGGGATGAGAGAAGAACTAGCTAAGGTAGACTGGGAGCAAAGACTTTATGGTGAAACAGTTGAGGAACAGTGGAGAACCTTCCAAGCGATTTTTCACAGTGCTCAGCAAAGGTTTATACCAACAATAAGGAAGGACGGTAGAAAGAGGGAAAATCGACCGTGGATATCTACGGAAATAAGGGAGAGTATCAAATTGAAGGAAAAAGCATACAAAGTAGCAAAGATTAGTGGGAGACTAGAGGACTGGGAAATCTTTAGGGGGCAACAGAAAGCTACTAAAAACGCTATAAAGAAGTGGAAGATAGATTATGAGAGTAAACTTGCTCAGAATATAAAAACAGATAGTAAAAGTTTCTACAAATATATAAAACAAAAAAGAGTGGCTAAGGTAAATATTGGTCCTCTAGAGGAGGAGAAGGGAGATTTAATAATGGGAGATGAGGAAATGGCTGAGGAACTGAACAGGTTTTTTGGGTCGGTCTTCACAGTGGAAGACACAAATAACATGCCAGTGACTGATGGAAATGAGGCTATGACAGGTGAGGACCTTGAGAGGATTGTTAGAATCATAGAATCATAGAAGTTTACAGCATGGAAACAGGCCCTTCGGCCCAACCAGTCCATGCCGCCCAGTTTTTACCATTAAGCTAGTCCCAGTTGCCCGCACTTGGCCCATAACCCTCTATACCCATCTTCCCCATGTAACTATCTAAATGCTTTTTAAAAGACACAATTGTACCCGCCTCTACTACTACCTCTGGCAGCACATTCCAGACACTCACTACCCTCTGAGTGAAGAAATTGCCCCTCTGGGCCCTTCTGAATCTCTCCCTTCTCACCTTAAACCTATGCCCTCTAGTTTTAGACTCCCCTACCTTTGGGAAAAGATGTTGACTTTCTACCTTATCTATGCCCCTCATTATTTTATAGACCTCTATAAGATCATCCCTTAGCCTCCTACGCTCCAGGGAAAAAAGTCCCAGTCTATCCAGCCTCTCCTTATAACTCAAACCATCAAGTCCCGGCAACATCCTAGTAAATCTTTTCTGCACTCTTTCTAGTTTAATAATATCTTTTCTATAATAGGGTGACCAGAACTGCACACAGTATTCCAAGTGTGGCCGTACCAATGTCTTGTACAACTTCAACAAGACGTCCCAACTCCTGTATTCAATGTTCTGACCAATGAAACCAAGCATGCCGAATGCCTTCTTCACCACCCTGTCCACCTGCGACTCCACCTTCAAGGAGCTATGAACCTGTACTCCTAGATCTCTTTGTTCTATAACTCTCCCCAACGCCATACCATTAACTGAGTAGGTCCTGGCCTGATTCGATCTGCCAAAATGCATCACCTCACATTTATCTAAATTAAACTCCATCTGCCATTCGTCGGCCCACTGGCCTAATTGATCAAGATCCTGTTGCAATCCTAGATAACCTTCTTCACTATCCACTGTGCCACCAATCTTGGTGTCATCTGCAAACTTACTAACCATGCCTCCTAAATTCTCATCCAAATCATTAATATAAATCACAAATAACAGTGGACCCAGCACAGATCCCTGAGGCACACCACTGGTCACAGGCCTCCAGTTTGAAAAACAACCCTCTACAACCACCCTCTGTCTTCTGTCGTCCAGCCAATTTTGAATCCAATTGGCAACCTCACCCTGGATCCCGTGAGCTTTAACCTTCTGCAACAACCTACCATGCGGTACCTTGTCAAAGGCTTTGCTAAAGTCCATGTAGACAACGTCTACTGCACTGCCCTCATCTACCTTCTTGGTCACCCCCTCAAAAAACTCAATCAAATTTATGAGACATGATTTTCCACGCAAAAAGCCATGCTGACTGCCCCGAATCAGTCCTTGCCTCTCTAAATGCTTGTAGATCCTGTCTCTCAGAATACCTTCTAGCAACTTACCTACTACAGACGTTAGGTTCACCGGTCTGTAGTTCCCAGGCTTTTCCCTGCTGCCCTTCTTAAACAAGGGCACAACATTCGCCACTCTCCAATCTTCAGGCACCTCACCTGTGGCTGCCGATGATTCAAATATCTCTGTGAGGGGACCCGCAATTTCCTCCCTAGCCTCCCACAACATCCTGGGATACATTTCATCAGGTCCCGGGGATTTATCTACCTTGATGCGCTTTAAGACTTCCAGCACCTCCTCCTCTGTAATATGTACACTTCTCAAGACATCACTATTTATTTCCCTTAGTTTCCTAACATCCATGCCTTTCTCCACCGTGAATACCGAGGTATCACCAAGGAGGTAGTGATGGGCAAGCTAATGGGGCTAAAGGTAGACAAGTCTCCTGGCCCTGAATGAATGCATCCCAGAGTGCTAAAAGAGATGGCTAGGGAAATTGCAAAGGCACTAGTGATAATTTACCAAAATTCACTAGACTTTGGGGTGGGCCCGGCGGATTGGAAATTAGCAAACGGGACACCACTGTTTAAAAAAGGATGTAGGCAGAAAGCGGGTAATTGTAGGCCAGTGAGCTTAACTTCGGCAGTAGGGAAGATGCTGGCAACTATCATCAAGGAAGAAATAGCGAGGCATCTGGATGGAAATTGTCCCATTGGGCAGATGCAGCATAGGTTCATAAAGGGCAGATTGTGCCTAACTAATTTAGTGGAATTTTTTGAGGACATTACCAGTGCGGTAGATAACAGGGAGCCAATGGATGTGGTTTATCTGGATTTCCAGAAAGCCTTTGACAAGGTGCCACACAAAAGGTTGCTGCATAAGATAAAGATGTATGGCATTAAGGGGAAAGTAGGAGCATGGATAGAGGATTGGTTAATTAATAGAAATCAAAGAGTGGGGATTAATGGGTATTTCTCTGGTTGGCAATCAGTAGCTAGTGGTGTCCCTCAGGGATCAGTGTTGGGCCCACAACTGTTCACAATTTACATAGATGATTTGGAGTTGGGGACCAAGGGCAATGTGTCCAAGTTTTCAGACGACACTAGGATAAGTGGTAAAGCAAAAAGTGCAGAGGATACTGGAAGTCTGCAGAGGGATTTGGATAGGCTAAGTGAATGGGCTAGGGTCTGGCAGATGGAATACAATGTTGACAAATGTGAGGTTATACATTTTGGTAGGAATAACAGCAAAAGGGATTATTATTTAAATGATAAAATTTTAAAACATGCTGCTGTGCAGAGAGACCTGGGTGTGCTAGTGCATGAGTCGCAAAAAGTTGGTTTAGGTGATTAAGAAGGCAAATGGAATTTTTACTTCATTGCTAGAGGGATGGAGTTTAAGACTAGGGAGGTTCTGCTGCAATTGTATAAGGTGTTAGTGAGGCCACACCTGGAGTATTGTGTTCAGTTTTGGCCTCCATAGAACATAGAACATAGAACATAGAACAATACAGCGCAGTACAGGCCCTTCGGCCCACGATGTTGCACCGAAACAAAAGCCATCTAACCTACACTATGCCATTATCATCCATATGTTTATCCAATAAACTTTGAAATGCCCTCAATGTTTGGCGAGTTCACTACTGTAGCAGGTAGGGCATTCCACGGCCTCACTACTCTTTGCGTAAAGAACCTACCTCTGACCTCTGTCCTATATCTATTGCCCCTCAGTTTAAAGTTATGTCCCCCCGTGCCAGCCATATCCATCCGCGGGAGAAGGCTCTCACTGTCCACCCTATCCAACCCCCTGATCATTTTGTATGCCTCTATTAAGTCTCCTCTTAACCTTCTTCTCTCCAACGAAAACAACCTCAAGTCCATCAGCCTTTCCTCATAAGATTTTCCCTCCATACCAGGCAACATCCTGGTAAATCTCCTCTGCACCCGCTCCAAAGCCTCCACGTCCTTTCTATAATGCGGTGACCAGAACTGTACGCAATACTCCAAATGCGGCCGTACCAGAGTTCTGTACAGCTGCAACATGACCTCCCGACTCCGGAACTCAATCCCTCTACCAATAAAGGCCAACACTCCATAGGCCTTCTTCACAACCCTATCAACCTGGGTGGCAACTTTCAGGGATCTATGTACATGGACACCTAGATCCCTCTGCTCATCCACACTTTCAAGAACTTTACCATTAGCCAAATATTCCGCATTCCTGTTATTCCTTCCAAAGTGAATCACCTCACACTTCTCTACATTAAACTCCATTTGCCACCTCTCAGCCCAGCTCTGCAGCTTATCTATATCCCTCTAACCTGCTACATCCTTCCACACTATCGACAACACCACCGACTTTAGTATCGTCTGCAAATTTACTCACCCACCCTTCTGCGCCTTCCTCTAGGTCATTGATAAAAATGACAAACAGCAACGGCCCCAGAACAGATCCTTGTGGTACTCCACTTGTGACTGTACTCCATTCTGAACATTTCCCATCAACCACCACCCTCTGTCTTCTTTCAGCTAGCCAATCTCTGATCCACATCTCTAAATCACCCTCAATCCCCAGCCTCCGTATTTTTTGCAATAGCCTACCGTGGGGAACCTTATCAAACGCTTTGCTGAAATCCATATACACCACATCAACTGCTCTACCCTCGTCTACCTGTTCAGTCACCTTCTCAAAGAACTCAATAAGGTTTGTGAGGCATGACCTACCCTTCACAAAGCCATGCTGACTATCCCTGATCATATTATTCCTATCCAGATGATTATAAATCTTGTCTCTTATAATCCCCTCCAAGACTTTACCCACTACAGACGTGAGGCTCACCGGTCTATAGTTGCCGGGGTTGTCTCTGCTCCCCTTTTTGAACAAAGGGACCACATTTGCTGTCCTCCAGTCCTCTGGCACTATTCCTGTAGCCAATGATGACATAAAAATCAAAGCCAAAGGTCCAGCAATCTCTTCCCTGGCCTCCCAGACAATCCTAGGATAAATCCCATCAGGTCCCGGGGACTTATCTATTTTCAGCCTGTCCAGAATTGCCAACACCTCTTCCCTACGTACCTCAATGCCATCTATTCTAAAGGACTTACTTGAGAAAGGACGTACTGGCACTGGAGGGTGTGAAGAGGAGATTCACTAGGTTAATCCCAGAGCTGAAGGGGTTGGATTACGAGGAGAGGTTGAGTAGACTGGGACTGTACTCGTTGGAATTTAGAAGGATGAGGGGGGACCTTATAGAAACATATAAAATTATGAAGGGAATAGATAGGATAGATGCGGGCAGGTTGTTTCCACTGGCGGGTGAAAGCAGAACTAGGGGGCATAACCTCAAAATAAGGGAAAGTAGATTTAGGACTGAGTTTAGGAGGAACTTCTTCACCCAAAGGGTTGTGAATCTATGGAATTCCTTGCCCAGTGAAGCAGTAGAGGCTCCTTCATTAAATGTTTTTAAGATAAAGATAGATAATTTTTTGAAGAATAAAGGGATTAAGGGTTATGGTGTTCGGGCCGGAAAGTGGAGCTGAGTCCACAAAAGATCAGCCATGATCTCATTGAATGGCGGAGCAGGCTCGAGGGGCCCGATGGCCGACTCCTGCTCCTAGTTCTTATATTGCAGGTTTTCTGCTGATGAAAGCTCGCTGTTCACAATACCGAATAAGACAAGGGATAGGAGCAGGAGACCAATCGGCCCCTCGAGCCTGTTCTACCATTCAAAGCCATCATGGGTGACCTTGGGCTTCATCTCCACTTTCCCGGCCACTCCCCACTACCCGAATTCCCCGAGACCAACAACCTGCCTCTCCCAGCCTGAAATATATTCCGCGATGGAGCTTCCGCACCCTCTGCAGTGAGAACTCCAAACATTCCCAACCCTTTGAGTGAAGAACTTTCTCCTCATCTCAGTCCTCAGTGATCCTGAGACTGTGTCCTGTGGTTTAGATTCCCGGGCCAATGGAAACAAACCCTCCGTGTCCCCCCGTCACAGCTCCTCGGAATCTTGTATCTTTCCCTCTCTGAACTCGAGAGAAGATCGACACAACTTTACTCAGCCTCTCATCCCAGGGACCAATCTACTCAACCTTCACTGTTCCACCTCCAATACAACTAAACCCTTCCTTAAATATGGAGACTGAGGCCGGGATTTCCCCAGAATGTGGCAGAGTGCGATAGTGGACAGGAAAAGCAGCGTTTACCCCACTCATAGAAACACGGGGCGGGATTCTCCGTTGCCTGACGCTGAAATCGGGAAACACGATTGGGCGGAGAATAGTTTCCGACCCGAAATCGTGGGGGGCGCCGTTTCGGGGGATTTGACACCAAATCACAATTCTCCGTCACCTCGACAGCGGCGTCGATGCGGTCTGGGACGCACGTCCAGTAAACACCGTTTGCCTATCAGCAGTGGGCCTGACCCAGTATTCTCCGGGCCCTCCGCCATTCTCCGGCTCCCATGGGCGGAGTTCCTGATGCCGCGGTTCACTGATGCCTTTAACAATCATGAAACTGGCGTGGTGGCTGATTAAGGAGAGGGGGCACGGAAAGCGGGCCCAACATCGCCACGGTCTCCTGACAGCTGTGCCGCTGGCCGGGGGCTTCTGCCAGGGCAGGGGGGAGTAGCGGGGGGGGGGGGGGGAGTAGCGGGGGGGGGGGGGGGAGTAGCGGGGGGGGGGGGGGAGTAGCGGGGGGGGGGGGCGGGTGGCCAGCTGGGCTGTGGGATGGGGGTGGACGGGCACCAAACTCCATTGCCGCGGCTGGCAAGGCAGCCATGCAGCTGCGCATGCCGCTGACAGCCCCACTGGGAACTTAGTGCCCCCAAGCCACCCCCTAGGTGCCCTCTGGCCCCAGACAACCCAACAGCTGGATGGGCTCCAGCACAACCAGTGCCATCTTGTTGGCTGGGATGGTGTGTGTGGGGAGTGTAATGTGTACAGGCAGCTGCAGCTTGTCAGCCTCCCGAGTGTCAATCACGGACCCGGTCAATCCTGCACCATTTCCCATTGGGATCGATTGTGTTCCACGTGACGCCGGTTCGAACCCCTCCACAGTCGCTGGATCGGTCCAGGGTCAGCGACAGTTTGGATGTTGTGAAAGTTCACGAATCCTGACCCGACGTCAGCTCTTCATCTCAGAAACGGAAAATCCAGCCCATAGAATTCCTACGATGCAGAAGGAGGCCATTCAACCCATCGAGTCTGCAGAATCACAGAATAACACAGCACAGAGGGCCCTTCGGCCCATCGAGTCTGCACCGACACGAGAAACGCCCGACCTGCCGACCCATTCCCATTCCCAGCACTTGGCCCCGGGCCTGGAATGTTGGGACGCGTTAACTGCTGATCCAGGTACTTTTTAAAGGATGTGAGGCGACCCGCCTCTCCCCCCCCTCCCAGGCCGTGCGTTCCAGGCCCTCACCACCCTCTGGGGAAAAAGCTTTTCCCTCAAACCCCCCTAAACCTCCCGCCCCTCACCTGGAGCTGTGTCCCCCTCGGAACCGACCCTTCAACTCAGGGGAAGAGCTGCTCCCTCTCCACCCTGTCCATGCCCCTCAGAATCTTGTCCACCTCGATCAGGTCGCCCCTCAGTCTTCTCTCCTCCAGCGAAAACAACCCCAGCCGATCGAAACTCTCTTCATAACTGAAATGTTCCATCCCAGGCAACTTGAAAATGTTTCCACGGGATGTGGGGGTCATACTGTTCAACAAGAGTAATATTTATAGTGACGAACACAGTGACAAACACGGTGACTGACCAGAGAGTCCATAAAGCAGCGGGAGTTCACAGAGAGAGAGTCCATAAAGCAGCGGGAGTTCACAGAGAGTCCATAAAGCAGCGGGAGTTCACAGAGAGAGAGTCCATAAAGCAGTGGGAGTTCACAGAGAGAGAGTCCATAAAGCAGCGGGAGTTCACAGAGAGAGAGTCCATAAAGCAGCGGGAGTTCACAGAGAGAGAGTCCATAAAGCAGCGGGAGTTCACAGAGAGAGAGTCCATAAAGCAGCGGGAGTTCACAGAGAGAGAGTCCATAAAGCAGCGGGAGTTCACAGAGAGTCCATAGTTTTGGGAGAACAGTTTCGGGAGCAGGCCTATTGGCTGACTGTAAATCAGGAAGGATACAAAAGGTGTGGCTGAAGTGCCTTTAGAAATGGAGTGCTGGAAGCAAACAGAGTGTATCTGAGTTTGGGTAAGGCTGAGTTTGGGTAAGAGGTGAGTGAGGGCTGTGTTTTTTGGAGTTTGGTGTTTGGGGTTGAGTTTCCAAAAAAAAAACCAATTATTAATTAACTAGTAAGGGAATTTGGTGCTCATCTTAAGGAGGTGCAGAGAAGCAGACCTGTGAGGGAGCCTCGGGAGCAATTACATCACAGCCAGCAGGTAAGTGATTGGCTTGTGACTGGTAAGTGATTTTTCTTTTCTCTCTTTGACTTTCTCTTAGCTGTGTAGTGTAGTTCAAATTTAACTTCAGGTTTAAGTCATGGCAGGAGAGCTCAGACCAGTGTCATGCTCCTCTTGTGAGATGTGGCAATTCAGGGACCCTTCTGGTGTCCCTGACTCCTTCATCTGCAAGAAGTGTGTCCAACTGCAGCTCCTGTTAGACCGCTTGACGGCTCTGGAGCTGTGGATGGATTCACTTTGGAGAATCCGCGATGCTGAGGAAGTTGTGGATAGCACATTCAGTGAGTTGGTCACACCGCAGATTAAAATTACTGAGGCAGATAGGGAATGGGTGACCAACAGACAGAGGAAGAGTAGGAAGGCAGTGCAGGGATCCCCTGCGGTCATCTCCCTGCAAAACAGATATCCCGCTTTGGATGCTGTTGAGGGAGATGGCTCACCAGGGGAAGGTGGCAGCAGCCAGGTTCAGGGCACCGTGGCTGGCTCTGCTGCACAGAAGGGCGGGAAAAAGAGTGGCAGAGCAATAGTGATAGGGGATTCAATTGTAAGGGGAATAGACAGGCGTTTCTGCGGACGCAAACGAGAATCCAGGTTGGTATGTTGCCTCCCTGGTGCAAGGGTCAAGGATGTCTCGGAGCGGCTGCAGGGCATTCTGGAGGGAGAGGGTGAACAGCCAGCTGTCGTGGTGCATATAGGCACCAACGATATAGGTAAAAAACGAGATGAGGTCCTACAAGCTGAATTTAGGGAGTTAGGAGTTAAACTAAAAAGTAGGACCTCAAAGGTAGTAATAGAACATAGAACATAGAACATAGAATGATACAGCGCAGTACAGGCCCTTCGGCCCACGATGTTGCACCAAAACAAAAGGCATCTAACCTACACTATGCCATTATCATCCATATGTTTATCCAATAAACTTTTAAATGCCCTCAATGTTGGCGAGTTCACTACTGTAGCAGGTAGGGCATTCCACGACCTCACCACTCTTTGTGTAAAGAACCTACCTCTGACCTCTGTCCTATATCTATTACCCCTCAGTTTAAAGCTATGTCCCCTCGAGCCAGCCATTTCCATCCGCGGGAGAAGGCTCTCACTGTCCACCCTATCCAACCCCCTGATCATTTTGTATGCCTCTATTAAGTCTCCTCTTAACCTTCTTCTCTCCAACGGAAACAACCTCAAGTCCATCAGCCTTTCCTCATAAGATTTTCCCTCCATACCAGGCAACATCCTGGTAAATCTCCTCTGCACCCGCTCCAAAGCCTCCACGTCCTTCCTATAATGCGGTGACCAGAACTGTACGCAATACTCCAAATGTAGCCGTACCAGAGTTTTGTACAGCTGCAACATGACCTCCTGACTCCGGAACTCAATCCCTCTACCAATAAAGGCCAACACTCCATAGGCCTTCTTCACAACCCTATCAACCTGGGTGGCAACTTTCAGGGATCTATGTACATGGACACCTAGATCCCTCTGCTCATCCACACTTCCAAGAACTTTATCGTTAGCCAAATATTCCGCATTCCTGTTATTCCTTCCAAAGTGAATCACCTCACACTTCTCTACATTAAACTCCATTTGCCACCTCTCAGCCCAGCTCTGCAGCTTATCTATATCCCTCTGTAACCTGCTACATCCTTCCACACTGTCGACAACACCACCGACTTTAGTATCGTCTGCAAATTTACTCACCCACCCTTCTGCGCCTTCCTCTAGGTCATTGATAAAAATGACAAACAGCAACGGCCCCAGAACAGATCCTTGTGGTACGCCACTTGTAACTGAACTCCATTCTGAACATTTCCCATCAACCACCACCCTCTGTCTTCTTTCAGCGAGCCAATTTCTGATCCACATCTCTAAATCTCCCTCAATCCCCAGCCTCCGTATTTTGCAATAGCCTACCGTGGGGAACCTTATCAAACGCTTTACTGAAATCCATATACACCACATCAACTGCTCTACCCTCGTCTACCTGTTCAGTCACCTTCTCAAAGAACTCGATAAGGTTTGTGAGGCATGACCTACCCTTCACAAAGCCATGCTGACTATCCCTGATCATATTATTCCTATCTAGATGATTATAAATCTTGTCTCTTATAATCCCCTCCAAGACTTTACCCACTACAGACGTGAGGCTCACCGGTCTATAGTTGCCGGGGTTGTCTCTGCTCCCCTTTTTAAACAAAGGGACCACATTTGCTATCCCCCAGTCCTCTGGCACTATTCCTGTAGCCAATGACTACAGGAATCTCAGGCTTGATACCAGTGCCACGTGATAGTCAGAGTAGGAATGACAGGTTAGCTAGGATGACTACGTGGCTTGAGAGATGGTGCAAGAGGGAGGGTTTCAAATTCCTGGGACATTGGAACCGGTTCTGGGGGAGGTGGGACCTGTACAAATCGGACGGTCTGCATCTGAGTGGGACCGGAACCAATGTTCTCGGGGGTGTGTTTGCTAGTGCAGTTGGGGAGGGTTTAAACTAATGTGGCAGGGGGATGGGAACCGATGTAGGAAGTCAGTGAGGACAGAAACAAAAGGCAGGAAGGGAGAGTGTGTAAAGCATGACCAGAGAAAGCAGGGCAGAGAGCAAGGAAAGTCCACATTAAACTGCATTTATTTCAATGCAAGGGGCCTGACGGGCAAAGCGGATGAACTCAGGGCATGGACGGGCACATGGGACTGGGATATTATAGCTATGACTGAAACATGGCTAAAGGAGGGGCAGGACTGGCAGCTCAATGTTCCGGGGTACAGATGCGATAGAAAGGATAGAACAGGAGGTAAGAGAGGAGGGGGAGTGGCGTTTTTGATTGGGGAGAACATCACGGCAGTACTTAGAGGGGATATATCCGAGGGTTCGCCCACTGAGTCTATATGGGTGGAACTGAAAAATAAGAAGGGAGAGATCACCTTGATAGGACTGTACTACAGGCCCCCAAATAGTCAGCGGGAAATTGAGGAGCAAATATGTAAGGAGATTACAGATAGCTGCAAGAAAAATAGGGTGGTAATAGTAGGGGACTTTAACTTTCCCAACATTGACTGGGACAACCATAGCATTAGGGGCTTGGATGGAGGGAAATTTGTTGAGTGTATTCAGGAGGAATTTCTCATTCAGTATGTGGATGGACCGACTAGAGAGGGGGCAAAACTTGACCTCGTCTTGGGAAATAAGGAAGGGCAAGTGACAGAAGTGTTAGTGAGGGATCACTTTGGGACAAGTGACCATAACTCCATTAGTTTTAAGATAGCTATGGAGAATGATAGGTCTGGCCCAAGAGTTAAAATTCTTAATTGGGGCAAGGCCAATTTTGATGGTATCAGACAGGAACTTTCAGAGGTAGATTGGGGGAGACTGTTGGCAGGCAAAGGGACGGCTGGTAAATGGGAGGCTTTTAAAAATGTGTTAACCAGGGTTCAGGGTAAGCACATTCCCTTTAGAGTGAAGGGCAAGGCTGGTAGAAGTAGGGAACCCTGGATGACTCGAGATATTGAGACTCTGGTCAAAAAGAAGAAGGAGGCATATGACGTACATAAACAACTGGGATCAAGTGGATCCCTTGAAGAGTATAGAGATTGTCGAAATAGAGTTAAGAGGGAAATCAGGAGGGCAAAAAGGGGACATGAAATTGCTTTGGCAAATAATGCAAAGGAGAATCCAAAGAGCTTCTACAGATACATAAAGGGAAAAAGAGTAACTAGGGACAGGGTAGGGCCTCTTAAGGATCAACAAGGACATCTATGTGCAGAGCCACAAGAGTTGGGTGAGATCCTGAATGAATATTTCTCATCGGTATTCACGGTGGAGAAAGGCATGGATGTTAGGAAACTAAGGGAAATAAATAGTGATGTCTTGAGAAGTGTGCATATTACAGAGGAGGAGGTGCTGGAAGTCTTAAAGCGCATCAAGGTAGATAAATCCCCGGGACCTGATGAAATGTATCCCAGGATGTTTTGGGAGGCTAGGGAGGAAATTGCGGGTCCCCTAACAGAGATATTTGAATCATCGGCAGCCACAGGTGAGGTGCCTGAAGATTGGAGAGTGGCGAATGTTGTGCCCTTGTTTAAGAAGGGCAGCAGGGAAAAGCCTGGGAACTACAGACCGGTGAGCCTAACGTCTGTAGTAGGTAAGTTGCTCGAAGGTATTCTGAGAGACAGGATCTACAAGTATTTAGAGAGGCAAGGACTGATTCGGGGCAGTCAGCATGGCTTTGTGCGTGGAAAATCATGTCTCATAAATTTGATTGGGTTTTTTGAGGGGGTGACCAAGAAGGTAGACGAGGGCAGTGCAGTAGACGTTGTCTACATGGACTTTAGCAAAGCCTTTGACAAGGTACCGCATGGTAGGTTGTTGCAGAAGGTTAAAGCTCACGGGATCCAGGGTGAGGTTGCCAACAGAAGACAGAGGGTGGTTGTGGAGGGTTGTTTTTCAAACTGGAGGCCTGTGACCAGTGGTGTGCCTCAGGGATCTGTGCTGGGTCCACTGTTATTTGTGATTTATATTAATGATTTGGATGAGAATTTAGGAGGCATGGTTAGTAAGTTTGCAGATGACACCAAGATTGGCGGCACAGTGGATAGTGAAGAAGGTTATCTAGGATTGCAACGGGATCTTGATCAATTAGGCCAGTGGGCCGACGAATGGCAGATGGAGTTTAATTTAGATAAATGTGAGGTGATGCATTTTGGCAGATCGAATCAGGCCAGGACCTACTCAGTTAATGGTATGGCGTTGGGGGGAGTTATAGAACAAAGAGATCTAGGAGTACAGGTTCATAGCTCCTTGAAGGTGGAGTCGCAGGTGGACAGGGTGGTGAAGAAGGCATTCGGCATGCTTGGTTTCATTGGTCAGAACATTGAATACAGGAGTTGGGACGTCTTGTTGAAGTTGTACAAGACATTGGTACGGCCACACTTGGAATACTGTGTGCAGTTCTGGTCACCCTATTATAGAAAGGATATTATTAAACTAGAAAGAGTGCAGAAAAGATTTACTAGGATGTTACCGGGACTTGATGGTTTGAGTTATAAGGAGAGGCTGGATAGACTGAGACTTTTTTCCCTGGAATGTAGGAGGCTTAGGGGTGATCTTATAGAGGTCTATAAAATAATGAGGGGCATAGATAAGGTAGATAGTCAACATCTTTTCCCAAAGGTAGGGGAGTCTAAAACTAGAGGGCATAGGTTTAAGGTGAGAGGGGAGAGATTCAGAAGGGCCCAGAGGGCAATTTCTTCACTCAGAGGGTAGTGAGTGTCTGGAATGTGCTGCCAGAGGTAGTAGTAGAGGCGGGTACAATTGTGTCTTTTAAAAAGCATTTAGATAGTTACATGGGTAAAATGGGTATAGAGGGTTATGGGCCAAGTGCGGGCAACTGGGACTAGCTTAATGGTAAAAACTGGGCGGCATGGACTGGTTGGGCCGAAGGGCCTGTTTCCATGCTGTAAACTTCTATGATTCTATGATTCTAAAAGCTGCCTTTCTGCAGGGGCATCAGCTCCAGAGAGACATTTTTCTCCGTCCTCCTAAAGAAGCAGCTAACACAGAAGGGGTACTCTGGAAGTTGAACAAATGTGTATATGGATTAAATGATGCATCTAGAGTCTGGTATTTTTCGGTAAGGTCAGTTTTGCTAAAGTTAGGCTGTTGCCAGTTGAAAGCAAAACCTGCAATGTTTTACTGGCACTATAAAGGAAATCTTTCTGGCATTTTTATGATGCATGTCGATGATTTTTTGTGGGATGGGACTAGTGATTTTGAAGCTATTGTAATCTCTGGTTTGAGGAAAGAATTCAGGGTTGGAAGTCAGGCTTCCGGTGCATTTAAATATATTGGACTGGAAATTGGACAGACTAAGTTAGGGGCAACTTTACGTCAGCAATCTTATTTGGAAAGCATCACCCCAATAGCAATTAGTCGTGGCCGAGTTTCACAAAAAGACGCAATGGTTTCAAAGATAGAAAAAGAGCAACTGCAAAGTTTAATTGGGCAACTGAACTGGTTAGGTAGACAGACTAGACCGGATGTGAGTTTTGATGTCTTAGATTTGCGTACAAAAATGAATGATCCCAAAGTGGAAGACATAATAAGAGCAGATAAAGCGTTGGCCAAAATAAAAATGCAGGAGTGTGTTTTGAAGTTCCCGGTTTTAGGTGACCTTAAGCACTTGAAACTCATAGTTTATAGTGATGCGTCCTACGCAAATTTATGTGATGGGGTTTCAAGCGCAGGAGGTTTTATAATTTTCCTTTTGGGGAACAATGGTAAATGTTGCCCACTTGTGTGGGAAACAAAGAAAATAAGGAGAGTGGTAAAAAGCACTTTGGTTGCTGAGAAGTTAAGCCTTGTAGAGGCGGTGGATATGGCTTTTTATAGAAGTATGATATTGACAGAAATTTTGGGATTCGGAGATTTGGGTAATATACCTATTGACTGTCACATTGACAATAAATCCCTGTGGGAAAATGTGCACTCTACAAAAAGTGTCAATGAAAAGAGGTTACGGATAGACATCGCAAGTTTGAAGCAGATGTTGGATAGAGGGGAAATAACAAAAATTAAATGGGTCGACAGGAGCTATCAACTGTCAGACTGTTTTACGAAAAGAGGGGCGAGTTCACAGAAACTTTTGGATATTGTTAATGAAGGGCGCTTGTTTCTGTGACTTTTTTTCTCTTTCTCGTCCAAACAAAAAAAAAGGGGGGACATCATATGTGTGTGTTTTTGAGTTTCTTGAAATTTTGTTTTCACCTAATTTTTTTTTTCTCCAAGGAAGGGGAGACTGTTAAGTAATGGGTTAACAGACATTGCAATTAGTTGTCTCATTTATGTTCAGTAGCCAATGATTGACACTGATATGTAAAGGGGCTTCAGGTGGCCTCTGCCAGGTGGTGCGTTGTTAGAGTTTTGTGCAGAGGCTGTGGAAGTGAAATAAATGGTGTTTGGTGAAAAGGAAAAGAACTTTAGACTCTTCATTTCACAGCCACTAAAACGTCTAACATTCGGGAGTCTCGTTTGCGACCACAGAATCGCCTGTCTACTCCCCTTACGATTGTATCCCCTATGACTATAGCCCTGCCAGTCTTTTTCCCGCCCTTCTGTGCAGCAGAGCCAGCCACGGTGCCATGAGCCTGGCTACTACTGCCTTCCCCTGGTGAGTCATCTCCCCCAACAGTGTCCAAAACGGTATACCTGTTTTGGAGGGAGATGACCGCAGGGGACACCTGCACTGCCTTCCTACTCTTTCTCTGCCTTTTGGTCACCCATTCCCTGTCTCCCTCACCAACCCTAATCTGCGGTGTGACCGACTCACTGAACGTGCTATCCACGACCTCCTCAGCATCCAAAGTGAGTCCATCCGCAGCTCCAGAGCGTCAGGCGGTCTAACAGGAGCTGCACCTCGACGCACATGAAGGGGTCAGGGGCATCGGCTGTGTCCCTGAACTCCCACATTGAGCACGAGGAGCAGAACATAAGAGGTGTCCAGCGTGCAGATACAGAACAACATTTTGGGGCCTGCACCTGATCCTTGTCAACCGCTGAGAGGTGGAGGTGGGGGCGACGGCGCCTTGCCAGGCGGGATTGCTGCCAGATTGGTGGCCTCGTGGTGCGAGGTGTCCGGAGGAGGCAGAACAACATCTGGGAACGTGAGATTCGGTGGTGGGCAGGCAACTTTGTGCCTGACAATGGAGCCATCAGCCTTACGAACTACAAACAATCTGGGAGCAGCCTGTCGAACAGCATCAGCTGCAGCTGACCAGCCTCCATCAGGTAGCTTGATCCGAACAGCATCTTCTGGAGATAGCACAGGCAAATCGGTAGCATGAGCATCGTACGTCAGCTTTTGCCGGTTCCTGAGTTGCTGCACCTTTTGCAGCACTGGGAGGTGATCCAGGTCTGGTAAGTGTGTGGCCGGAACAGTCGTCCGCTGGCCTCTGTTCATGAGGAGTTGAGCCGGAGACATACCGGTGGACAGAGGGGTTGCCCTGTACGCCAACAGCGCAAGGTTGAAGTCAGAAGCAGAGTCCGCAGCCTTGCAGAGCAGTTGCTTCACTATATGGACCCTTTCTCGACCTTCCCGTTGGACTGCGGGTAGTGTGGGCTCGAGGTAATGTGGTTGAATTGGTACGACTTGGCGAAATTGGACCACTCTTGGCTGTGGACGGTCACTCATGACAGTGAGCGGAATACCATGCCTGGCAAATGTCTCATTGCAGGGCTTGATGACTGTCCTTGATGTGAGGTCTGACAGCTTCACAACTTCCGGGTAATTTGAGAAGTAATCTATGATGAACACATAGTTACGCCCATTGGCGTGAAAAAGGTCGATTCCCACCTTGGACCACGCAGAGGTCACGATCTCGTGTTGCTGGAGTGTTTCTTTGGGCTGAGCAGGCTGGAAGCGCTGGCAGGTCACACAATTGAGGACAATGTTGGATATGTCCTGGCTGATCCCAGGCCAATAGACAGCCTGCCGGGCCCTGCGTCTACACTTTTCCACACCTAGGTGTCCCTCGAGGATTTGTTTGAGCACTAAGCTCTGCAGGCTGTGAGGACTAACGATACGATCGAGCTTGAGGAGGATCCCCTCGATGACTGTCAGGTCGTCCTTAACATTAAAGCCTTTTTGCCAGCCATTTGCGAGGTGGTGCATTACACGCTGCAGAAGAGGGTCCTTGGCAGTCTCTTCACGAATGCTGATCACTCTTTCATCTGAGGCCGGGAGGTTGCTGGCACACAGCTGCACCTGTGCCTCAACGGGGCAGCACGGTAGCCTTGTGGATAGCACAATTGCTTCACAGCTCCAGGGTCCCAGGTTCGATTCCGGCTTGGGTCACTGTCTGTGCGGAGTCCGCACGTTCTCCCCGTGTCTGCGTGGGTTTCCTCCGGGTGCTCCGGTTTCCTCCCACAGTCCAAAGATGTGCAGCTTAGGTGGATTGGCCGTGATAAATTGCCCTTAGTGTCCAAAATTGCCCTTAGTGTTGGGTGGGGTTACTGGGTTATGGGGATAGGGTGGAGGTGTGGACCTTGGGTAGGGTGCTCTTTCCAAGAGCCGGTGCAGACTCGATGGGCCGAATGGCCTCCTTCTGCACTGTAAATTCTATCTATAATCTGGTGGATGAGGTCAACCTGTTCCCAGGGCGAGGTGATGGAGCGGGACAGGGCATCCGCAATTATCAGCTCCTTGCCTGGTGTGTATACCAACTCAAAATCCTACCTGCGGAGTCGAAGGAGAATGCGCTGAAGCCTGGGCGCCATGTCATTCAAGTCCTTGTGAATGATATGGACCAAGGGTCTGTGGTCAGTCTCCACTGTGAAGTTAGGGAGACCGTAGACGTCGTCATGGAACTTTACAATGCCGGTTAGGAGGCCCACGCACTCTTTCTATCTGGGCGTACCTCTGTTCAGTAGGAGTCATGGCCCTTGACACATAAGCCACTGGAGCCCAGGACGAGGAGTCATCCCTCTGGAGGAGCACCGCATCAATGCCGTCCTGACTTGCGTCCGTGGAGATTTTTGTTTCCCTGTCGGGGTCAAAAACCGCTAGTACCGGAGTAGCGGTGAGCTCTGCTTTGAGCTCGAGCCACTCTGCTTCATGTGTGGGTAGCCACTGGAATGCAGTGGACGTCTTCACCAGATGCCTGAGAGCCGAGGTGTGCGAGGCCAGGTTGGGAATGAATTTTCCCAAGAAGTTCACCAGTCCGAGGAAGCGTAGTACCGCCTTTTAGTCTTCATGGCGTTAATGGCCTTGACGTTGTCTGAATCTGGTCGCACACCCTGCTGGGATATCTGGTCGCCCAAGAAATTGATGGTTGACATGCCAAAGGAGCACTTGGCCTTGTTCAGCTTGAGGCCGTTTTCATGGACACGTCAAAAGACTTGTTTGAGATGAGATGTGTGTTCCTCGGGGGTAGTGGACCATATGATTACATCATCTACGTGGACACGCACACCCTCAATGCCCTCCATCATCTGCTCCATGATCCTGTGGAAGATTTCAGAGGCTGAGACACTGCCGAGCGGTTATAACAGTACCTGTCAAATTGTGTGTTGAACGTGCAGAGCTTCCTGCTGGACTCGTCCAGTTCTATCTGCCAGAAACTATGCGATGCATCTAGCTTCGTGAAGAATTTGGCGTGTGCCATCTCACTGGTCAGTTCCTCCCGCTTCGGGATCGGGTAGTGTTCCCGCATTATGTTCTGGTTAAGATCTTTGGGATCTATGCATATCCGCAACTCGCCTGAGGGCTTCTTCACACAGACCATCGAGCTGACCCAGTCAGTCGCTTCCGTCACTTTGGAGATGGTGCCCTGGTCTTGGAGTTCCTGCAGTTGTGCCTTTAAACGTTCCTCCAGAGGAGCCGGCACCCGGCGTGGTGCATGGATCACAGGCGTGGCATCAGGCCTGAGTAGGATCTTGTAGCAGTATGGCAGAGTGCCCATTCCATCAAACACATCCGGATATTGAGCAAGGATGTCATCAATGTCAGCCTGAAGATCCACATTGGAAGAAGACATGGCATGGACTCGCTGTACGAGGTTGAGTAGCTGGCATGCATGGGCACCGAGCAGGGATGCCTTACTAGGCTTGACGATTTCGAATCGCAGTGTGGCATTGATGGTCTTGTTGGAGACAAGCAGATGACTGGATCCTAGAGCAGTTATGGCATTGCCATTATAATCGAGGAGCTGGCAGGCTGGCGGAGGAATTTTGGGTTGCTTTTTAATGCGTTCAAAATCAGCTTGAGAGAGGAGATTGGCAGAAACACCAGTGCCCAGCTTGAACTGGATGCTGCATTGATTTACATGTATGACAGCACGCCATCCGTCCGCGGAATCCACATGGAGGATGATAGGCGTCTTGCTGAATTTGAGGAGGATACTCACATGTAGTGATGATGCCCACACGATAGGGGGACTCCAGGCAGTCGTCCTCTGGATCCGTAGTGCTACCAGGATCAGAATCCAGTAAACCTTGCTGTACACATCGAACGCGCTTGCGTCGAAATTGGGAGCGCTGGCCCTTGACTGGTGGTGCAGACCTGCACAAGGCTGCATAGTGTCCAGGCTTCCCGCAATTTAAACATCGCCTGCCTTTTGCAGGGCATTGCCGCTTTAAGTGGGCGGTGCCGCAGTTCGGGCACGGCATGATGTTGGCGTCATTACGCTCCGTGCGTCGTTGCACATGCGCAGTGCGGTCAGCCGACCTTCGCACCTGCGCAGTTTGGTTTTCGGCCGCTTCGTCCTCCCGTTCGTGTTGCGCATGTGTGGGGCCCGGGAAAAGCGCGCAAAATGATACGGAGGCGCTGCATCCGGGCGATGGCCCGTACACTCTCTGCCTTGTGGGAGGCAAGTTGTTCTTGTTCTGCCGATTTGAAACGGGAGAACCGATTTCTCGCATGCTCATGCACTATACACGGCTCGATTGCGACTGGCAGGGTCATGTGCTTAAATTTGAGGAGTTGCTCCCGCAAGGAATCGGAGTGTACCCCAAACACGATCTGATCCCGGATGATGGAATCAGCGGTGTCACCATAATTGCAGGACTGCGCTAATATACGGAGATGAGTTAGAAAGGATTGGAAAGGTTCATCCGTACCCTGAAGGCGTTGCTGGAAGATATAGCGCTCAAAGCTCTCGTTTGTTTCGACTTCACAGTGACTGTCGAACTTCTCCACAACGGTCTTGAATTTGGTCTTGGCCTGGCTGTCGGTAAAATCAAGCGAGTTGAAAATCTGGATTGCTTGGTCCCCCGCAGGAGCAGCGCGGTATTTCTGGCATCGGACGCATCCTCGAGGTCTGAGGCCTCAATGTAGAGAAGGAACCTCTGCTTGAAGACCCGCCAGTTGGCGCCAAGATTGCCGGAGATCCGTAGCTGTGGAGGGGCCTGGATCTTCTCCATGCCGCTGGAAGGCACTTGCTGGTCATCCCAGAATCACTCGAGGTAAACCACTTAGAGAAAGTAGACTACTGGTACCATGTCGTGTTAATCACCCTGGGGTAACACGGACTGCAATTGGATGCAGTTGTACTTGAAAGTAGACTCCAAACTGTGACGTTAGTTCAATACATTTTATTGAACTTGTTAAGCTGAGCACACAGTCTGCTGTGGGTTTGACACTCTACTAATCTAAACGTGTTTACTATAACTAACTAGCCCAGACTAGCTCTGAGCCACGTGTAGAGGATGCTAACTGATTATATACATCGTGACTGTCACTACAGTTGCCTCGTGTGTTTTATAGTGGGTGACCACCCTCCAGTGTTCTGCCTGGTGATTGGTTGTGGTCTGTCCTGTGTGTTGATTGGCCGTACTGGGTGTCTGTCACTGCCTGTCTGCATCTCATTATGTGCATGAGTGCATATCATTACACCCCATTAGAGCAACTCCTATTCGTTTAAATAAAATAGGCCTAATTCCATGTGCTGTGTCATTGGTGGGAAATTGTGGATATTCTGGCTGGTTAATTGGTCCAATGTGGCTGCCTGGTGTCAGGTGAGTGCAGGTTGGGAGTATAAAAGGTGCTGCTCCCTGCTGGATGGGATGGTGCAGTTGTTTGGTATGATGGGGGCTTTGCTCCTGGTGTTAGTTGGAGCTGTTTGTTCCTCTGATACTAGGTAACGGTTTCCAGGCCGGAGGTTTCCATGGAGCAGAGTCAAAGCCACCCCTGTGCCTCAGAGAGTCCCTCCTCCTGGGCCTCCCTTTGCTTCCCATTTCCGTGTGTCTGCGGGTCAAAGTGTGTGTGCGCTGCAGACTGTGACGGTGCAGTGTGGGGAGGACAAGCTGCTGGTCAGGGCCCAGCTGGATTTATTTGGAACCAGGCACCTGATTCAAGCTGCTGTCCTGCCCCTGGGGGCAGCAAGTTGTCGGCCAACCAGGATCTACTCTCTCAACCACACTGTCCTCTTTGACGATGGACTCCATGAGTGTGGCAGCAGATTGCAGGTAATGTCAATCCTCCACTCTGGCTGGAAGCTGGGGCTGGAGATTGTTCCCCACTCACATTCCAACACTTGGTGAGATGTCATTGATATTGAGGAGATCGCTGCTTCAGAAACCCCCAAACGAGCTTTCTGTTCTGGATTGGACTTTGCTTCCACTGGTCTCGGAGTCTCTCTAACCTTTGTGACATTAACCCCATTGGTCTGGAAGCTTCTCTTTGTTCTCCAAGCTGTTCCCCTTGTTGATTATCTGCTCTATTCACCCCTCATTCAGATCAATTGAACTGAGGGTTGAGTTTCAGTCCAGTTTAATCCGGTTGGGTTGGTTGTTAATGAACCGAATGAAATGGGGAATTCTGATGGATTAGACTAAAGAGGAACTCCGAACTTCCCACTTTCCCAGACATCAATGGGGCCCTGGATTAAAACTGTTCTATTTCCAGCCTCTGTGTTACTGCCACCTTGTGGCTCCTTTTCCTGTAACTGAAGCTGTCCTTTTATTGAATCCATTCCCTGTGAGTTGATCCTGGTCTTGTGTTAATGATCTCTCTCCTTGTATAAATGGCTGGAGGTTGCTGAGCAACACAATTAACAAGATGAGTCTGTACGGCCCCTCCAGCCTGGTCCCCATTCATTAAGATCAGGGCTGAACTTCCCACAGCCTCTGTGTCCCTGTCCTCACCACATGATTCCCTCAATGTCCACAAATAAATCCACCTGTCCTGAATATCCTCAGTGACTGAGCTTCCCAGATAGGGAATTCCAAAGATTCAGGAGCTGCTGAATGAAGAAATTCCTTGTCATGTTTATCCTAAATGACTGACCCCTGACCTGAGATGACCCTTCCCCCTAATACTCTCCAGCTGGGGTCAGCAGCCTCTTTGCACTGACCCTGTCAATCCCCCTGAGAATAGTTTCAATTGGATGGGATGAACATAGAACATAGAACATAGAACATAGAACAATACAGCGCAGTACAGGCCCTTCGGCCCACGATGTTGCACCGAAACAAAAGCCATCTAACCTACACTATGCCATTATCATCCATATGTTTATCCAATAAACTTTTAAATGCCCTCAATGTTGTGTTGATGAGTTCATTGTTACCCCCTGTGTAGAACTCTCTCATTTCAGATCAGTTCTTCATTCCTTAACCTGGTGTCTTTCAGATGTCTGGAGATTTCCTGATCTACACCACCCACCTGGGCCACAGCCCAGAGTATCCTGGATCTGTCATTGTGAGAACGAATGAAGCGCTCGTTCCCATTGAGTGTCCTTACTTTAGGTGAGAATCTTTACTCGATGCTCAATAAGATCCACAGCGGCTGTAATAGCAACAACATCATAATTCCACAGACTAATCCAAGCTCCTTAAAGTGCATCTGTTTTACCTGAAATACTCCTCGCATTGAAACTGATGCACTTCAGCCCACCAGGCCCGCTGCGTTGACCAGCCACTCCCTGCCTGCTCTTCCCCTTAATCTTACTGGCCTTAGTCTGTGGCTCTCCCTCAGTTATTTCTCCCGCTGTACTACTGCTTTGGTTGCCACCCCCCTGCCACACTCGGCAGTTCAATCTATTTCTCTGCCTTCCACTTTTCTCCTCGCTAGATTTGTTTCTATTGCCTCTTTACTACCCTCTGACTTCCTGCACTGCTTCCCATCCCCCTGACAGATTAGAACCTTCCCCAACAGCGCTAGCAACTCCCCCGCAGGACATTGGTTCCAGTCCTTCCCAGATGTAGACTGTCGGGTTTGTTATGGCTTCACGTCTCCCAGAACCGGTTCCAATGCCCCAAAAATCTGAATCCCTCCCTCCTCCATCATCTCTCAGACCACGCGTTCATCCTGTCTATCCTGTCATTCCTACTCTGGCTAGCACGTGGCACTGGGAGCAATCCCAAGATTAATATCTTTGAGGTCCTACTTTTTAGTTTAGCTCCTAACTCCTGAAATTCAGCTTGTAGGACCACATCCTGTTTTTTTTTTTACCTCTATCATTGGTGCCTATATGCACCATGACAACTAGCTGTTCACCCTCCCCCTTTAGATTGTCCTGCAGCCTCTCCGAGACATCCAAGAGGAGTTGTCCCAGAATAACTGTTGAGAGTGGGAATGGTCGGGTGCAGTGCAGTCTGGGATACTGGAGGAGCTGCCCCTGGCTGAGTGGTGAGAGCGGGAATGGCTGTTTGCAGTGCAGTCTGGGATACTGGAGGAGCTGCCCCTGGCTGACTGGTGAGAGCGGGAATGGCCGGGTGCAGTGCAGTCTGGGATACTGGAGGAGCCGCTGCTGGATGACTGGTGAGAGTGGGAATGGCCAGGTGCAGTGCAGTCTGGGATACTGGAGGAGCTGCCCCTGGCTGACTGGTGAGAGCGGGAATGGCCGGGTGCAGTGCAGTCTGGGATACTGGAGGAGCCGCTGCTGGATGACTGGTTGAGGCTGTGAAATTCGGCAGTGAATTCATTTTTTAAAGTCCAGTTCTCTATTGTAATGCAGGAAAGGCTGCAAGCATTTTATACACAGCAAGGTCCCACAACAGCAATGTGTTAATATGCAGAGAAATCAGTTTCCGGGACAAGAACAGGTCCCAGTCAAACAGAACAATCCCCCCACAGCTCAGCCCCAACCTCACAGAGAGAGCGGGAAGGGGCGAGTGGGGAATGGGAGTCACTCCCCCCCCCCCCCCACCCACTGGAGTTTAGAAGAGGGCAGCACGGTAGCACAGTGGATAGCATTGTGGTAGCACAGTGGCTTCACAGCGCCAGGGACCCAGGTTCGATTCCCCGCTGGGTCACTGTCTGTGCGGAGTCTGCATGTTCTCCCCGTGTGTGCGTGGGTTTCCTCCGGGTGCTCCGGTTTCCTCCCACAGTCCAAAGATGAGCAGGTTAGGTGGTTTGGCCATGCTAAATTGTAAGAGGCAACTTGATCGAAACCTTTAAGATGCTGAGGGGTATTGACAGGGTGGATGTGGAGAGAGTTTTGTTAGGCTCTTGACGTAGTATAAGCTGCTTCCTTGATGTGTACTCTGACAAAGGAAGGTTCAGACTTGGAGATAGCTTTAACACGTTTATTAAACTATTAACAATTCTCCTACTTGGATTCGACGCTACTGTTAATCCTTCTATAGCTACTCAGACTGACGAACCAGTCTGCTACAATCCACGTGGTGGGTGTGATGTTCAATCAACCCTGTGTCTGTACTCACTGAGTGTCTCCACTGGAAAGAGACTGAGCATGTGAGCTGTGTCCTTTTATATGGGTTGGTGTAATGCCCTACAGTGATAGTGTCACCTCTGTGTATCGTGACTGCCCATTGGTTGTGTCCTATCTTACTGACCTATTGGTTGACTGTCTCTGTGTCATGTCTCTGGTGCTGCCTCTAGTGTCTATCTGGGTGCAGTGTATGTACATTAACCCCTTGTGTATTTACAGTGATGCCTATCACCACATCCCCCCCCTTTTATTGTGTTACATATTTTCTATTCTAAAGAAAATTGAACAAAATCAGTAGATAAGTGATGCTATGTACAAGTGATGACTGTACAATAATATACACGACCAAATAATAGTTGCGATGACTTTGAGGATAAGACAATACCAAATAAAAGAGTCCAAGAGTTCACAAATTTATATGGTCTGGTGTAGAAGTGTCAGTGGTGACGTTGTCATTCCCTTGTGAACACTGTCAGTGTCCTGGTGTTTGGTCATCGGGAGGTGTTCAAATCACTGCATTGACTAGTTTGGAGTCTTTTTTCCCCGATGCTTATGGGAGCAATTCTTGATGGCATCTGTCCTGAACGGCAGGTTGCCTGTTGGTAGTGCAGCAAACGTGAATTGGTAAGATGCATCGTCCTGCCATGGTCTGTCATTGTACTGAGCTGAGCAGTAACAGTGTCCCGCATTGGCAGAGTTGTACCATGTCGTACCAGTCGTAGTTCCACTGGTGTAATTTTTGTTGTGCTTGTTGTTGCCTTTGGTACATTTCTGGATGTTGTCTTTGATGTTGTTGTTGTGGTTGGTTTTGTTGCCGTGTTTGCTGCGCTCAAGGACCACACTCTGTGGATAAAACGAGTCCTTCACACAGTTACTCGTGTCAGCGTCCTTGGTGGAATCTGCTGTTTCCTTGAGCGGCCGTCTCTGAGTTTGCGGCGCTCCCCGTCTGGAGTCATGTCCGGCTTACTTGAATCAGCTTTGGCTTGTCGATGCTCCCCGTCCGGAGTCTGGGCTGTTTCACCTGAGTCAGTTTTGGCTTCTTGACGCTCCCCGTCCGGAGTTATTGCAGGTTCACTTGAGTCAACTGAGGTTTCTTGATGCTTCCCGCCCGGAGTCAAAACATTCAGGAATGCATTTGCGTGTGGAGAGGCTCGAGCGAGTGAGGTTTGAAGTAACGTGGTGTCACCAGTAGTCTCACTGTGTCTTTAACCTGTTTTAGGAGCAGCTCCCTCTCCTCCTGTGGCGATCCCATAGTCTTATCCTGTGCAACCATCTGACTGCGGTGAGTGTCCGGCTATTGCTGCTTTTCAGACAGCACCACAGCTTCTTGCTTCACCTGGGAATGTGCTATCTCAGCCCCCAGGCTTTCCTTCTTCATGTTTAATATATCCAGCTCTCGCTGTCGAGCATCCAACTCCTGCAACACCCGTTCATCAATTGCTTCCATTTTCATACCTGCCTTGTTTGGCTTCTGCCATGTCTTTGATGATGGCATCTGCCGCTTGCTTTTCTTGTTCACTCGAGCTGGGTAGACTGTCAGTCTTCCTCTGGTGGCACAAATAATCTGGGTGGACGGTCATGGTCGCTTTGTTGTTGATGTGAGTGTGGCAGACTGTCAGAGTCTTTCTGTTGTACACCTGAGCGTGGCAGACCTGCATCGTCTGCTGCTGGTTGCTCAGAGGAGGTTGCTAGACCCTCATGGTCTTGTTCGCGCAAGGACTGCGCTCTGGAGTCCTGTGTTCCTTCCATCGTGGAGTCTGTCCACGAGCTCGCTGTGGAGGCTTGTGTCACTTTCTGTGTGGAGACTGGGACCCTTCGTGGTGCGTTGAAGTGTAAGAATCTCGGGCAACCCCTGGTCCCCTTGAACTGCGAAGCCGGACTTTAACCTCAGAAACTGTAAAATGGACACCTTTCTTGGCCAAATTTTTCCCAGCAAGCTTGGCTTGCAGGGCTGTCTGTGTGTGAAAGGAATGTTTGCAGCAACCCCCCCCTGGACTTACAACTCATCAGTAGACAGACAGCACTAACTGGATCAGCAAAGGGCACAATGGAAATGCTAATAGTCCTGAAACTCCCCCAGCCAAGAAACAATGTGTTGGTAAGAACCCCTTACATATGTTAATGACCTTGTCTCCATCGGAGCTGAAAAACCCATCAGCATAATCAGGTCATAATGGCAGCAATCTCGAGCGAATGGCAGACTCGAAAATCCCATCTTCTTAACGAGGTGTGGAAGACCGCGATCTCCCCGGACAATGGAGCGGGCAGGAAGCAGTTTACCCTGGAGGGAAACTGCCCGGAGATGGTGGATCGCACTGGGCAGGCCCCAGCAGAAGTTGCCGGTGGAATACAGTGACTGAAGCTGGCTACCTGGACCTATCTGGAGAAGGGGTGGGACCTGTGGGAACTTTGAAATGCTAACTTGCCTGCTCACACAAAAGAAGCTGGACTGGAGCGAAAATACTTGGATTTTGGACTATAAAAAGGGTGGTCAAACGGCCATTCGATCTCTTGGGATCTTTTGCTCGTGCTGAACTCTCTGCTCCCACAACATCTCGAATTGAGCTTGACCTCGTGCTCCAGCTACAGCCTTGGATTGTAAGTATCCCGCAGCAGCTTGCGAAGCTCCCGGGACTAGTATCGTGGTTGAGGCTTTGGGGAAAGGGGATGCATGCTCCTATTTTGTCTTTTAAAAGATTGCTAAAATTGTGTCGAAGTTTTACGTTGTGCTGCAATAGTATTCCTTCCATAGTAATAGTCATTAAAGTATAAGATAATTGTGTGTTTTCTGTATTTGGTGGGGGTTGATCTTGGCAATTAATACAATATGTGTTTGGATTTTGAATTAGAGTCTGTCTCAATTCCTTCAATCCCTCACCAACGAGCTCTGGCAAAGTCACTCTATTACAATACTCCTCACCATAAATCCGGTGTCGAGAACTGAGGGAAATCCCTGGGCGATTCGAACCCGCTCACTTGGGAAAGGCTGCCAGGTACAGGTGGTCAGAGGTTTTCCTTTCCTCTCTCTCTTGGGGGCGCTGCTCAGGTAAAGCAGGCGGTAGCGAACCCACCGGTGAGAGAGAGGATCACCCGGGCAGTGGTGGGGCTTGGACGACGGGGTGCCAAGCCTGGTAGAAGCCAACGGGGGTGGAGGTAAAAGGGGATCCCGCTACAGAAGACTCTGTGTGGAGTCGGGGACCCTTCGCGGTGCGTGGACCTCTCTCTGTGTGGAGTCGGGGACTCTGCGCGGTGCGTAGACCACTCTCTGTGTGGAGTCGGGGACACTGCGCGGTGCGTGGACCACTCTCTGTGTGGAGTCGGGGACTCTGCGCGGTGCATGGACCACTCTCTGTGTGGAGTCGGGGACCCTTCGCGGTGCGTGGACCACTCTCTGTGTGGAGTCGGGGACACTGCGCGGTGCGTGGACCACTCTCTGTGTGGAGTCGGGGACCCTTCGCGGTGCGTGGACCACTCTGTGTGGAGTCGGGGACCCTTCGCGGTGCGTGGACCACTCTCTGTGTGGAGTCGGGGACTCTGCGCGGTGCATGGACCACTCTCTGTGTGGAGTCGGGGACACTGCGCGGTGCGTGGACCACTCTCTGTGTGGAGTCGGGGACACTGCGCGGTGCGTGGACCACTCTCTGTGTGGAGTCGGGGACCCTTCGCGGTGCGTGGACCACTCTGTGTGGAGTCGGGGACCCTTCGCGGTGCGTGGACCACTCTCTGTGTGGAGTCGTGGACCCTTCGCGGTGCGTGGACCTCTCTCTGTGTGGAGTCAGGGACTCTGCGCGGACTGTTCTGTGTGGAGTCGGGGACACTGCGCGGTGCGTGGACCACTCTCTGTGTGGAGTCGGGGACCCTTCGCGGTGCGTGGACCACTCTCTGTGTGGAGTCGGGGACCCTTCGCGGTGCGTGGACCACTCTCTGTGTGGAGTCGGGGACTCTGCGCGGTGCGTGGACCACTGTGTGGAGTCGGGGACCCTTCGCGGTGCGTGGACCTCTCTCTGTGTGGAGTCGGGGACCCTTCGCGGTGCGCGGACCACTCTCTGTGTGGAGTCGGGGACCCTTCGCGGTGCGTGGACCTCTCTCTGTGTGGAGTCGGGGACCCTTTGCGGTGCGTGGACCACTCTCTGTGTGGAGTCGGGGACCCTTCGCGGACTGCTCTGTGTGGAGTCGGGGACACTGCGCGGTGCGTGGACCTCTCTCTGTGTGGAGTCGGGGACACTGCGCGGTGCGTGGACCTCTCTCTGTGTGGAGTCGGGGACCCTTCGCGGTGCGCGGACCACTCTCTGTGTGGAGTCGGGGACCCTTCGCGGTGCGTGGACCTCTCTCTGTGTGGAGTCGGGGACCCTTTGCGGTGCGTGGACCACTCTCTGTGTGGAGTCGGGGACCCTTCGCGGTGCGTGGACCTCTCTGTGTGGAGTCAGGGACTCTGCGCGGACTGCTCTGTGTGGAGTCGGGGACACTGCGCGGTGCGTGGACCACTCTCTGTGTGGAGTCGGGGACTCTGCGCGGACTGCTCTGTGTGGAGTCAGGGACTCTGCGCGGACTGCTCTGTGTGGAGTCGGGGACACTGCGCGGTGCGTGGACCACTCTCTGTGTGGAGTCGTGGACCCTTCGCGGTGCGTGGACCTCTCTGTGTGGAACAAAGAACAAAGAACAAAGAAATGTACAGCACAGGAACAGGCCCTTCGGCCCTCCAAGCCCGCGCCGACCATACTGCCCGACTAAACTACAATCTTCTACACTTCCTGGGTCCGTATCCTTCTATTCCCATCCTATTCATATATTTGTCAAGATGCCCCTTAAATGTCCCTATCGTCCCTGCTTCCACTACCTCCTCCGGTAGCGAGTTCCAGGCACCCACTACCCTCTGCGTAAAAAACTTGCCTCGTACATCTACTCTAAACCTTGCCCCTCTCACCTTAAACCTATGCCCCCTAGTAATTGACCCCTCTACCCTGGGGAAAAGCCTCTGACTATCCACTCTGTCTATGCCCCTCATAATTTTGTAGACCTCTATCAGGTCGCCCCTCAACCTCCTTCGTTCCAGAGAGAACAAACCGAGTTTATTCAATCGCTCCTCATAGCTTATGCCCTCCATACCAGGCAACATTCTGGTAAATCTCTTCTGCACCCTCTCTAAAGCCTCCACATCCTTCTGGTAGTGTGGCGACCAGAATTGAACACTATACTCCAAGTGTGGCCTAACTAAGGTTCTATACAGCTGCAACATTACTTGCCAATTCTTATACTCAATGCCCCGTCCAATGAAGGCAAGCATGCCGTATGCCTTCTTGACTACCTTCTCCACCTGTGTTGCCCCTTTCAATGACCTGTGGACCTGTACTCCTAGATCTCTTTGACTTTCAATACTCTTGAGGGTTCTACCATTCACTGTATATTCCCTACCTGCATTAGCCCTTCCAAAATGCATTACCTCACATTTGTCCGGATTAAACTCCATCTGCCATCTCTCCGCCCAAGTCTCCAGACAACCTAAATCCTGCTGTATCCTCAGACAGTCCTCATCGCTATCCGCAATTCCACCAACCTTTGTGTCGTCTGCAAACTTACTAATCAGACCAGTTACATTTTCCTCCAAATCATTTATATATACTACAAACAGCAAAGGTCCCAGCACTGATCCCTGTGGAACACCACTGGTCACAGCCCTCCAATTAGAAAAGCATCCCTCCATTGCTACCCTCTGCCTTCTATGGCCTAGCCAGTTCTGAATCCACCTTGCCAGCTCACCCCTGATCCCGTGTGACTTCACCTTTTGTACTAGTCTACCATGAGGGACCTTGTCAAAGGCCTTACTGAAGTCCATGTAGACAACACCCACTGCCCTACCTGCATCAATCATCTTAGTGACCTCCTCGAAAAACTCTATCAAGTTAGTGAGACACGACCTCCCCTTCACAAAACCGTGCTGCCTCTCACTAATACGTCCATTTGCTTCCAAATGGGAGTAGATCCTGTCTCGAAGAATTCTCTCCAGTAATTTCCCTACCACTGAAGTAAGGCTCACCGGCCTGTAGTTCCCGGGATTATCCTTGCTACCCTTCTTAAACAGAGGAACAACATTGGCTATTCTCCAGTCCTCCGGGACATCCCCTGAAGACAGCGAGGATCCAAAGATTTCTGTCAAGGCCTCAGCAATTTCCTCTCCAGCCTCCTTCAGTATTCTGGGGTAGATCCCATCAGGCCCTGGGGACTTATCTACCTTAATATTTTTTAAGACACCCAACACCTCGTCTTTTTGGATCACAATGTGACCCAGGCTATCTACACCCCCTTCTCCAGACTCAACATCTACCAATTCCTTCTCTTTGGTGAATACTGATGCAAAGTATTCATTTAGTACCTCGCCCATTTCCTCTGGCTCCACACATAGATTCCCTTGCCTATCTTTCAGTGGGCCAACCCTTTCCCTGGCTACCCTCTTGCTTTTTATGTAAGTGTAAAAAGCCTTGGGATTTTCCTTAACCCTATTTGCCAATGACTTTTCATGACCCCTTCTAGCCCTCCTGACTCCTTGCTTAAGTTCCTTCCTACTTTCCTTATATGCCACACAGGCTTCGTCTGTTCCCAGCCTTTTAGCCCTGACAAATGCCTCCTTTTTCTTTTTGACAAGGCCTACAATATCACTCGTCATCCAAGGTTCCCGAAAATTGCCGTATTTATCTTTCTTCCTCACAGGAACATGCCTGTCCTGTATTCCCTTCAACTGACACTTGAAAGCCTCCCACATGTCAGATGTTGATTTGCCCTCAAACATCCGCCCCCAATCTATGTTCTTCAGTTCCCGCCTAATATTGTCATAATTAGCCTTCCCCAATTTAGCACATTCATCCTCGGACCACTCTTATCCTTGTCCACCAGTACTTTAAAACTTACTGAATTGTGGTCACTGTTACCGAAATGCTCCCCTACTGAAACATCTACCACCTGGCCGGGCTCATTCCCCAATACCAGGTCCAGTACCGCCCCTTCCCTAGTTGGACTGTTTACATATTGTTTTAAGAAGCCCTCCTGGATGCTCCTTACAAACTCTGCCCCGTCTAAGCCCCTGGCACTAAGTGAGTCCCAGTCAATATTGGGGAAGTTAAAGTCTCCCATCACCACAACCCTGTTGTTTTTACTCTTTTCCAAAATCTGTCTACCTATCTGCTCCTCTATCTCCCGCTGGCTGTTGGGAGGCCTGTAGTATACCCCCAACATTGTGACTGCACCCTTCTTATTCCTGATCTCTACCCATATAGCCTCACTGCCCTCTGAGGTGTCCTCTCGCAGTATAGCTGTGATATTCTCCCGAACAAGTAGCGCAACTCCGCCTCCCCTTTTACATCCCCCTCTATCCCGCCTGAAACATCTAAATCCTGGAACGTTTAGCTGCCAATCCTGCCCTTCCCTCAACCAGGTCTCTGTAATGGCAATAACATCATAGTTCCAAGTAGTAATCCAAGCTCTAAGTTCATCTGCCTTACCCGTAATGCTCCTTGCATTAAAACATATGCACTTCAGGCCACCAGACCCGCTGTGTTCAGCAACTTTTCCCCGTCTGCTCTGCCTCAGAGCCACACTGTCCCTATTCCCTAGTTCTCCCTCAATGCTCTCACCTTCTGACCTATTGCTCCCGTACCCACCCCCCTGCCATACTAGTTTAAACCCTCCCGTGTGACACTAGCAAACCTCGCGGCCAGGATATTTATGCCTCTCCGGTTTAGATGCAACCCGTCCATCTTATACAGGTCACACCTGCCCCGGAAGAGCTCCCAGTGGTCCAGAAAACGGAAACCCTCCCTCCTACACCAGCTGTTTAGCCACGTGTTTGTCTGCTCTATCTTCCTATTTCTAGCCTCACTGGCACGTGGCACAGGGAGTAATCCCGAGATTACAACCCTCGAGGTCCTGTCCTTTAACTTTCTGCCTAGCTCCCTGAACTCCTGCTGCAGGACCTCATGCCCCTTCCTGCCTATGTCGTTAGTACCAATATGTACAACGACCTCTGCCTGTTTGCCCTCCCCCTTCAGAATTCCCTCTACCCGTTCGGAGACATCCTGGACCCTGGCACCAGGGAGGCAACATACCATCCTGGAGTCTCTTTCACGTCCACAGAAGCGCCTATCTGTGCCCCTGACTATAGAGTCCCCTATTACTATTACTCTTCTGCGCTTTGACCCTCCCTTCTGAACATCAGAGCCAGCCGTGGTGCCACTGCTCTGGCTGCTGCTGTTTTCCCCTGATAGGCTATCCCCCCCCGACAGTATCCAAAGGGGTATATCTGTTCGAGAGGGGGACAACCACAGGGGATTCCTGCACTGACTGCCTGCCCTTTCTGGTGGTCACCCATTTCTCTGCCTGCACCTTGGGTGTGACCACATTTACATAACTGCGATCTATGACGCTTTCCGCCACCTGCATGCTCCTAAGTGCATCCAATTGCTGCTCCAACCGAACCATGCGGTCTGTGAGGAGCTCCAGTTGGGTGCACTTTCTGCAGATGAAGCCACCCGGGACGCTGGAAGCCTCCCGGACCTGCCACATCTCACAGTCAGAGCACAGCACCCCTCTAACTGACATTGCGTCAATTAATTAAAATTAAAATTTGTCTTTTTTTTTTTTATAAATACTTTTTTTTTTTTAAATTGCAAAGTTACTGTCAACTATCTGTTTCCTAGCACTAAATTTCTAATAGAAATGCGATAGCTAACTATAATACTCTCCGATCTCTGGCTTAGATATCCTCTAAATTATAATTAAGTTATTATGTTTAATTAGTTCCCAAATACTCAAATATTTTTTAAATTTAGGTTAGAATCCCAACCAGCCACTCAGGTCACAGCTTTTCTGTGATGTCGCTTCAATTTCCCCCCCGACACACACAATTTGAAAAAAGGTATAAAAGTAAAAATCACTTACTTGCCTTCTGAGTGTCTGAGATGTTCTCAGGTTCTCTCGCTGACAGAGACTGCTCCTCCACCACCGATCCTTGACCTGCACAATGCTAATAATATAATATGGCACTTACCTTACACCAATGGGTCTTATTATTAGGTTAGAGGAGGAGGGCGGGTGGGAGACACTACACGTGTAGTGTCTCGGGTTTCCTCTCCACCAGAATTTATTGGTTGGGGGGGGGGGGGGCACTTGCCAGAGGTAGAACTTCCGGTTCCCGCCTTATATAAAAACAAATAAAACTGCTGTCACTACTCACCTCCAAGAAGGCCCCTGCGAACCAAAATCCAATGGGCTGCTCCTGTAAAGGTAAGGTTTTTAAACTAACTACTCACCTCCCAGAAGGCCCCTGCGCACCGCTGCCGCCGAAATCCAAAGGGCTGCTCCTGTAAAGGTAAGTGGTTTTAAATTCACTACTCACCTCCAAGAAGGCCCCTGCGCACCGCTGCCGCCGAAATCCAATGGGCTGCTCCTGTAAAGGTAAGGTTTTTAAACTAACTACTCACCTCCCAGAAGGCCCCTGCGCACCGCTGCCGCCGAAATCCAAAGGGCTGCTCCTGTAAAGGTAAGTGGTTTTAAATTCACTACTCACCTCCAAGAAGGCCCCTGCGCACCGCTGCCGCCGAAATCCAATGGGCTGCTCCTGTAAAGGTAAGGTTTTTAAACTAACTACTCACCTCCCAGAAGGCCCCTGCGCACCGCTGCCGCCGAAATCCAAAGGGCTGCTCCTGTAAAGGTAAGTGGTTTTAAATTCACTACTCACCTCCAAGAAGGCCCCTGCGCACCGCTGCCGCCGAAATCCAGGGACTCTGCGCGGACTGCTCTGTGTGGAGTCGGGGACACTGCGCGGTGCGTGGACCACTCTCTGTGTGGAGTCGGGGATCCTTTGCGGTGCGTGGACCACTCTCTGTGTGGAGTCGTGGACCCTTCGCGGTGCGTGGACCTCTCTCTGTGTGGAGTCGGGGACTCTGCGCGGTGCGTGGACCACTGTGTGGAGTTGGGGACCCTTCGCGGTGCGTGGACCTCTCTCTGTGTGGAGTCGGGGATCCTTTGCGGTGCGTGGACCACTCTCTGTGTGGAGTCGGGGACTCTGCGCGGTGCGTGGACCACTGTGTGGAGTTGGGGACCCTTCGCGGTGCGTGGACCTCTCTCTGTGTGGAGTCGGGGACACTGCGCGGTGCGTGGACCACTCTCTGTGTGGAGTCGGGGACCCTCCGCGGTGCGTGGACCACTCTCTGTGTGGAGTCGGGGACCCTTCGCGGTGCGTGGACCTCTGTGTGGAGTCAGGGACTCTGCGCGGACTGCTCTGTGTGGAGTCGGGGACACTGCGCGGTGCGTGGACCACTCTCTGTGTGGAGTCGGGGATCCTTCGCGGTGCGTGGACCACTGTGTGGAGTCGGGGACCCTTTGCGGTGCGTGGACCTCTCTCTGTGTGGAGTCGGGGACCCTTTGCGGTGCGTGGACCACTCTCTGTGTGGAGTCGGGGACCCTTCGCGGTGCGTGGACCACTCTCTGTGTGGAGTCGGGGACCCTTCGCGGTGCGTGGACCTCTGTGTGGAGTCAGGGACTCTGCGCGGACTGCTCTGTGTGGAGTCGGGGACACTGCGCGGTGCGTGGACCACTCTCTGTGTGGAGTCGGGGATCCTTCGCGGTGCGTGGACCACTGTGTGGAGTCGGGGACCCTTTGCGGTGCGTGGACCTCTCTCTGTGTGGAGTCGGGGACCCTTCGCGGTGCGTGGACCTCTGTGTGGAGTCGGGGACCCTTCGCGGTGCGTGGACCACTCTCTGTGCGGAGTCGGGGACCCTTCGTGGGGCGCGGACCTCTCTCTGTGTGGAGTCAGGGACCCTTCGCGGTGCGCGGACCACTCTCTGTGTGGAGTCGGGGACCCTTCGCGGTGCGTGGACCACTCTCTGTGTGGAGTCGGGGACCCTTCGTGGGGCGCGGACCACTCTGTGTGGAGTCGGGGACCCTTCGTGGGGCGCGGACCACTCTGTGTGGAGTCGGGGACCCTTCGCGGGGCACGGACCTCTCTCTCTGTGTGGAGTCGGGGACCCTTCGCGGGGCACGGACCGCTCTGTGTGGCAGCAGTCCGCTCTCTGTGGGCTTGTACCTCTCTCTGTCTCTTGGCGTCAGGCCGCAGCATAATCCTGCACTCACGAGTCGGGATGTCATTTATGCTGGGCTGAAGATTCCCCAATCCGATGAACTCGTTGTCGGGGTCTTCCATGTACAACTCTTCTAGTTGCGGTTCGGATTTGGTACTGGGGTCGCCATCTCCAATAATGAAATCATTGTCTGAGTCGTAGTCTTCTAGGACCATATCATCACGTATTGTGTTGGAGCTGGCATTGGGCTCACGATGTCCAAAGAATTCGAGGTCTGAGTCATTATCTTCAAGGACTGTATCATCACTTTGGGTGGTGTTTACTGCTTGTTGCAGGGTTCTGCGGAGGTTATTTTCAGCCACTGGTCAGATTTCAGGCATTGTGCTATTGTTCCAGGTGAAAGACTCAGATTTTAAGGCTTTAAATTTTTTTTTCGTGTTTTGGAACATTTCCCCTTTAAGTGGGCATGGTCCGGGGCCTCTGATGTCATGAAGCATGTGACAAAGAACAAAGAACAAAGAACAAAGAAATGTACAGCACAGGAACAGGCCCTTCGGCCCTCCAAGCCCGTGCCGACCATGCTGCCCGACTAAACTACAATCTTCTACACTTCCTGGGTCCGTATCCCTCTATTCCCATCCTATTCATGTATTTGTCAAGATGCCCCTTAAATGTCACTATCGTCCCTGCTTCCACCACCTCCTCCGGTAGCGAGTTCCAGGAACCCACTACCCTCTGCGTAAAAAAACTTGCCTCGTACATCTACTTTAAACCTTGCCCCTCTCACCTTAAACCTATGCCCCCTAGTAATTGACCCCTCTACCCTGGGGAAAAGCCTCTGACTATCCACTCTGTCTATGCCCCTCATAATTTTGTAGACCTCTATCAGGTCGCCCCTCAACCTCCTTCGTTCCAGTGAGAACAAACCGAGTTTATTCAACCGCTCCTCATAGCTAATGCCCTCCATACCAGGCAACATTCTGGAAAATCTCTTCTGCACCCTCTCTAAAGCCTCGACATCCTTCTGGTAGTGTGGCGACCAGAATTGAACACTATACTCCAAGTGTGGCCTAACTAAGGTTCTATACAGCTGCAACATGCTTGACAGGTTTTATACTCAATGCCCCGGCCAATGAAGGCAAGCATGCCGTATGCCTTCTTGACTACCTTCTCCACCTGTGTTGCCCCTTTCAGTGACCTGTGGACCTGTTCACCTAGATCTGAGTTTCAATACTCTTGAGGGTTCTACCATTCACTGTATATTCCCTCCCTGCATTAGACCTTAGATGTAGTGCGTAGGAAGTGATTGTGCATACGCGGATCGCTGCTCCTTCACATGGGACCTTTTTCACAACTGCACATGTGCAGCTCCTTTTCCAATATGGCCGCAAATCAAAACTGCCGTTTTCTGCGCTGGACAGCTTACCTTCGCCTCGTGGTGAGTTTTGGTGCCTCTTCTACCGTTGTTCCTTGTAGAAGCTTTATTTTCTCTGCATCCGCCACGCCATCTAGGTCGGACGCAACCAGGTAGATCTCGAATCTCTGGCGGAACCAACGCCAGTTTTCACTGAGATTGCCTTGGTACCTGAGCTGCTGTGGAACTGGAATCCTGAACATCATCTTGCCTGGCTGCAGTTGCTGGTTGTCGCTGTTTGCTGAGTTATAACTATATGGATTTAAACAGTTCACTCTGTGGTACCATGTTTTGTTACACTCTTTGACGTAGCATATGCTGCTTCCTTGATGTGCACTCTGACAAAGGAAGGTTCCGACTTGGAGATAGTTTTAACACATTTATTAAGCTATTAACAATTCTCCTACTTGAATTCCACTCTACTGTTAATCCTTCTATAGCTACTCAGATTGATGAACCAGTCTGCTACAATCCAGCTGGTGGGTGTGATGTTCAATCAGCCCTGTGTCTGTACTCACTGAGTGTCACCACTGGAAAAGAGACTGAGCATGTGAGCTGTGTCCTTTTATATGGGTTGGTGTAATGCCCTCCTGTGGTAGTGTCACCTCTGTGTATCGCGACTGCCCATTGGTTGTGTCCTATCTTACTGACCTATTGGTTGAATGTCTGTGTGTCATGTCTCTGGTGCTCCCTCTAGTGTCTAGCTAGGTGTGTTGCTAACTTTAGTTGGCTCTTAATTCGTTGCTCATTGTGTCTTTACTTAATTTGCTCTGTTTCTATAACCTTTGCTCGAGAGTCGCCAGGTACCTTTATGATACCACCACGAGGTTCAAGTTCAAGTGCTGATCAATAGCTCAATACACCAGTTAGTAAGTTTCAAATCAAAACACATTTATTATACACAGTCAATCACTACTCATGTATAAAACTCTACTTACCTGACTATCTCTAACACTAAAAGGCCTATACTTAGCTTCGGAATTGGCCCACCAGGTATGGGGAACAAATGGCCTTTTGTTCGATTCTGAGTCTGCGGGATTCAAAGCTGGTATGGACTGATAGCTAGGACCGCCTATCCCGTAGCGAGCGTTGACTGGAGGCTTACTTGGTTGATGCGGCAACTTTAGGCAGTTCACTGTCAAGGGTTGGTTCGCGTTGCTGAGTGACCCGGCAAGAAGCATGATTTGAACTTGGGGACTCTACTTTATAGTCCCCAGGGGCTTCCCGCCATTCGGGGCGGACCCCGTACCTGGTTTCAAGTGATTGGACTACGTTCCGATCACTTGGATCGATTTCTCCAATACTGGAGTTGTTCCCTGATCGCTGGGTGGTCCCTGAGTGTCCGTTGACCTTCCTTTGTCTTAGCTCCTGCTGGCGCCGAGGAGTCTGGCTTGGCCTTATTCACCTTAAATGTTTCAATTGTTCCCGGGGATCGCTCATTAGTATGTAGATGGCTGCTGGGTTCAGTGCTGTCTGCGTTCCTGCAAGTTCTGATACACAGGAAACTTTGTACCTGCTAGTTTCTCCTGTGTTGGCTGAATTTCCCTGCATACTTTGCGGATCTCCATTTTAAGTCGGGAAGTGGCCAACCCAGGTTGCTACAGGTGTAGTGTATGTACATTAACCCCTTGTGTATTTACAGTGATGCCTATCACCAGAGAGGATGTTTCCTCTTGTGGGAGAATCCAGAACTCGGGTCAGTGTTTAACAACAAGGGGTTGGCTGTTTAAGACGGAGATGAGGAGAATGTTTTCTCTCGGGGGGAGGGGGAGTCTCGGGAACTCTCCCCCTCAAAGGGCAGTGGAAGCAGAATCTTTGAATATTTTTAAGGCCGAGCGAGAGAGATTCTTGGTGAACGCGGGGGTGAAAGGTTATCGGGGGGTCAACAGGAATGTGGGGCTGAGGTTACAATCAGATCAGCCAATGATCTTATTGAATGGTGGGGCAGGCTCGAGGGGCCAAGTGGCCTCCTCCTGATCCTAAACCCGATGTTGGTATGTTCAAATTTGCACCCCCCCCCCCTCTGTTTCCCCTCACTCATTCTCCCTGTCTCTGTCCTCTCTTCCCCATTTCTCATATTCAAAGAAATCGGTGGAGAGAGAGACGCAGAGAGAGAGAGAGAGAGAGAGACGCAGAGAGAGAGAGAGAGAGACGCAGAGAGAGAGAGAGAGAGACGCAGAGAGAGAGAGACGCAGAGAGAGAGAGAGAGAGAGACGCAGAGAGAGAGAGACGCAGAGAGAGAGAGACGCAGAGAGAGAGAGACGCAGAGAGAGAGAGAGAGACAGACGCAGAGAGAGAGAGAGAGAGAGAGAGAGACGCAGAGAGAGAGAGAGAGAGAGAGAGAGAGACGCAGAGAGAGAGAGAGAGAGAGAGACGCAGAGAGAGAGAGAGAGAGAGACGCAGAGAGAGAGAGAGAGAGAGACGCAGAGAGAGAGAGAGAGAGAGACGCAGAGAGAGAGAGAGAGAGAGAGAGACAGACGCAGAGAGAGAGAGAGAGAGAGAGAGAATGACGCAGAGAGAGAGAGAGAGAGAGAGAATGACGCAGAGAGAGAGAGAGAGACAGACGCAGAGAGAGAGAGAGAGACGCAGAGAGAGACGCAGAGAGAGAGAGAGAGAGACAGAGACGCAGAGAGAGAGAGAGAGAGACAGAGAGAGAGAGAGAGAGAGACGCAGAGAGAGACGCAGAGAGAGAGAGAGAGAGAGAGAGACGCCGAGAGAGAGAGAGAGAGAGACAGACGCAGAGAGAGAGACAGACGGAGAGAGAGAGAGAGAGACGCAGAGAGAGAGAGAGAGAGAGACGCAGAGAGAGAGAGAGAGAGACGCAGAGAGAGAGAGAGAGAGAGAGAGAGACGCAGAGAGAGAGAGAGAGAGAGAGACGCAGAGAGAGAGAGAGAGAGAGAGACGCAGAGAGAGAGAGAGAGAGAGAGACGCAGAATCAGAACCACAGGAATTGGGATTCAAATGGCCCTCGGGCTGTTCGTTTAAACATTAAATTCATTAAACTAAAACACAGGCATTCATTCTTGGCAATTAGACCAGATTTAAGTTTTAAACTTGATCATTTCAGACCCTCTCGAGGGTGTTACAGTCGATTGATTTATGTTTAAACTGTAGTCACTATTGCAATTTGATTGCTGCTGTTAGATGTCCCAGGATGGCCGAGTGGTTAAGGTGTTGGATTTAAGATCCAATGGAATGTGTGTGTGTGGGTTCGATCGCCACTCCTGTAGTTGTGTTTTTCTCATCCTCTTGCTGTTTAATTTAGCGTCAGGATTCGGAGCAGGAATCGACCACAAGGCCCCTCGAGGCTTCTCTGTTGTTCATCAAGGTTCGAGCTGAGCTGATACTGGTCTCAAATCCACTCTCCGCCCTTTCCCCACAACCCCCGACATTCCTTTCTAGATTCTGTCTAACTCAGCCTCGGGTATATTCAATGACACAGTCTCCCACTCTCTCTGGGATAGAGAATTCCAAAGATTCACAATCGTCTGAGGGAAGGAATTCCTCCCCATCTCCGTTTGGAACAGGTAGGATTGGACGGAGCCTGGAGTGGACGGACCCATCTGGCCGTGACCATGTGTATCTCCGCTGCGCTCCCTCTGCAGGGTTGCTGAAGTTGCCTCCCTGGAGCAGAATACCCAGTCCGGGGGAACGACAATCGTTTCCTCCTCACCAGATGGATGGCCCGTGGGACCACCAGCTCGACCAGCGTCTGTAGTTGCTGAGGTGCGGAGTGCCACATTCCAGCAGGAACAGTGGGTCAGATTTAACGTTGGTCAGGTAACTCAGGGGAGCGACTCATCGCAAAGTGTCTTTGATGCTTCACACATTAATTGATGCAATTTTAAAACCCATTTTAACACAGGGGACTTGCCAGTGTCAGAGTCCGGAGTGTGGACACGTGCGAGCTCCAGTTGTTGGATGTGCTGCTGACAGGCTGGGCTGAGAAAACAGCCCTGGTCAGTATCGGGCCTGTACCCCTGACTGGGAGACAATGGGGGGGGGGCCGGGGCCCTGCCCCCATCATTGTACTCAGTGGGTGTTGGGGTCTCAGGACCGTCTTCACCTGGGGTGTCCCGATCCTGGGGCTGAAATGATCAAGTCCCAAACATTAAACTGGTCAAATTGCAAAATAATTAAAGTTGTTGTTTTAGATACACTGTCCTTTCCCTCTCTGGGACTGGGTGTCACAGTGTGTTAGATACACTGTCCTTTCCCTCGCTAGGACTGGGTGTCACAGTGTGTTAGATACACTGTCCTTTCCCTCTCTGGGACTGGGTGTCACAGTGTGTTAGATACACTGTCCTTTCCCTCGCTAGGACTGGGTGTCACAGTGTGTTAGATACACTGTCCTTTCCCTCTCTGGGACTGGGTGTCACAGTGTGTCAGATACACTGTCCTTTCCCACTCTGGGACTGGGTGTCACAGTGTGTTAGATACACTGTCCTTTCCCCCTCTGGGACTGGGTCACAGTGTGTTAGATACACTGTCCTTTCCCCCTCTGGGACTGGGTGTCACATTGTGTTAGATACACTGTCCTTTCCCCCTCTGGGACTGTGTCACAGTGTGTTAGATACACTGTCCTTTCCCTCTCTGGGACTGGGTGTGAGTGTGTTAAATACACTGTCCTTGCCTTCTCTGGGACTAGGTGTCAGTGTGTTAGATACACTGTCCTTTCCCTCTCTGGGACTGGGTGTCACAGTGTGTTAGATACACTGTCCTCTCCCTGTCTGGGACTGGGTGTGAGTGTGTTAGATACACTATCATTTCCCTCTCTGGGACTGGGTGTCACAGTGAGTTAGATACACTGTCCTTTCCCTCTCTGGGACTGGGTGTCACAGTGTGTTAGATACACTGTCCTTTCCCTCTCTGGGACTGGGTGTCACAGTGTGTTAGATACACTGTCCTTTCCCTCTCTGGGACTGGGTGTGAGTGTGTTAAATACACTGTCCTTGCCTTCTCTGGGACTAGGTGTCAGTGTGTTAGATACACTGTCCTTTCCCCCTCTGGGACTGTGTCACAGTGTGTTAGATACAGTGTCCATTCCCTCTCTGGGACTGGGTGTCACAGTGTGTTAGATACACTGTCCTTTCCCTCTCTGGGACTGGGTGTCACAGTGTGTTAGATACACTGTCCTTTCCCTCTCTGGGACTGGGTGTCACAGTGTGTTAGATACACTGTCTTTTCCCTCTCTGGGGCTGGGTGTCACAGTGAGTTAGATACACTGTCCTTTCCCTCTCTGGGGCTGGGTGTCACAGTGTGTTAGATACACTGTCCTTTCCCTCTCTGGGACTGGGTGTCACAGTGTGTTCAATACACTGTCCTTTCCCTCTCTGGGACTGGGTGTGAGTGTGTTAGATACGCTGTCCTTTCCCTCTCTGGGACTGGGTGTCGCCAAAATGAAAGAACCTATAATTTATGGGATCTTAACCTGTCGAACTACGCCAAGTTTGGGGGAAGCTTAGTTGATGAATCAAGTCCTGGCGCAATACGACAAGTTGTAAGATTTGTAATATTTGTAGACTGTGTTAAGTTGTTCGATTCCTTGTATTATTCGACTGTGTATAGTTGAAGGAATTTATATCATCTCTGCTATTCGGTTGTTAGTAGCACTTTGCGAATACTGGAACTCAGCAGAAATTTGCAGTTAAAACTTCTGAGGTGCCAAAAAGAATTGTTTTATTTGTAGTCGCTTGATTACAATTTGAAAGTCATTTAAAAGGCAATTCGTAGACAATTCGAAGCTTTCAGAGAATTACAGACATTATCTTTCTTTGCTTAGGCAGACAGCTCGAAAGTAACTTTTAAAAAGGTCAAAGTCTGGCAATGAAACATGAAGAGAGAGAGAGAGCTAATCTTCAGCTAAACTCAAACTCAAAGTCAAAAGTGGACTAACATCACTGACGCAGACTGGTAGACTGACAGAACGCCCAAAAGACATCTCCTAAAATGGAGACTATTAAGGACAAAACTGACTAAACTAACAGAAAGACAAACTGACAGAATCAAAGATAGAAATTAAGGACACACAACACCAAAAGACAACACAGCACAACACACGAGACAACACAACAACACTAAAATGGCGGGCGGAAACTTTTCAGTTATACACTTTCATATCTGTCTTAAGTCATCTAATTACACCCCAATATAATCCTAATTGGTTTGGGTTAGACTCAAACACATTTGATTTGATGGCAAGCCGTCCATCTTCAATGTGCAACATCAGCTTTTCTGACCCAGCTGTTATCTGCATTGTGAACAATGGTGCCTTCATGTTGCTATGGTATTCAGTCCTTGTCCTCGACAATTAGCACACGCAGTGTCAAATTATCTTGCAACTGTGCTGTTTTATATTAATGATTTGGATGAGAATTTAGGAGGCATGGTTAGTAAGTTTGCAGATGACACCAAGATTGGTGGCACAGTGGATAGTGAAGAAGGTTATCTAGGATTGCAACAGGATCTTGATCAATTAGGCCAGTGGGCCGACGAATGGCAGATGGAGTTTAATTTAGATAAATGTGAGGTGATGCATTTTGGCAGATCGAATCAGGCCAGGACCTACTCAGTTAATGGTATGGCGTTGGGGAGAGTTATAGAACAAAGAGATCTAGGAGTACAGGTTCATAGCTCCTTGAAGGTGGAGTCGCAGGTGGACAGGGTGGTGAAGAAGGCATTCGGCATGCTTGGTTTCATTGGTCAGAACATTGAATATAGGAGTTGGGACGTCTTGTTGAAGTTGTACAAGACATTGGTATGGCCACACTTGGAATACTGTGTGCAGTTCTGGTCACCCTATTATAGAAAGGATATTATTAAACTAGAAAGAGTGCAGAAAAGATTTACTAGGATGTTGCCGGGACTTGATGGTTTGAGTTATAAGGAGAGGCTGGATAGACTGGGACTTTTTTCCCTGGAGCGTAGGAGGCTTAGGGGTGATCTTATAGAGGTCTATAAAATAATGAGGGGCATAGATAAGGTAGATAGTCAACATCTTTTCCCAAAGGTAGGGGAGTCTAAAACTAGAGGGCATAGGTTTAAGGTGAGAGGGGAGAGATTCAGAAGGGCCCAGAGGGGCAATTTCTTCACTCAGAGGGTAGTGAGTGTCTGGAATGGGCTGCCAGAGGTAGTAGTAGAGGCGGGTACAATTGTGTCTTTCAAAAAGCATTTAGATGGTTACATGGGTAAGATGGGTATAGAGGGTTATGGGCCAAGTGCGGGCAACTGGGACTAGCTTAATGGTAAAAACTGGGCGGCATGGACTGGTTGGGCCGAAGGGCCTGTTTCCATGCTGTAAACTTCTATGATTCTAATAGGCCCCGACCCCGAACGTATGCGCACCCTCGTGGAATTCCCCCTCCCGCACTGCCCAAAAGCCCTGAAACGCTGCCTGGGTTTTTTTTTCATACTACGCCCAGTGGGTCCCCCAGTACGCAGACAAGGCCCGCCCCCTAATACAGACCACGACCTTCCCTCTGTCGACAGAGGCTTGCCAGGCCTTCAGCCGCATCAAAGCGGATATCGCAAAGGCCACGATGCGCGCCATCGAGTCCCTCCCCTTCCAGGTAGAGAGCGACGCCTCCGACGTAGCTCTAGCGGCCACCCTTAACCAAGCGGGCAGACCCGTGGCCTTTTTCTCCCGGACCCTCGACGCCTCAGAAATCCGCCACTCCTCAGTGGAAAAGGAAGCCCAAGCCATAGTGGAAGCTGTGCGACATTGGAGGCATTACCTGGCCGGCAGGAGATTCACTCTCCTCATTGACCAACGGTCGGTAGCCTTCATGTTCGATAATGCACTGCGGGGCAAAATCAAAAACGACAAGATCTTAAGGTGGAGGATCGAGCTCTCCACCTTCAACTATGAGATCTTGTACCGTCCCGGAAAGCTGAACGAGCCGTCCGATGCCCCATCCCGCGGCACATGTGCCAACGCACAAATTAACCGCCTCCAAACCCTCCATGAGGACCTCTGCCACCCGGGGGTCACTCGGTTTTTCCACTTTATCAAGTCCCGCAATCTCCCATACTCTTTAGAGGAGGTCCGTACAGTCACAAGGAACTGCCACATCTGCGCAGAATGCAAACCGCATTTTTTTAGGCCGGATGGTGTGCACCTGATTAAGGCTTCCCGCCCCTTTGAACGCCTTAGTCTCGATTTCAAAGGGCCCCTACCCTCCACCGACCGCAACACATATTTTCTTAATGTGGTGGACGAATACCCCCGCTTCCCATTCGCCATTCCCTGCTCTGACATGACCGTGGCCACAGTCATTAAAGCCCTGAACACCATATTCACACTGTTCGGTTACCCCGCATACGTCCACAGCGACAGGGGGTCCTCTTTCACGAGTGACGAGCTGCGCCAGTTCCTGCTCAGCAAGGGCATAGCCTCAAGCAGGACGACCAGGTACAACCCCCGGGGGAACGGGCATGTAGAGAGGGAGAACGGCACGGTCTGGAAGGCCGTCCTACTGGCCCTACGGTCCAGGGACCTCCCAGTTTCACGGTGGCAGGAGGTCCTCCCGGACGCTCTCCACTCCATCCGGTCGTTATTATGTATGAGGGCCCTTCGGCCCTCCAAGTCTGCGCTGATCACGTGATCCTATCTGGACCAATCGCCTGTATCCTTCTATACCCAGTCTGTTCATGTGCCTATCCAGTTAAGTCTTAATGGTGGCTAATCTGTCTGCCTCAACCCCCTCACTGGGCCATGCATTCCAAGCCACCAACACCCTCTGTGTAAAAAACTTTCCCCGCACATCTCCACTGAACCTTTTCCCCCCTCACCTTGAGCCTGTGCCCTCTTGTAATTGTCATTTCCGCCCTGGGAAAAAGCCTCCAACTGTTACCCCATCTGTACCCCTCATAATTTTATAAACTTCTATCAGGTCGCCCCTCAGTCTCCGTCTCTCTCGGGAGAACAATCCCAGTTTATTCAACCTCTCCTCATAGCTAATACCCTCCATACCAGGCAACATCCTGGTAAACGTTTCCTGCTCCCTCTGCAAAGCCTCCCCATCCTTCTGGCAATGCGATGACCAGAATTGGACACAGTTTTCCAAATGTGGCCTAACCAACGTTCTACATAATTGTAACATAATTTTTGAGCTTTTGTCCTAAGAAAGCAAGCAGTCCGTATGCTTTCTCCATCACCATTTCACCTGTGCTGCCACTTTGAAGGATTTGTGGACCTGCACGCCCAGATCTCTCTGTGTCTCTATGCTCCTGATGGTGCTGCCATGTATTTTTTTTCAATAAATAGAGTATCCAATTCATTTCTTCCGATTAAGGGGCAATTTAACGTGGCCAATCCACCTACTCTGCACATCACGGACAGTGACCCAGAGCCGGGATGGAACCTGGGACCTCGGCGTCGTGAGGCAACCGTGCTAATCACTTGCGCCACCGTGGAACTCATACTGCCATGTATTCTGCAGCTCCCACCTGAATTGGACCTGCCAAAAACCCAAACCTTTCATTTGTCCGGGTTAAATTCCATCTGCCATTTCGCTGCCCAATTTTGCAGCCGGTCTATATCCTGCTGTATTCTCTGACTATCCGCAACTCCTGCAATCTTAATATCATCGCAAACTTGCTAATCGGACCCGCTACATTTTCTTCCAAGTCGTTTATATATATTACAAAGAACAGAGGTCCCAGAACTGATCCCTGTGGAATTCCATTAGTTACAGATCTCCATTCGGAAAAACACCCTTCCACTGCTACCCTCGGTCTTCTGTGGCCAAGCCCGTTCTGGATCCATCCAGCTAGTTCCCCCATGACCCCATGACCCCATGTGATCTAATCTTTTGCACCAGCCCGCCATGAGGGACCTTATCAAATGCTTTGCTGAAGTCCATGTAGACAACATCCACAGCCCTTCCCTCGTCAATTATTTTTGTCACCGCTTCAAAACATTCAATCAAATTAGTGAGACATGACCTCCCTCGTACTAAACAATACTGTCTGTCGCTAATCGGACCATTTACTCCCAAATGTGCAGCGATGCTGGGCGGGATTCTCCGAGCAGAAATCGCGCTCGGCGCGGGGGCGGAGAATGGAACATCAGATCCGCGATCGGGTCGGAAGCCTTGCCACGATTCTCCACGGTCCGGTGAGTTGCCGCCAGTCGGGCGCCCCAAGTTGATTTGGCGGCGATCGGGGGCCATTGAAAGAGGCCCTCGCAGCGATTCTCCGCTGGCAACTGGCCGAGTTCCCGCTGGCGTGGTTCCCTCGTGGCTCCACCTGGCGGGAGCTCGGAGTGGCCACTGCGGGCAGAGTCCGCAGCCGCCCTGGTGGGGGGCGGGGGGGATCGGTCACCGGGGGGGTCCTCCAGGGCGACCAGGCTCACCATCAGGGGCCACCGTCGGCGGGCACACTCGATCTTGGGGGTGGGGGGGGAGGGAGGGAGGGAGGGGGCCTCTATTGTGGGGGCCGGCCCGCTGTATGTGTCCGCCATGTTACGCGGACCCGTGACCGGTCGAGCAGGGATCCGTATCGGCAGCTGTGTGGACTACTCCGGGGCCCTGCGAGCCCACTTCAAAACGCAGAATCCCTCTGGACTGTCACAGAGCGATTGGCGCCCGTTTTCCCGTGGGCGGGTGGTCATTGCCCCATTATCAGTGAATTCCGTCCCCTATCTCTGAGAACCTTTTCCAACATTTTCACTGTCACTGACGTCAAGCTCACGGGCCTATAATTTCCCGGATTATCCTTGCAACCCTTCTTCAATAACGGTACAACATTGGCGACCCTCCAATCCTCGGATCTCACCTGTGGCAATCAGGACACAAAGATTTCTGTCAGAGGCCCAGCAATTTCATCTCTTGGCAGACAGGCTGCTTGCATCCTATCCACTTTACAACTGGTTTTCCGTGTTCCAACTTGACTTGTGTCCATTCCTCTGACGTGTTTCGAACACATTCTCCACAATTATCATAAATGAGTGATTAGGAACAGGAAGTGGAATGTTCGGAATTGGGCGTCACGGTGGTTAGCACTGTTGCCTCACAGCGGCAGGACCCGGGTTTGATTCCGACCTCGAGTGACTGTCTGTGTGGAGTTTGTACCTTCTCCCTGTGTCAGCGTAGGTTCCCGCCGGGAGCTCCGGTTTGCTCCCACTGTCCATAGATATGGATTGGCTTTGCCATATTGGCCATAGGTGGCGTTACGGAGCTGGGGTGTGCTGTGGGCCGAGGGAGGGTGCTCTTTCAATGGGTCGGTGCAGATTTGATGGGCCAAATGGCGTCATTCTGCACGGCAGGGATTCTATTGTATTCTTATTGAAATAGCAACACTCCTGGTTCATGAACCGCTCCGTCCCTTTTAACCAGAATCAGTCCGCTCAGAGAGTAGTGGTGGGAGGGAGTGTCTCAAAATGGAGAAAGGTGACTAGTGGTGTTCCACAGGGATCCGTGTTCGGACCACTGTTGTTTGTGATATACATAAATGATCTGGACGCAGGTATAGGTGGCCTGATTAGCAAGTTTGCAGATGATACTAAGATTGGTGGAGTTGCAGATAGCGAGGAGGACTGTCAGAGAATACAGCAAAATATAGATAGATTGGAGAGTTAGAACATAGAACATAGAAAATACAGCACAGAACAGGCCCTTCGGCCCACGATGTTGTGCCGAAGCTTTGTCCTAGATTAATCATAGATTATCATTGAATTTACAGTGCAGAAGGAGGCCATTCGGCCCTTTGAGTCTGCACCGGCTCTTGGAAAGAGCACCCTACCCAAACTCAACACCTCCACCCAACACCAAGGGCAATTTTGGACATAAAGGGCAATTTATCATTGGCCAATTCACCTAACCTGCACATCTTTGGACTGAGGGAGGAAACCGGAGCACCCGGAGGAAACCCACGCAGACACGGGGAGGACGTGCAGACTCCGCACAGACAGTGACCCAAGCCGGAATCGAACCTGGGACCCTGGAGCTGTGAAGCAATTGTGCTATCCACAATGCTACCGTGCTGCCCTTAAGAACAAATAAATCTACACTATATCATTTTACCGTAATCCATGTACCTATCCAATAGCTGCTTGAAGGTCCCTAATGTTTCCGACTCAACTACTTCCACAGGCAGTGCATTCCATGCCCCCACTACTCTCTGGGTAAAGAACCTACCTCTGATATCCCTCGTATATCTTCCACCTTTCACCTTAAATTTATGTCCCCTTGTAATGGTTTGTTCCACCCGGGGAAAAGTCTCTGACTGTCTACTCTTATCTATTCCCCTGATCATCTTATAAACCTCTATCAAGTCGCCCCTCATCCTTCTCCGTTCTAATGAGAAAAGGCCTAGCACCCGCAACCTTTCCTCGTAAGACCTACTCTCCATTCCAGGCAACATCCTGGTAAATCTTCTTTGCATCTTTTCCAAAGCTTCCACATCCTTCCTAAAATGAGGCGACCAGAACTGTACACAGTACTCCAAATGTGGCCTTACCAAAGTTTTGTACAGCTGCATCATCACCTCACGGCTCTTAAATTCAATCCCTCTGTTAATGAACGCGAGCACACCATAGGCCTTCTTCACAGCTCTATCCACTTGAGTGGCAACTTTCAAAGATGTATGAACATAGACCCCAAGATCTCTCTGCTCCTCCACATTGCCAAGAACTCTACCGTTATCCCTGTATTCCGCATTCATATTTGTCCTTCCAAAATGGACAACCTCACACTTTTCAGGGTTAAACTCCATCTGCCACTTCTCAGCCCAGCTCTGCATCCTATCTATGTCTCTTTGCAGCCGACAACAGCCCGCCTTACTATCCACAACTCCACCAATCTTCGTATCGTCTGCAAATTTACTGACCCACCCTTCAACTCCCTCATCCAAGTCATTAATGAAAATCACAAACAGCAGAGGACCCAGAACTGATATCTGCGGTACGCCACTGGTAACTGGGATCCAGGCTGAATATTTACCATCCACCACCACTCTCTGACTTCTATCGGTTAGCCAGTTCGTTATCCAACTGGCCAAATTTCCCACTATCCCATGCCTCCTTACTTTCTGCAGAAGCCTACCATGGGGAACCTTATCAAATGCCTTACTAAAATCCATGTACACTACATCCACTGCTTTACCTTCATCCACATGCTTGGTCACCTCCTCAAAGAATTCAATAAGACTTGTAAGGCAAGACCTACCCCTCACAAATCCGTGCTGACTATCCCTAATCAAGCAGTGTCTTTCCAGATGCTCAGAAATCCTATCCTTCAGTACCCTTTCCATTACTTTGCTTAGCACCGAAGACAGACTAACTGGCCTGTAATTCCCAGGTTTATCCCTATTCCCTTTTTTGAACAGGGGCACGACATTCGCCACTCTCCAATCCCCTGGTACCACCCCTGTTGACAGTGAGGACGAAAAGATCATTGCCAACGGCTCTGCAATTTCATCTCTTGCTTCCCATAGAATCCTTGGAGAGATCCGGTCAGGCCCGGGGGACTTGTCTATCCTCAAGTTTTTCAAAATGCCCAACACATCTTCCTTCCTAACAAGTATTTCCTCGAGCTTACCAATCTGTTTCACACTGTCCTCTCCAACAATATCGCCCCTCTCATTTGTAAATACAGAACAAAAGTACTCGTTCAAGACCTCTCCTATCTACAGGCAGCACGGTAGCATTGTGGATAGCACAAATGCTTCACAGCTCCAGGGTCCCAGGTTCGATTCCGGCTTGGGTCACTGTCTGTGCGGAGTCTGCACATCCTCCCCGTGTGTGCGTGGGTTTCCTCCGGGTGCTCCGGTTTCCTCCCACGGTCCAAAGATGTGCAGGTTAGGTGGATTGGCCATGCTAAAATTGCCCATAGTGGGGTTACTGGGTTATGGGGATAGGGTGGAGGTGTGGACCTTGGGTGGGGTGCTCTTTCCAAGAGCCGGTGCAGACTCGATGGGCCGAATGGCCTCCTTCTGCACTGTAAATTCTATGAAATTCTATGATCTCTTCAGACTCAATACACAATCTCCCGCTACTGTCCTTGATCGGACCTACCCTCGCTCTAGTCATTCTCATATTTCTCACATATGTGTAAAAGGCCTTGGGGTTTTCCTTGATCCTACCCGCCAAAGATTGTTCATGCCCTCTCTTAGCTCTCCTAATCCCTTTCTTCAGTTCCCTCCTGGCTATCTTGTATCCCTCCAATGCCCTGTCTGAACCTTGTTTCCTCAGCCTTACATAAGTCTCCTTTTTCCTCATAACAAGACATTCAACCTCTCTTGTCAACCATGTTTCCCTCACTCGACCATCTCTTCCCTGCCTGACAGGGACATACATATCAAGGACACGTAGCACCTGTTCCTTGAACAAGTTCCACATTTCACTTGTGTCCTTCCCTGCCAGCCCATGTTCCCAACTTATGCACTTCAATTCTTGTCTGACAACACCGTATTTACCCTTCCCCCAATTGTAAACCTTGCCCTGTTGCACGTACCTATCCCTCTCCATTACTAAAGTGAAAGTCACAGAATTGTGGTCACTATCTCCAAAATGCTCCCCCACTAACAAATCTATCACTTGCCCTGGTTCATTACCAAGTACTAAATCCAATATTGCCCCTCCTCTGGTCGGACAATCTACATACTGTGTTAGAAAAGCTTCCTGGACACACTGCACAAACACCACCCCATCCAAACTATTTGATCTAAAGAGTTTCCACTCAATATTTGGGAAGTTAAAGTCGCCCATGACTACTACCCTATGACTTCTGCACCTTTCCAAAATCTGTTTCCCAATCTGTTCCTCCACATCTCTGCTACTATTGGGGGGCCTATAGAAAACTCCTAACAAGGTGACTGCTCCTTTCCTATTTCTGACTTCAACCCATACTACCTCAATAGGGTGATACTCCTCGAACTGCCTTTCTGCAGCTGTTATACTATCTCTAATTAATAATGCCACCCCCCCACCTCTTTTACCACCCTCCCTAATCTTATTGAAACATCTATAACCAGGGACCTCCAACAACCATTTCTGCCCCTCTTCTATCCAAGTTTCCGTGATGGCCACCACATCGTAGTCCCAAGTACCGATCCATGCCTTAAGTTCACCCACCTTATTCCTGATGCTTCTTGCGTTGAAGTATACACACTTCAACCCATCTCCGTGCCTGCAAGTACTCTCCTTTGTCAGTGTTCCCTTCCCCACTGCCTCATTACACGCTTTGGCGTCCTGAATATCGGCTACCTTAGTTGGGCAGAGAAATGGCAGGTGGAGTTCAATCCAGGCAAATGAGAGGTGATGCATTTTGGAAGATCTAATTCAAGAGCGGACTATATGGGCAATGGAAGATTCCTGGGGAAAAATGATGTACAGAGAGATCTGGGAGTTCAGGTCCATTGTACCCTGAAGGTGGCAACGCAGGTCAATAGAGTGGTCAAGAAGGCATACAGCATGCTTGCTTTCATCGGACGGGGTATTGAGTGCAAGAGTCGGCAGGTCATGTTACAGTTGTATAGGACTTTAGTTCGGCCACATTTGGAATACTGCGTGCAGTTCTGGTCGCCACATCACCAGAAGGATGTGGATGCTTTAGATAGGGTGCAGAGGAGGTTCACCAGGATGTTGCCTGGTATGGAGGGTGCTAGCTATGAAGAAAGGTTTAGTAGATTAGGATTGTTTTCGTTGGAAAGTCTGAGGTTGAGGGGGGACCTGATTGAGGTCTACAAAATTATGAGAGGGCAGCACGGTAGCACTGTGGATAGCACAATTGCTTCACAGCTCCAGGGTCCCAGGTTCGATTCCGGCTTGGGTCACTGTCTGTGCGGAGTCTGCACGTCTTCCCCGTGTCTGCGTGGGTTTCCTCCGGGTGCTCCGGTTTCCTCCCACAGTCCAAAGATGTGCAGGTTAGGTGGATTGGCCATGATAAATTGCCCTTAGTGTCCAAAGTTGCCCTTCGTGTTGGGTGGGGTTCCGGGGATAGGGTAGAGGTATTGACCGTGCGTAGGGTGCTCTTTCCAAGAGCCGGTACAGACCCGATGGGCCGAATGGCCTCCTTCTGCACTGTAAATTCTATGAAATCTATGTATGGACAGGGTGGATAGCAACAAGCTTTTTCCAAGAGTGGGGGTGTCAATTACAAGGGGTCACGATTTCAAGGTGAGAGGGGGAAAGTTTAAGGGAGATGTGCGTGGAAAGTTTTTTACGCAGAGGGTGGTGGGTGCCTGGAACGCTTTGCCAGCGGAGGTGGTAGAGGCGGGCACGATAGCATCATTTAAGATGCATCTAGACAGATATATGAATGGGCGGGGAACAGAGGGAAGTAGATCCTTGGAAAATAGGTGACACTTTTGATAAAGGATCTGGATCGGCGCAGGCTGGGAGGGCCGAAGGGCCTGTTCCTGTGCTGTACTTTTCTTTGTTCTCACTTCCTCCATGTTCACTGCACAATATTGCTGATGTAAATCTTTTTTATTCTTTCCCAGGTTGCTGGGATCCCTGGCTGGGCTCATTTACTGCCCATCACTAACTGCCCCTTGCGAAGGTGGTGATGATCTGCTCTCTCCAGCCCCTGTGCTCCATGTGGTGTAGGTACAGCCACCGTGCTATTAGGGAACGAGCTCCGGGATTTTGACCCAGTGGCAGTGAAGGAACGGCGATGTAATTCCAAGTCAGGATGGTGAGTGACGTGGAGGGGAATTTGCAGGTGGTGGTGTTCCCATGTGTCTGCTGTCCTTGTCCCCCTCGGTGTTCAGCGGCCGTGTGTTCGGAAGGTGCTGTCTGTGAAATCTGATGGAAGGCTCTCACTATCTGCTGCATTTTACACTGAACCTGGGATTCTGTTTCAGATATCGTCGCTCCAATTTCTGTAAAGACTCAGGCTGCTCAATGACACACACAGGTGTAAAAAAATAAACTCTCTCCACATTGTTATATCGACCTTTCCAGGTAAATCTGAGGAGAGGTATTGAGAATGTCGCCCTTAACACTGTCTCCATCTATCACTCCCAGGACACATACAGCATTGGGTTAGATGGAGAGCAAATCTCCCTTCACACTGTCCCAACCATTCACTCCCAGCGCAGCGACAGTATGAAGTTAGGAACACAGTAAAGCTCCCATTACACTGGATGTCAAAGTTGAAGTTACCCTATTCTTTCCTTCTCTGGGACTGGGTGTCACAGTGAGTTAGATACACTGTCCTTTCCCTCTCTGGGACTGGGTGTCACAGTGTGTTAGATACACTCTCCTTTCCCCCTCTGGGACTGGGTGTCACAGTGTGTTAGACACACTGTCCTTTCCCTCTCGGGGACTGGGTGTCACAGTGTGTTAGACACACTGTCCTTTCCCTCTCTGGGACTGGGTGTCACAGTGTGTTAGATACACTGTCCTTTCCCTCTCGGGGACTGGGTGTCACACTGTGTTAGATACACTGTCCTTTCCCTCTCTGGGACTGGGTGTCAGTGTGTTAGATACACTGTCATTTCCCCCTCTGGGACTGGGTGTCACACTGTGTTAGATACACTGTCCTTTCCCTCTCTGGGACTGGGTGACACAGTGTGTTAGATACACTGTCCTTTCCCTCTCTGGGACTGGGTGACACAGTGAGTTAGATACACTGTCCTTTCCCTCTCTGGGACTGGGTGTCACAGTGAGTTAGATACACTGTCTTTTCCCCCTCTGGGACTGGGTGTCACAGTGTGTTAGATACACTGTCTTTTCCCCCTCTGGGACTGGGTGTCACAGTGTGTTAGATACACTGTCCTTTCCCTCTCTGGGACTGGGTGACACAGTGTGTTAGATACACTGTCCTTTCCCTCTCTGGGACTGGGTGTCAGTGTGTTAGATACACTGTCCTTTCCCTCTCGGGGACTGGGTGTCACACTGTGTTAGATATACTGTCCTTTCCCACTCAGGCACTGGGTGTCACAGTGTGTTAGATACACTGTCCTTTCCCCGTCTGGGACTGGGTGTAATAGTGTGTTAGATACACTGTCCTTTCCCTCTCTGGGACTGGGTGTCACACTGTGTTAGATACACTGTCCTTTCCCTCTCTGGGACTGGGTGTCACAGTGTGTTAGATACACTGTCCGTTCCATCTCTGGGACTGGGTGTCACAGTGTGTTAGATTCACTGTCCTTTCCCTCTCTGGGACTGGGTGTCACAGTGTGTTAGATACACTGTCCTTTCCCTCTCTGGGACTGGGTGTCACACTGTGTTAGATATACTGTCCTTTCCCACTCAGGCACTGGGTGTCACAGTGTGTTAGATACACTGTCATTTCCCCCTCTGGGACTGGGTGTCACACTGTGTTAGATACACTGTCCTTTCCCTCTCTGGGACTGGGTGTCACAGTGTGTTAGATACACTGTCCTTTCCCTCTCTGGGACTGGGTGTCACAGTGTGTTAGATACACGGTCCTTTCCCTCTCTGGGACTGGGTGTCACAGTGTTAGATACACTATCCTTTCCCTCTCGGGGACTGGGTGTCACACTGTGTTAGATACACTGTCCTTTCCCTCTCGGGGACTGGGTGTCACAGTGTGTTAGATACACTGTCCTTTCCCTCTCTGGGACTGGGTGTCACAGTGTGTTAGATACACTGTCCTTTCCCTCTCGGGGACTGGGTGTCACACTGTGTTAGATATACTGTCCTTTCCCACTCAGGCACTGGGTGTCACAGTGTGTTAGATACACTGTCCGTTCCATCTCTGGGACTGGGTGTCACAGTGTGTTAGATTCACTGTCCTTTCCCTCTCTGGGACTGGGTGTCACAGTGTGTTAGATACACTGTCCTTTCCCTCTCTGGGACTGGGTGTCACACTGTGTTAGATATACTGTCCTTTCCCACTCAGGCACTGGGTGTCACAGTGTGTTAGATACACTGTCATTTCCCCCTCTGGGACTGGGTGTCACACTGTGTTAGATACACTGTCCTTTCCCTCTCTGGGACTGGGTGTCACAGTGTGTTAGATACACTGTCCTTTCCCTCTCTGGGACTGGGTGTCACAGTGTGTTAGATACACGGTCCTTTCCCTCTCTGGGACTGGGTGTCACAGTGTTAGATACACTATCCTTTCCCTCTCGGGGACTGGGTGTCACACTGTGTTAGATACACTGTCCTTTCCCTCTCGGGGACTGGGTGTCACAGTGTGTTAGATACACTGTCCTTTCCCTCTCTGGGACTGGGTGTCACAGTGTGTTAGATACACTGTCCTTTCCCTCTCGGGGACTGGGTGTCACACTGTGTTAGATATACTGTCCTTTCCCACTCAGGCACTGGGTGTCACAGTGTGTTAGTTACACTGTCCTTTCCCTCTCTGGGACTGCATGTGAATGTGTTAGATACACTGTCCTTTCCCTCTCTGGGACTGCATGTGAGTGTGTTAGATACACTGTCCTTTCCCCCTCTGGGACTGGGTGTCACAGTGTGTTAGATACACTGTCTTTTCCCCCTCTGGGACTGGGTGTCACAGTGTGTTAGATACACTGTCCTTTCCCTCTCTGGGACTGGGTGACACAGTGTGTTAGATACACTGTCCTTTCCCTCTCTGGGACTGGGTGTCAGTGTGTTAGATACACTGTCCTTTCCCTCTCGGGGACTGGGTGTCACACTGTGTTAGATATACTGTCCTTTCCCACTCAGGCACTGGGTGTCACAGTGTGTTAGATACACTGTCCTTTCCCCGTCTGGGACTGGGTGTAATAGTGTGTTAGATACACTGTCCTTTCCCTCTCTGGGACTGGGTGTCACACTGTGTTAGATACACTGTCCTTTCCCTCTCTGGGACTGGGTGTCACAGTGTGTTAGATACACTGTCCGTTCCATCTCTGGGACTGGGTGTCACAGTGTGTTAGATTCACTGTCCTTTCCCTCTCTGGGACTGGGTGTCACAGTGTGTTAGATACACTGTCCTTTCCCTCTCTGGGACTGGGTGTCACACTGTGTTAGATATACTGTCCTTTCCCACTCAGGCACTGGGTGTCACAGTGTGTTAGATACACTGTCATTTCCCCCTCTGGGACTGGGTGTCACACTGTGTTAGATACACTGTCCTTTCCCTCTCTGGGACTGGGTGTCACAGTGTGTTAGATACACTGTCCTTTCCCTCTCTGGGACTGGGTGTCACAGTGTGTTAGATACACTGTCCTTTCCCTCTCTGGGACTGGGTGTCACAGTGTGTTAGATACACGGTCCTTTCCCTCTCTGGGACTGGGTGTCACAGTGTTAGATACACTATCCTTTCCCTCTCGGGGACTGGGTGTCACACTGTGTTAGATACACTGTCCTTTCCCTCTCGGGGACTGGGTGTCACAGTGTGTTAGATACACTGTCCTTTCCCTCTCTGGGACTGGGTGTCACAGTGTGTTAGATACACTGTCCTTTCCCTCTCGGGGACTGGGTGTCACACTGTGTTAGATATACTGTCCTTTCCCACTCAGGCACTGGGTGTCACAGTGTGTTAGTTACACTGTCCTTTCCCTCTCTGGGACTGCATGTGAATGTGTTAGATACACTGTCCTTTCCCTCTCTGGGACTGCATGTGAGTGTGTTAGATACACTGTCCTTTCCCTCTCTGGGACTGGGTGACACAGTGTGTTAGATACACTGTCCTTTCCCTCTCTGGGGCTGGGTGTCACAGTGTGTTAGATACACTGTCCTTTCCCTCTCTGGGACTGGGTGTCACAGTGTGTTAGATACACTGTCCTTTCCCTCTCTGGGACTGCATGTGAGTGTGTTAGATACACTGTCCTTTCCCTCTCTGGGATTGGGTGTCACAGTGTGTTAGATACACTGTCCGTTCCATCTCTGGGACTGGGTGTCACTGTGTTAGATACACTGTCCATTCCCTCTCTGGGACTGGGTGTGAGGATGTTAAATACACTGTCCTTTCCCTCTCTGGGACTGGGTGTCACACTGTGTTAGATACACTGTCCGTTCCATCTCTGGGACTGGGTGTCACAGTGTGTTAGATACACTGTCCTTTCCCTTTCTGGGACTTTGATTTACCTACTACTGATGTGAGGCTCACCGGCCAATAGTTCCCGGGAATTTCCCTGCTACCTTTCTTAAACATCGGTATAACATTATGTTTTGTCCCGTCCTCTGGGACCTCACCAGTAGCCAATTAGAAGACAAAGATATCAGTCGAGACCCCAGCAATTTCTTCCCTTGCTTCCCTCAGTATTCTGGGGTAAATCCCATCCGGCCCAGGAGACTTATCTCCCTTCCATTTTTTTAAAGACCCAATAACTCCTCCTTTTTGATGTCAACATGACCCAGAATGTCCACACACTCTACCCAAGAATCATCTTCCACAAAGTCCTTTTCTTTGGTGAACACTGATGCAAAGTGCTCATTTAGTACCTCGCCCATTTCCTCTGGCTCTGCACATAGATTCCCCCCACTTTCCTTAAGGGTCCAATCCTTTCTCTGGCTACCCTCTTGCTTTTTACATATGAATAAAACGCTTTGGGATTCACATTAACATTGCAAAAGCCTCTTTTTCTTTTTCACAAGGTTCACAATATCACTCGTTATCCAAGGCTCCCTAAACTTCCCATATATATCCTGCGTTCTCTCAGGAATTTCCTGAATCCTAATCAACTGTCGCTTGAAAGACTCCCACATGTCCAATGCTGATTTACACTCCAACAGCACCCAATCCAAATTCTTCAATTCCTGCCTCATGTTATCGTAATTTGCCTTTCCCCAGTTTCGCTCCCTAACCCGAGGGTTACCCTCATCCCTGTCCAAATGTGCCCTAAAATTACGGAATTGTGGTCACTGTTCCTGAAAGGTACATCTGCTGAGCCTCAACCACCTGTCCAGGCTCAATCCCCAATTCCAAGTCCAGTACCGGCCCTTCCCCAGTTGGACCATCTACATATTGCATCAAGAAGGCTTCCTGGGTACACCTTACAAACTCTGCCCCATCCAAACCCCGAGCACTAAGAGTCCCAGTCAATATCGGGGAAATTAAAATCCCCCACCGTAACAACCCTGTTACTTTTGCACCTGTCCAAAATCTCTGCTCCTCTATCTCTCGCTGGAAGTTGGGGGGCCTGTAATAAACCCCCAACATTGTGATTGCCCCCTGCCTGTTCCTCAGCTCTACCCAAATTGCCTCATTGTATGAGCCCTCCAAGGTGTCCTCCCACAGTATGGCTGTAATCTCCTTAACCAGTAATGCTACTCCCCCACCCCTATTACATCCCCCCTATCTCTCCTGAAGCATCTGTATCCTCCAACGTTCAGCTGCCAATGCTGCCCTTCCTCTAACCACGTTTCTGTGATAGCCACAACATCATAGTTGCCAGTACTAATCAGTGCTCGAAGTCCATCTGCCTTACCTGCTGCACTTCTGGCATTGAAACAAAAACACTTCAGACCACTGGGCAGTACGGTAGCACAGTGCTTAGCACAGATGCTTCACAGCTCCAGGGTCCCAGGTTCGATTCCGGCTTGGGTCACTGTCTGTGCGGAGTCCACTGTCCAAGGGCCAGTGCAGACTCGATGGGCCGAATGGCCTCCTTCTGCATTGTCAATTCTATGATTCTATGATTTGAGCAGACGGTGATATTGTTCTTCTCTATTTTTGTTCTCGATTTGACAAGTTCATCAGATATTGGAGCGGAATTAGGTCATTCGGCCCATCGAGCTGCTGCACCATTCTATAATGGCTGATATCTTCCTCATCTGCTCCCTGCAATGTTACAGACCACGAGCTGGATTGTGAAATCAGCCAGAGCATCTCCTCCCGAGATCACATGACCTCGGAACAGGAATAGACAACTTACCCTCCCTCGCCGAAACACCCTCAACCCTCCCTCGCCGAAACACCCTCAACCCTCCCTCGCCGAAACACCCTCAACCCTCCCTCGCCGAAACACCCTCAACCCTCCCTCGCCGAAACACCCTCAACCCTCCCTCGCCGAAACACCCTCAACCCTCCCTCGCCGAAACACCCTCAACCCTCCCTCGCCGAAACACCCTCAACCCTCCCTCGCCGAAACACCCTCAATGTGATCATGGCTGATCCCATCCTGGCCTCAAGTCCACCGTCCTGTCCGTTCTCCATAACCCTTCAACCCGATTAAAAACCTGTCTAACTCCTCCTTAACTTTACTCACTGTCCCTGTATCCACCCCACTCTGGGATAGCGAGTTCCACAGGTTCACAACCCTTTGGCAGAAGTACATTTTCCTCAAATCTGTTTGAACTTTGCTACCTCCGATTCTCAGATTATGACCTCTTGTTCAGAATGCCCCAGAAGAGGAAGCACCAGCTCCACGTCTACTTTATCCAGACCTTTTAGCATCTTGTATACTTCAATTTAATCTCCCCTCATTCTTCCAAACTCGAGAGAGTATCGACCTAAACTGTACAATCTCTCCTCATACGACAAACCCCTCAACTCTGGAATCTAGTGAACCTTCTCTGAACTGCCTCCAATGCCGCTACATCTTTCCTCAAATAAGGGACCAATACTGTGCACAATACTCCAGGTGCGGTCTTCCCAATGCCTTGTATAGTTGCAACAACACTCCCTTCATACTCAATTCCTTTTGCTATAAATGCCAACATTCCATTTGCTTTCCTTATTATCTGCTGTACCTGCATGTTTGTTTTCTGTGACTGATGTACGAGGATACCCAGAACCCTCTGCATCGAAGCTCCCCGAAAGTTCTCTCCAATTAGACAAGAAGCTGCCTTTCCACATCTCCGACCAAAATCCATGACCTCACACTTATCCACGATAAACTCCATCTGCCACATTTTGGCCCACTCTCCATTAGTAAGGTTCTTATTTCCTCATTGCAACTTACTGTCCCACCTATTTTGTGTGATCTGTGGATTTGGCTACAGAACCTTCTATTCCTGTATCCATGTCGTTAATATAGATTGTAAATAGCTGGGGCCCAAGGACCGAACCCTGTGGCCCCCCCACTGGTTACATCTTGCCATCCAGAGAAAGAGCCATTTATCCCAAATCTGTCTGCTGTCCATCAGCCAGTCTTCTATACAAGCTAATAAATTACCCCTAATCCCACGTGATCTCACCTCGTTAATTAAACCTTTGGTGTGGCACCGTTTAAACGCTTTGCGGAACTCCAGATGTACAACATTTACAGGATCCCCATTTGCATGTGATATAGAATCATAGAATCACAGAATTTACAGTGTTGAAGGAGGCCATTCGGCCCATCGAGTATGCACCGGCCCTTGGAAAGAGCAACCCACCGAAGCCCACCCTTCCACCCTGTCCCCGTAACCCGCTAACTCCAGCTAACCTTTCTTTTGGGACACTAAGGGTAATTTAGAATGGTCCATCCAACTGCACATCTTTGGACTGTGGGAGCAAACCGGAACACCCGGAGGAAACGCAATCAGTCACGGGGAGAACGTGCCGACTCCGCAGTCAGTGACCCAAGTCGGGAATTGAACCTGGGACCCTGGAGCTGTGAAGCAACAGTACGAACCACTGTGCTACCATGTCGCCCTTCAAAGAACTCACGCAAATGAGTCAAACATGATTTGCCCTTCACAAAACCATGCTGACTCTGAGGGATAGAGCTTTCGCTTTCCAAATGTCCTGATATTACATCCTTGATCATTGATTCCAATAATTATCCAACAACAGATGTTGAACCATCTGCTCTGTGATTTCCCACATTCTGCCTCCCTCCCTTTTTGAATAAGGGGGTTACGTTCGCATTTTTCCAATCCACTGGAACTTTTCCCATGTCCATGGAATTTTGGAATGTCATAACCAATGGATCCACTATCTCCACTGCCACTTCCTTTAACATAGAACATAGAACATAGAACAATACAGCGCAGTACAGGCCCTTCGGCCCACGATGTTGCACCGAAACAAAAGCCATCTAACCTACACTATACCATTATCATCCATATGTTTATCCAATAAACTTTTAAATGCCCTCAATGTTGGCGAGTTCACTACTGGAGCAGGTAGGGCATTCCACGGCCTCACTACTCTTTGCGTAAAGAACCTACCTCTGACCTCTGTCCTATACCTATTACCCCTCAGTTTAAAGTTATGTCCCCTCGTGCCAGCCATTTCCATCCGCGGGAGAATGCTCTCTGTCCACCCTACCCAACCCCCTGATCATTTTGTATGCCTCTATTAAGTCTCCTCTTAACCTTCTTCTCTCTAACGAAAACAACCTCAAGTCCATCAGCCTTTCCTCATAAGATTTTCCCTCCATACCAGGCAACATCCTGGTAAATCTCCTCTGCACCCGCTCCAAAGCCTCCACGTCCTTCCTATAATGCGGTGACCAGAACTGTACGCAATACTCCAAATGCGGCCGTACCAGAGTTCTGTACAGCTGCAACATGACCTCCTGACTCCGGAACTCAATCCCTCTACCAATAAAGGCCAACACTCCATAGGCCTTCTTCACCACCCTATCAACCTGGGTGGCAACTTTCAGGGATCTATGTACATGGACACCTAGATCCCACTGCTCATCCACACTTCCAAGAACTTTACCATTAGCCAAATATTCCGCATTCCTGTTATTCCTTCCAAAGTGAATCACCTCACACTTCTCTACATTAAACTCCATTTGCCACCTCTCAGCCCAGCACTGCAGCTTATCTATATCCCTCTGTAACCTGCTACTTCCTTCCACACTATCGACAACACCACCGACTTTAGTATCGTCTGCAAATTTACCCACCCACCCTTCTGCGCCTTCCTCTAGGTCATTGATAAAAATGACAAACAGCAACGGCCCCAGAACAGATCCTTGTGGTACTCCACTTGTGACTGAACTCCATTCTGAACATTTCCCATCAACCACCATCCTCGGTCTTCTTTCAGCTAGCCAATTTCTGATCCACATTTCTAAATCACCCTCAATCCCCAGCCTCCGTATTTTCTGCAATAGCCTACCATGGGGAACCTTATCAAACGCTTTGCTGAAATCCATATACACCACATCAACTGCTCTACCCTCGTCTACCTGTTCAGTCACCTTCTCAAAGAACTCGATAAGGTTTGTGAGGCATGACCTACCCTTCACAAAGCCATGCTGACTATCAGTGATCATATTATTCCTATCTAGATGATTATAAATCTTGTCTCTTATAATCCCCTCCAAGACTTTACCCACTACAGACGTGAGGCTCACCGGTCTATAGTTGCCGGGGTTGTCTCTGCTCCCCTTTTTGAACAAAGGGACCACATTTGCTATCCTCCAGTCCTCTGGCACTATTCCTGTAGCCAATGATGACATAAAAATCAAAGCCAATGGTCCAGCAATCTCTTCCCTGGCCTCCCAGAGAATCCTAGGATAAATCCCATCAGGTCCCGGGGACTTATCTATTTTCAGCCTGTCCAGTATTGCCAACACCTCTTCCCTACATACCTCAATGCCATCTAATCTATTTACCTGGAGCTCAGCATTCTCCTCCACAACATTATCTTTTTCCTGAGTGAATACTGACGAAAAATATTCATTTAGTATCTCGCCTATCTCTTCAGACTCTACACACAACTTCCCATCCCTGTCCTTGACTGGTCCTACTCTTTCCCTAGTCGTTCGCTTATTCCTGACATACTTATAGAAAGCTTTTGGGTTTTCCTTGATCCTTCCTGCCAAATACTTCTCATGTCCCCTCCTTGCTCGTCTTAGCTCTCTCTTTAGATCCTTCCTCGCTACCTTGTAACTATCCATCGCCCCAACTGAAACTTCACACCTCATCTTCACATAGGCCTCCTTCTTCCTCTTAACAAGAGATTCCACTTCTTTGGTAAACCACGGTTCCCTCGCTCAGCACCTTCCTCCCTGCCTGACCGGTACATACTTATCAAGAACACGCAGTAGCTGATCCTTGAACAAGCTCCACTTATCCAGTGTGTCCAACACTTGCAGCCTACTTCTCCACCTTATCCCCCCAAGTCACGTCTAATGGCATCATAATTTCCCTTCCCCCAGCTATAACTCTTGCCCTGCGGTGTATACTTATCCCTTTCCATCATTAACGTAAACGTTACCGAATTGTGGTCACTGTCCCCAAAGTGCTCACCTACCTCCAAATCCAACACCTGGCCTGGTTCATTACCCAAAACCAAATCCAATGTGGCCTCGCCTCTTGTTGGCCTGTCAACAAACTGTGTCAGGAAACCCTCCTGCACACACTGTACAAAAAACGACCCATCTAATGTACTCGAACTATATCTTTTCCAGTCAATATTTGGAAAGTTAAAGTCTCCCATAATAACTACCCTGTTACTTTCGCTCTTATCCAGGATCATCCTCGCCATCCTTTCCTCTACATCCCTAGAACTATTTGGAGGCCTATAGAAAACTCCCAACAGGATGACCTCTCCTTTCCTGTTTCTAACCTCAGCCCATACTACCTCGGAAGATGAGTCCCCATCTAGCATCCTCTCCGCCACCGTAATACTGCTCTTGACTAGCAGCGCCACACCTCCCCCTCTTTTGCCTCCTTCTCAGAGCTTACTAAAACACCTAAACCCCGGAACCTGCAACATCCATTCCTGTCCCTGCTCTATCCATGGGCGTCATTCTCTGACCCCCCGCCGGGTCGGAGAATGGCCATTGGCCGCCGTGAATCCCGCCCCTGCCCCCGCCGAAGTCTCCGCTCCCGGAGATTGGGCGGGGGCGGGAATCCGGCCGTGCCGTTTGGCGGGACCCCCCGCTGGATTCTCCGGCCCGCATGGGCCGAAGTTCCGCCCAGGAATTGCCTGTCCCGCCGGCGTAAATCAAACCTGGTATTTACCGGCGGGACCAGGCGGCGTGGGCGGGCTCCGGGGTCCGGGGGGGGGGGGGGCGCGGGGCGATCTGACCCCGGGGGGTGCCCCCCACGGTGGCCTGGCCTGTGATCGGGGCCCACCGATCCGCGGGGGGGCCTGTGCCGTGGGGGCACTCTTTCCCTTCCGCCTCCGCCACGGCCTCCACCATGGCGGAGGCGGAAGAGACTTTCCCCACTGCGCATGCGCGGGAAACTGACAGCGGCCGCTGACGCTCCCGCGCATGCGCTGGGAAACTGACAGCAGCCGCTGACGCTCCCGCGCATGCGCTGGGGAACTGACAGCGGCCACTGACGCTCCCGTACATGCGCCGCATTTCCGCGCCAGCTGGAGGGGCAACAAACGCCATTTCCGCCAGCTGGCGGGGCGGAAATCCCTCCGGCGTCGGCCTAGCCCCTCAATGTTGGGGCTAGGCCTCCAAAGATGCAGAGCATTCCGCACCTTTGGGCCGGCGCGATGCCCGTCTGATTGGCGCCGGCTTTAGCGCCAGTCGGCGGGCATCCCGCCGTTGGGGGAGAATTTCGCCCCATGTCTCCGAAATGGCCACAACATCGAAGTCCCAGGTACCAACCCATGCTGCCAGTTCCCCTACCTTATTTCGTATATTCCTGGCATTGAAGTAGACACACTTCAAACCACCTACCTGAACACTGGCCCCCTCCTGCGACGTCAAATCTGAGCTCCTGACCTCTATACTCTCATTCTCCCTTACCCTAAAACTACAATCCAGGTTCCCATGCCCCTGCTGCATTAGTTTAAACCCCCCCAAAGAGCACTAACAAATCTCCCCCCCATCACGTACCCTTGCACCTGGGAGGCAACATACCAAACGTGAGTCTCTCACGCTCCCACAAAATCTCCTATCTGTGCCCCTGACTATAGAGTCCCCAATTACTAATGCTCTGCTCCTCTCCCCCCTTCCCTTCTGAGCAACAGGGACAGACTCCGTGCCAGAGGCCCGTACCCCATGGCTTACCCCTGGTAAGTCGTCCCCCCCACAAGTATCCAAAGCGGTATACTTGTTTCTCAGGGGAACGACCACAGGGGATCCCTGCACTGACTGCTTCTTCCCAGTCCCTCTGACAGTTACCCATCTATCTCCAATCTTTGGTGTAACTAATTCCCTGAAACTGCTATCTATGACCCCCTCTGCCTCCCGAATGATCCGAAGTTCTTCCAACTCCAGCTCCAGTTCCCTAACTCGGTCTTGGAGGAGCTGGAGATGGCAGCACTTCCTGCAGGTAAAATCAGCAGGGACACTAACGGCATCCCTCACCTCAAACATCCTGCAGGAGGAACATTGCACTCCCTTCCCTGCCATTCCTCTAACTTTCTACCAAGATCTGGCTAACAACTAAATTAAATTTTTTATATAAAAAAAAATATTAATAACAATAATAAAATATGGTACTTACCTCACACCAAAGGGTTTTATTATTAGGTTAGAGGAGGAGGGCGGGTGGGAGACACTACACGTGTATTGTCTCGGGTTTCCTCTCCACCAGAATTTATTGGTGAGGGTCTTCCCAGAAGTCCGCGGGTCGACTTCCTGTTCCCACCTTAAACACTAAAATTTAAAAAAAAAATTTAAAGGAGAGACTTACCTCCCAGAAATCACTTCCGCACTGCCCCCGCTGAAATGGACTAGCCTGCTCCGCTCCTGCTGAAATCGACTTGGCCTGCAAGGTAAGTAAGTTGTTAATCAGTACTTACCTCACCCAGGCAGCGACCTTTTAAACTGTCCCCTCTGCCTCGCAGCTCCCGCGCTTTTTCAAATTCCCGCGCTGTTTCTCAGGTCCCGGCTCTCACTCCCGAACTAAACAGCTGACCTGCAAGGTAAGTAAGTTAACACCCTAGGATGTCGGCCATCAGGCCCTGGGGACTTGTCTGCCCTCAATCCCAAGAGTTTGTTGAGCACTGTTTCCCTGTTGATGTTGATTGTTCCAAGTTCCACTCTTTCTATTCCCTCTGAAATGCCCGTTCCTATAGGAATGGTACTAGTGTCCTCCACTGTGAAAACTGAGGCAAAGTATTGATTCAGCATCTCTGTCATTTCTGTGTTCCCCACAATTAACTCACCAGTTTCATCTTCCAAGGGACCAACATTAACCTTAGCGACTCTCTTCCCTTTTATGTACCTGTGGAAGCTTCTGCTGTCCTTTTTGATATTTTGAGGTAGTTTTGTTTTGTAAATTACCTTAGATTCTTTTATTCCTTTTTAGTATCCATTGTTTATGTTTGAAAGTTTCCCAATCTTCCAGCCTGCCACTGGCCTGTGCAATATGATAGAACTTAGTTTTGTCTTTATAATCTCCTTGACCGCCTTGTTCAGACATGGATGTTTTTTCCCCTCTTCCCATCTTTCATCCTCACTGGGATATATTTTAGTTGAGGAATTGACTATCTCCTTAAACAACTGCCACTGCTCCATGGAGCATACCAGAATGACAGGGAGTGGGGTAGCTTGATCTTGGTTTCGGACAATGCTCGGCACAACATCGAGGGCCGAAGGGTCTGTTCTGTGCTGTACTGTTCTATGTTCTCTGATCATTCACTGTCCTACCTTTTAGCCATCCTGCCCAGTCTATACGGCCCAAATCTGTCTTCAAGCCTAGGTCATATCTTTTGTTTAATTCCAGAACACTAGTGTGGGACTCCACTTTCTCTCTCAAACTGAATCTTGAACTCTACCAGACTATGGTCACTACTTCCCAGTGGATCCTTAACTATGAGCTCATTATGGGTGACATGGTAGCACAGTGGTTAGCACTGTTGCTTCTCAGCTCCAGGGTCCCAGGTTCGATTCCCGGCTTGGGTCACTGTCTGTGCGGAGTCTGCACGTTCTCCCTGTGTCTGTGTGGGTTTCCTCCGGGTGCTCCGGTTTCCTCCCACAAGTCCCGAAAGACGTGTTGTTAAGAAATTTGGACATTCTGAATTCTCCCTCTGTGTACCCGAACAGGTGCCGGAATGTGGCGACTAGGGGCCTTTTACTGTAACTTCATTTCGGTGTTAGTGTGAGCTACTTGTGACAATAAAGATTATTCATTAATTAATCCCTCCTCATTACAAAATATCAAATTGCCAGTAGCCTCCTCCCTGGTTGGTTCCCAACGTACTGTTCCAGGAAACAATCTCGGATTCATTCAATGAACTCTATTCAGTTTCCAAATATTTGTCCCTGTTCCAACTTCCTTGTTACATTTCTGAGATGATCATTGAACACATTCTGCACAATTCCCACAAATTAATGAATAGTAGAAGAGGAATGGTTGGAATTGGGCGGCACGGCGACAGTGGTTAGCACTGTTGCCACACAGCGCCAGGTCCGGGGTTTGATTCCCACCTCGGCTGACTGACTGTGTGCAGTCTGTACGTTCTCATGTCGGCGTGGGTTTCCTCCGGGTGCTCCGGTTTCCTCCCACAGTCCACAGAGGTGCTGGTTAGGTGGCTGGAGAATCTGAGGAGAGATATTGAGAAAATCTCCCTGAAGACTGTCTCCATCTTTTTTTAAGTGCGGGATTCTCTGATCCTGGGGCTGTGTTGACGCCGTCGTAAATGCCGTCGCGTTTCTCGATGACGTCAACATGGCCTCAGGAGCAGCAATTCTGACCCCGACAGGGGGCCAGCACGGCACTGGAACGACCCACTACCGATCCCGGCGTCAGATGGGCGCCGCTGGTCTGTGCATGCGCAGTGGGGTCGGTGCGATTGCCGCGCATGCGCAGTGGGGCCGGCGCGATTGCCGCGCATGCGCAGTGGGGCCGGCGCGATTGCCGCGCATGCGCAGTGGGGTTGGTGCGATTGCCGCGCATGCGCAGTGGGGCCGGCGCGATTGCCGCGCATGCGCAGTGGGGCCGGTGCGATTGCCGCGCATGCGCAGTGGGGCCGGTGCGATTGCCGCGCATGCGCAGTGGGGCCGGCGCGATTGCCGCGCATGCGCAGTGGGGTCGGTGTGATTGCCGCGCATGCGCAGTGGGGTTGGTGCGATTGCCGCGCATGCGCAGTGGGGCCGGCGCGATTGCCGCGCATGCGCAGTGGGGCCGGTGCGATTGCCGCGCATGCGCAGTGGGGCCGGTGTGATTGCCGCGCATGCGCAGTGGGGCCGGTGCGATTGCCGCGCATGCGCAGTGGGGCCGGTGTGATTGCCGCGCATGTGCAGTGGTTCCCTTCTCCTTGCCGGCCCCGACGCAGCATGGCGTAGGGCTACAGGGGCTGGCACGGAACAATAGAGGCCCCCAGCCCGAGAGGCTGGCCTGCCGATCGGTAGGCCCCGATTGTGGGCCAGGCCACAGCGGAGGCCCCCACCCCGGTGTCGGACACCCCCCCCCCCCCCCACAAGGTCGTCCCTGGATCCATTCACGCCGAGGTACCGGCGGGTAAGACCAGGTTAGAACGGCGGCAGCGGGACTCAGGTTTTTTTGTGCGGCCGCTCGGCCCATCCCGGGCTGAGAATTGCCAGGAGGGCCCCGTAAAGCGTCCCCCGACCGGCACCGCGCCGACCGCGCCAGCACCAATGGGAGAGATTGTCCGCTCTCTAGAGAATCAGCGGACCGGCGGCGGGGCAACATGGCGCGATTCGCGCCCGTCCCGGCGATACCCGGTCCAGCGCTGGGCTAAGAGAATCCCGCACAGAGTACCCAATTCTTTTTATTTTCCTGTTAAGGGGCAATTCAGCGTGGCCAATCACCTATCCTGCACATAATAATAATCTTTATTGTCACAAGTAGGCTCACATTAACACTGCAATGAAGTTACTGTGAAAAGCCCCTAGTCGCCACATTCCAGCGCCTGTTCGAGTACACGGAGGGAGAATTCAGAATGTCCAAATTGCATAACAGCGCGTCTTTCGGGACTTGTGGGAGGAAACCGGAGCATCCGGAGGAAACACCGTGGGTTGTGGGGGTGAGACCCACGCAGACACGGGGAGAATGTGCAAACGCCGCACGGAGAGTGACCCGGGACCGGGATTAAACCCGGGCCCTCCATGTTAGACATTTTAGTGGCTGTGAAATGAAGAGTCTAAAGTTCTTTTCCTTTTCACCAAACACCATTTATTTCACTTCCACAGCCTCTGCACAAAACTCTAACAACACACCACCTGGCAGAGGCCACCTGAAGCCCCTTTACATATCAGTGTCAATTAATGGATACGTAACATAAATGAGACAACTAATTGCAATGTCTCTTAACCCTTTACTTAACAGTCTCCCCTTCCTTGGAGAAAAAAAAAAAATTAGGTGAAAACAAAATTTCAAGAAACTCAAAAACACACACATATGGAGCGTCATTCTCCGACCCCCCGCCGGGTCGGAGAATGGCCGGTGGCCGCCGTGAATCCCGCCCCCGCCCCCGCCGAAGGCTCCGAAGGGAGAAAAGTCGGCGGGGCGTTAATGGCGCCACTGCCGCGGAGAATGTCACGGGTCTGCGCAAGGCAGCCGATTTTCGGCCTGCCGATATTCTCCCTTCCGGATGGGCCGAAGTCCCGTCGACGTGATGACCGTTCACGTCGACGTCAATCAAACCTCCTTTTCATCGGCGTGACCCGGTGCTCCAGGCTCACGCCGACCAGCGAGGAGGAGCGTGACGGCCTGGGGGGTTGGCTCTGGGCAGGAAATGGCGTGGCCGCAGACTGATTGCGTGAGGAGAGGTGTGTCTCGGCTTGTGTGTGTGTGCGGCGGGGGGGGGGGGGGGTGGTTAGAGTAGGCTGGGCTCCGGGGGAGTGCCGGGAGGGGGTCCGTGCCGGGGTGGAGGTTGGGGGTTGGGGAGTGGGTCCGTGCCGGGGTGGAAGTTGGGGGGGGGGTCCGTGCTGGGGTGGAGGTTGGGGGGGGGGGGTTCTGTGCCAGGGTGGAGGTTGGGAGTGGGGGTCCGTGTTGGGGGTTAGGGGGGTTCCGTGCTGGGGTGGAGGTTGGGGAGGGGGTCCGTGCCGGGGTGGAGGTTGGGGGTTGGGGGGGGTCCGTGCCGGGGTGGAGGTTGGGGGTGGGGGGGGGGGGTCCGTGCCGGGGTGGAGGTTGGGGGTGGGGGGGGGGGTCCGTGCCGGGGTGGAGGTTGGGGGTGGGGGGGGGGGGGTCCGTGCCGGGGTGGAGGTTGGGGGTGGGGGGGGTCCGTGCCGGGGTGGAGGTTGGGGAGGGGGTCCGTGCCGGGGTGGAGGTTGGGGGTTGGGGGGGGGGGGTCCGTGCCGGGGTGGAGATTGGGGGTTGGGGGGGGGGTCCGTGCCGGGGTGGAGGTTGGGGGTTGGGGGGGGGGTCCGTGCTGGGGTGGAGGTTGGGGGTTGGGGAGGGGGTCCGTGCCGGGGTGGGTGATGGGAGGGCAAATGAGTTGGTCCACCTGGCCAGGTGCCAACCTCCAACAGTTGGACCCATGCGGTCCATGCCACCTGGCTGGGGGGAGGAGGGGATATGGGCAATGATGACATGTCGTCGTTCCCCTCCCCCCCACCAGGCCGTCATGTTTTCAGACCATCCAGCGATGTTGGCCGCCGTGGTGGCAGCCGCTCATGTCTATGTTGCCCTGGATGAGGAGGAGGAGGAGCGTGCCAGAGAGGCGGCGCAGGCTGCCGCAGAGGGGCAGGCGGCAGCCGCCCAGGCTGGAGGGACACCTGACCGACAGGACGAGGAGGGGGAGGAGGACGTCGCGGCCCCACGGCAACGGAGGCACCCGAGGGCGCCCCGTGTGTACCGGCCCCGGCAGTCATACCAGGACCTCACGGACCGGGAATGCAGGAGGAGACTCCGGATGAGCCGGGAAACCGTGGCACACATCTGCCACCTGCTGGCACACCTGTCACCGCGTGGCACTGGCGGGGGACACCCTCTCCGTGTCCGTCAAGGTTACGGTGGCCCTGAACATATGCAACGGGGTCATTCCAGGCACCGAGTGGGGACCTGTCCGGCATATCGCAGACATCGGTGCATCGGTGCATCCGGGCAGTGACAGATGCCCTTTATGCCATGGCGCACCGCTACATCCGCTTCCCCGTGGACCGGGCCAGCCAAGATGCCCGGGCCGTGGGCTTCTCTGCCGTGGCCGGGTTCCCCATGGTCCAGGGCGCGATCGATGGGATGCACGTCGCCGTGCGGCCACCTGCAGAGAACAGGGCCGTGTTCACTAATAGGAAGGGGACCTATTCAATGAACGTACAGGTGGTCTGCGACCACCGCATGATGATCCTGCACGTCTGCGCCCGTCACCCAGGCAGTGTACACGACTCATTCATGTTGTCGCGGTCACCCATCCCCGGCATGTACGAGGGACACCATCCCCGGCTGAGGGGCTGGTTGCTGGGCGACAGGGGCTACCCATTGCGATCGTGGCTGATGACGCCTATACGGAGGCCATGCAATGAGGCGGAGAACCGCTACAATAATGCCCATGTAGCGACAAGGGGAGTGATCGAGAGGTGCTTTGGCGTGCTGAAGATGCGTTTCAGGTGCCTGGACCTCTCTGGGGGCGCCCTCCAGTATCGGTCAGATAGGGTCGGCCGCATCATTGTGGTGTGCTGCGTCCTGCACAACATAGCCCAGCAGAGGGGCGATGTGCCGCAGGCAGAGGAGGGCGGAGTGGAGGAGCAGCAGGAAGAGGCCCAGTCCTCCCCAGATGAGGGGGATGGGGGCAATGGTCAGGGCTGACGGGGTAGACACAGGCGGGTGGCTGTCCACCGTTACTGGCTGGCCCAGCGGGCACGGGACAGACTGATAGACGCCCGCTTCACTGACTAGATGGGCGTGGGAATCGGCTAGTATGTCCACAGACCGCACACCATGACAACAGCCGACCACCCACACCCCCCACCCATCCACCCACCCAGCACCCTCACCCCCCTCCCCAACCCCACACGCATACACACCACCCCCCCACCCCCAATTGCCGATCCACCGGCGGCACAACGGGCCGGGCTCACCCAGTTGCGGGTGGACGCCTGTCTATCGCAGGCCATGGAGGATGATGACAACCCGCCTCCGATGAGCTCCTGGCTCTACATCGTTGGACTATGTCTGACCCATGGCCACAGTACCACCATCCACCCGGACCATCCCTGCATGCGGCTGTGACACTGCAGCGCACGGTCCCGTCCTCTACCCGGGGGATGTTGATGGCGGCCCAGGGGGAAGGGGGCAGACTCACCTGGGGCTGAGGTAAGACCACCCATCACACACACACTTGTGCTCAACGGACATGACACGCCCGCACACTTTGGACAGAGCACAAAGGCAGCTTCGGTAGGTGTAACATTGACTTTAATAACCAAAGGAGTTCATGCACGTGCCCTAGCCCCTAAAACTCATCTGTGCCCTGCACCCGTGCCAACTTACTCAGTGTCTAATTGTTTGGCCTTACGGGCCCTTTGACTACGTCTACGTGGTTCCCCAGACGGTACAGCAGAACTGGAGGTGGACTCCTGTGATTCCTGCCCTCTGACACTGGATCCCTTTGGCGGCCGTTTCCTGGGGCGTCCTGGCCTAGATGGGCCAGGCTGCGGCCCGGGCGACTGGGATGGCGAGCTGCCAGCCTGTCCTGCCCGTTGCCCACCCGATGCACCTGGGATGGAAGGGGGGGGGGGGGGGGAGTCCGAGGTGTCGCGGTGTACCGGGACCTCCCCTACAGAGGGAGCCGGGACGGACCACACCACCTCCTCCTCCCTCGGGGTGCCCGATGGCCCCCAGGCCTCTACATGGGTGGGGGATGCGAACGGACTGGCCCCCGACAACTGCCGCTGCCAGTCCTGGAGGCCCGTGCTGGTATCGACAGGGGTCTGCAGGTTTGCAGCCATGGAGCCCAGGGGGTTGTCGAACCCTGTCTGCGACAGTGCGACGCCAGCTCGCACATGGCCACTGGCGCCGATGCCCTCAGCGATGGCCGGCAGAGACGGGGCCATGGCCGGCAGAGACGGGGCCATGGCCGGCAGAGACGGGGCCATGGCCGGCAGAGACGGGGCCATGGCCGGCAGAGACGGGGCCATGGCCGGCAGAGACGGGGCCATGGCCGGCAGAGACGGGGCCATGGCCGGCAGAGACGGGGCCATGGCCGGCAGAGACGGGGCCATGGCCGGCAGAGACGGGGCCATGGCCGGCAGAGACGGGGCCATGGCCGGCAGAGACGGGGCCATGGCCGGCAGAGACGGGGCCATGGCCGGCAGAGACGGGGCCATGGCCGGCAGAGACGGGGCCATGGCCGGCAGAGACGGGGCCATGGCCGGCAGAGACGGGGCCATGGCCGGCAGAGACGGGGCCATGGCCGGCAGAGACGGGGCCATGGCCGGCAGAGACGGGGCCATGGCCGGCAGAGACGGGGCCATGGCCGGCAGAGACGGGGCCATGGCCGGCAGAGACGGGGCCATGGCCGGCAGAGACGGGGCCATGGCCGGCAGAGACGGGGCCATGGCCGGCAGAGACGGGGCCATGGCCGGCAGAGACGGGGCCATGGCCGGCAGAGACGGGGCCATGGCCGGCAGAGACGGGGCCATGGCCGGCAGAGACGGGGCCATGGCCGGCAGAGACGGGGCCATGGCCGGCAGAGACGGGGCCATGGCCGGCAGAGACGGGGCCATGGCCGGCAGAGACGGGGCCATGGCCGGCAGAGACGGGGCCATGGCCGGCAGAGACGGGGCCATGGCCGGCAGAGACGGGGCCATGGCCGGCAGAGACGGGGCCATGGCCGGCAGAGACGGGGCCATGGCCGGCAGAGACGGGGCCATGGCCGGCAGAGACGGGGCCATGGCCGGCAGAGACGGGGCCATGGCCGGCAGAGACGGGGCCATGGCCGGCAGAGACGGGGCCATGGCCGGCAGAGACGGGGCCATGGCCGGCAGAGACGGGGCCATGGCCGGCAGAGACGGGGCCATGGCCGGCAGAGACGGGGCCATGGCCGGCAGAGACGGGGCCATGGCCGGCAGAGACGGGGCCATGGCCGGCAGAGACGGGGCCATGGCCGGCAGAGACGGGGCCATGGCCGGCAGAGACGGGGCCATGGCCGGCAGAGACGGGGCCATGGCCGGCAGAGACGGGGCCATGGCCGGCAGAGACGGGGCCATGGCCGGCAGAGACGGGGCCATGGCCGGCAGAGACGGGGCCATGGCCGGCAGAGACGGGGCCATGGCCGGCAGAGACGGGGCCATGGCCGGCAGAGACGGGGCCATGGCCGGCAGAGACGGGGCCATGGCCGGCAGAGACGGGGCCATGGCCGGCAGAGACGGGGCCATGGCCGGCAGAGACGGGGCCATGGCCGGCAGAGACGGGGCCATGGCCGGCAGAGACGGGGCCATGGCCGGCAGAGACGGGGCCATGGCCGGCAGAGACGGGGCCATGGCCGGCAGAGACGGGGCCATGGCCGGCAGAGACGGGGCCATGGCCGGCAGAGACGGGGCCATGGCCGGCAGAGACGGGGCCATGGCCGGCAGAGACGGGGCCATGGCCGGCAGAGACGGGGCCATGGCCGGCAGAGACGGGGCCATGGCCGGCAGAGACTGGGCCATGGCCGGCAGAGACTGGGCCATGGCCGGCAGAGACTGGGCCATGGCCTGCAGAGACTGGGCCATGGCCTGCAGAGACTGGGCCATGGCCTGCAGAGACTGGGCTATGGCGTTGAGCGCCTCTGCCATCTGGCGCTGGCACTGGCTCATGGCCTCCTGTGAGAGGGCAGCCATTTCCTGGGCCACAGACGCCGCCTGCACGGAAGGCCCCAGGCCTCGCAAACCGTTCCCCATGTCTGACACCGTCGCACCCATTGCCTCCACCGCGGACGCCACCCGTGCGGTGTCAGCCTGGGTGGCACGCATGACCGGGACCACTCCCAGCTCCTGGACGCGGGTGGACTCCTCCACCTGCGACCGCAGCTGCCGCAAGCCACCCGTCACCCTATTCGCTCGTCTCCGTGTCGGTGGTTGCATCGGATCTATGTGTGGATGTGGAAACTCCAGGAACCCGGGATCCATCTGGGCGGCAGATGTTCGCTTGGCCTGGGCTGCCCTCCGACCGCCCGGTCCCTCTGCTGCTCCTACCTCCACCTGCTGTACCGGGACGGCTGTGTTGTGCGCACCAGTGAGTGTACCAGACGCCTCATCACTAAAGTGCCCAACCGTGGTGAGTGTTTCTGCGATGGTGGAGGGTGTTGGTGACAGCAGTGGCGTTGTGTCGTGCTCTTCGTCCCACTGAGTCCATGGCACTTTGGGGTGGGGGTTCGTCTCCACCCATCCACTCTGAGTCACTGTCCGGTATTTCGTCTTCCCGGGTAGGGGTGTCCCGGGTAGGGGTGTCCCGGCTCGGATGTGACGGGGGCCTGTGGCTGCCCCCCTCATCGCTGGGTGGTCGCTCCCGCACGTGACGGGGGTGTTGTCTCCCTGTTGCTCCAGGTCTCTCCGTCTCCCGTGGTGTGCGAGGGGCATCCTGCGGGCGTCGCATGCTGGAGGGTCCGGGTCTCTCTGTCTCCCGTGGTCTCCGAGGGGCATCCTGCGGGCGGTGTGCATCTGCGGGGATGGGTGCCTGGACGTTTGGTCCTGCGATACACAATGAAGCATGCATGGTTAGACATCAGGCAGTGATCAGGTGATACGGGGGAGGGGGATATAGGGGAGGGGGGATATGGGGATATGGGGACGGGCTGTTGGTGGCTCACTTGCTCGTGGGGCCCCGACCTCTGCATCAGCAACCTCCCGGTCCTCAGGTCCGCCAGCCAGTTCCAGGGCCCTTTCCTCGTGTACGGTCAGTGGCCTCTCATCAGCGGGCCCTCCTCCAGTCCTCACATGCTCCCTATTGTTGTGTGCGCGCCTCTCCTGTGCGGGGGGGGGGGGGGGGGTTGGTGGCAGGGGTAAAAGGCAACAGTGTTAGGCAGGTATATGAATGCACGCCATCGGTTGCGCGTGCATTGCAGAGGTTAAGGTTAGGGCTGGATTCACTTGGGGATATGGGGGAGGGGGGGGGGAGATGTGGGGGAGGGTGGGGGAGATGTGGGGGAGGGTGGGGGAGATGTGGGGGAGGGTGGGGGAGATGTGGGGGAGGGTGGGGGAGATGTGGGGGAGGGGGGGGGGAGATGTGGGGGAGGGGGGGGGGAGATGTGGGGGAGGGGGGGGGGAGATGTGGGGGAGGGGGGGGGGAGATGTGGGGGAGGGGGGGGGAGATGTGGGGGAGGGGGGGGGAGATGTGGGGGAGGGGGGGGGAGATGTGGGGGAGGGGGGGGGAGATGTGGGGGAGGGGGGGGGAGATGTGGGGGAGGGGGGGGGAGATGTGGGGGAGGGGGGGGGAGATGTGGGGGAGGGGGGGAGATGTGGGGGAGGGGGGGGAGATGTGGGGGAGGGGGGGGAGATGTGGGGGAGGGGGGGGAGATGTGGGGGAGGGGGGGGAGATGTGGGGGAGGGGGGGGAGATGTGGGGGAGGGGGGGGAGATGTGGGGGAGGGGGGGGAGATGTGGGGGAGGGGGGGGAGATGTGGGGGAGGGGGGGGAGATGTGGGGGAGGGGGGGGAGATGTGGGGGAGGGGGGGGAGATGTGGGGGAGGGGGGGGAGATGTGGGGGAGGGGGGGGAGATGTGGGGGAGGGGGGGGAGATGTGGGGGAGGGGGGGGAGATGTGGGGGAGGGGGGGGAGATGTGGGGGAGGGGGGGGAGATGTGGGGGAGGGGGGGGAGATGTGGGGGAGGGGGGGGAGATGTGGGGGAGGGGGGGGAGATGTGGGGGAGGGGGGGGAGATGTGGGGGAGGGGGGATATGGGGGAGGGGGGATATGGGGGAGGGGGGATATGGGGGAGGGGGGATATGGGGGAGGGGGGATATGGGGGAGGGGGGATATGGGGGAGGGGGGATATGGGGGAGGGGGGATATGGGGGAGGGGGGATATGGGGGAGGGGGGATATGGGGGAGGGGGGATATGGGGGAGGGGGGATATGGGGGAGGGGGGATATGGGGGAGGGGGGATATGGGGGAGGGGGGATATGGGGGAGGGGGGATATGGGGGAGGGGGGATATGGGGGAGGGGGGATATGGGGGAGGGGGGATATGGGGGAGGGGGGATATGGGGGAGGGGGGATATGGGGGAGGGGGGATATGGGGGAGGGGGGATATGGGGGAGGGGGGATATGGGGGAGGGGGGATATGGGGGAGGGGGGATATGGGGGAGGGGGGATATGGGGAGGGGGGATATGGGGGAGGGGGGATATGGGGGAGGGGGGATATGGAGGATATGGGAGAGGGGGGATATGGAGGATATGGGAGAGGGGGGATATGGAGGATATGGGAGAGGGGGGATATGGAGGATATGGGAGAGGGGGGATATGGAGGATATGGGGAGGGGGGATATGGGGGATATGGGGGAGGGGGGATATGGGGGATATGGGGGATATGGGGGAGGCTCACCCTGCCTGCTCTGACGAGGTCGTTCACCTTCTTGTGGCACTGGGTGCCTGTCCGTGGTGTTAGGGCCACAGCGGTGACGGCCTCTGCCACCTCCCTCCACAGACGCAGGCTGTGGCGTCGGGCAACTCTGCGGCCGTGCCCGGGATACAGGGCGTCCCTCCTCTGCTCCACCGCGTCCAGGAGTGCAACCACATCGCGTGACTCGAACCTCGGGGCTGAGCGACGGCCAGCCATCAAGTCGGGTGTTGCGGTCGGCTGTTCCGGTCAGGTGGGGGGGAGCTGCGCGGCCTTATGAGCTGTCACGCCGTGCAGCACGTATGACGCTGCACGGCGTGAACCACTGCGCAAGCGCGGATCCCGTTACGTCGCTGCTATCCCATTTCGGGCCGCAGACTATCGGCCCATTTTTATGACGTGACGCAAGTGGGATTTGCGCCGTTTTTTGCGCCGATCGGCGGACTTTCCGCCGATAATGGAGAATTTCGCCCATGATGTCCCCCTTTTTTTTTTTTTTAGACGAGAAAGAGAAAAAAAAACAAGTCACAGAAACAAGCGCCCTTCATTAACAATATCCAAAAGTTTCTGTGAACTCGCCCCTCTTTTCGTAAAACAGTCTGACAGTTGATAGCTCCTGTCGACCCATTTAATTTTTGTTATTTCCCCTCTGTCCAACATCTGCTTCAAACTTGCGATGTCTATCCGTAACCTCTTTTCATTGACACTTTTTGTAGAGTGCACATTTTCCCACAGGGATTTATTGTCAATGTGACAGTCAATAGGTATATTACCCAAATCGCCGAATCCCAAAATTTCTGTCAATATCATACTTATATAAAAAGCCATATCCACCGCCGTAGAGGTGCTGGCTGTTTGGCTGCTGAGAAGGCTTAACTTCTCAGCAGCCAAAATGCTTTTTACCACTCTCCTTATTTTCTTTGTTTCCCACACAAGTGGGCAACATTTACCATTGTTCCCCAAAAGGAAAATTATAAAACCTGCTGCGCTTGAAACCCCATCACATAAATTTGCTTAGGACGCATCACTATAAACTGAGTTTCAAGTGCTTAAGGTCACCTAAAACCGGGAACTTCAAAACACAGTCCTGCATTTTTAGTTTGGCCAACGCTTTATTTGCTCTTATTATGTCTTCCACTTTGGGATCATTGATTTTTGTACTCAACTCTTAAGACATCAAAACTCACGTCCGGTCTAGTCTGTCTACCTAACCAGTTCAGTTGCCCAATTAAACTTCGCAGTTGCTCTTTTCCTATCTTTGAAACCATTGCGTCTTTTTGTGAAACTCGGCCACGACTAATTGCTATTGGGGTGATGCTTTCCAAATAAGATTGCTGACATAAAGTTGCCCCTAATTTACTCTGTCCAATTTCCAGTCCAATATATTTAAATGCACCGGAAGCCTGACTTCCAACCCGGAATTCTTTCCTCAAACCAGAGAGTACAATAGCTTCAAAATCACTAGTCCCACCCCACAAAAAATCATCGGCATCCATCATATAAATGCCAGAAAGATTTCCTTTATAGTGCCAGTAAAACATTGCAGGATCTGCTTTCATAAGAACATAAGAACTAGGAGCAGGAGTAGGCCATCTGGCCCCTCGAGCCTGCTCCGCCATTCAATGAGATCATGGCTGATCTTTTGTGGACTCAGCTCCACATTCCGGCCCGAACACCATGACCCTTAATCCCTTTGTTCTTCAAAAAACTATCTATCTTTATCTTAAAAACATTTAATGAAGGAGCCTCTACTGCTTCACTGGGCAAGGAATTCCATACATTCACAACCCTTTGGGTGAAGAAGTTCCTCCTAAACTCAGTCCTAAATCTACTTCCCCTTATTTTGAGGCTATGCCCCCTAGTTCTGCTTTCACCCGCCAGTGGAAACAACCTGCCCGCATCTATCCTATCGATTCCCTTCATAATTTTATATGTTTCTATAAGGTCCCCCCTCATCCTTCTAAATTCCAACGAGTACAGTCCCAGTCTACTCAACGTCTCCTCGTAATCCAACCCCTTCAGCTCTGGGATTAACCTAGTGAATCTCCTCTGCACACCCTCCAGTGCCAGTACGTCCTTTCTCAAGTAAGGAGACCAAAACTGAACACAATACTCCAGGTGTGGCCTCGCTAACACCTTATACAATTGCAGCATAACCTCCCTAGTCTTAAACTCCATCCCTCTAGCAATGAAGGACAAAATTCCATTTGCCTTCTTAATCACCTGTTGCACCTGAAAACCAACTTTCTGCGACTCATGCACGAGCACACCCAGGTCTCTCTGCACAGCAGCATGTTTTAATATTTTATCATTTAAATAATAATCCCTTTTGCCGTTATTCTTACCAAAATGGATAACCTCACATTTGTCAACATTGTATTCCATCTGCCAGACCCTAGCCCATTCACTTAGCCTGTCCAAATCCCTCTGCAGGCTTCCAGTATCCTCTGCACTTTTTGCTTTACCACTTATCTTAGTGTCGTCTGCAAACTTGGACACATTGCCCTTGGTCCCCAACTCCAAATCATCTATGTAAATTGTGAACAGTTGTGGGCCCAACACTGATCCCTGAGGGACACCACTAGCTACTGATTGTCAACCAGAGAAACACCCATTAATCCCCACTCTTTGCTTTCTATTAATTAACCAATCCTCTATCCATGCTCCTACTTTCCCCTTAATGCCATGCATCTTTATCTTATGCAACAACCTTGTGTGGCATCTTGTCAAAGGCTTTCTGGAAATCCAGATATACCACATCCATTGGCTCCCCGTTATCTACCGCACTGTTAATGTCCTCAAAAAATTCCACTAAATTAGTTAGGCACGACCTGCCCTTTGCTGCGTCTGTCCAATGGGACAATTTCCATCCAGATGCCTCGCTATTTCTTCCTTGAGGATAGATTCCAGCATCTTCCCTACTACCGAAGTTAAGCTCACTGGCCTATAATTACCCACTTTCTGCCTACCTCCTTTTTTAAACAGTGGTGTCACGTTTGCTAATTTCCAATCCGCCGGGACCACCCCAGAGTCTAGTGAATTTTGGTAAATTATCACTAGTGCATTTGCAATTTCCCTAGCCATCTCTTTTAGCACTCTGGGATGCATTCCATCAGGGCCAGGAGACTTGTCTACCTTTAGCCCCATTAGCTTGCCCATCACTACCACCTTGGTGATATCAATCATCTCAAGGTCCTCACCTGTCATAGCCTCATTTCCATCAGTCACTGGCATGTTATTTGTGTCTTCCACTGTGAAGACCGACCCAAAAAACCTGTTCAGTTCCTCAGCCATTTCCTCATCTCCCATTATTAAATCTCCCTTCTCATCCTCTGAAGGACCAATATTTACCTTAGCCACTCTTTTTTGTTTTATGTATTTGTAGAAACTTTTACTATCTGTTTTTATATTCTGAGCAAGTTTACTCTCATAATCTATCTTACTCTTCTTTATAGCTTTTTTGAGTAGCTT